>NW_025222552.1:1813519-1997067 GCF_014066325.1 Apis laboriosa
AAAAAAAAAAAAAAATACAAATTATTAATATGTATATATGTTTGTACATTAGTAATTAATAAAAATTATTATTAAATTTGACAAAAAAGTTGAAAAACGTTGGAAAAATGTTGGTCCTTTTTTTTTTATCCAGTCTCTGTATATATTATGAATAGCAAAAAAAAATTTTACCTTTATATTTTCTATATAAAGTTCCTATAATGTCCTTAGATACTTATATATTGCAACGATAGCTACCGTACTTACGATAATAATGTTGAAAACATCGAATCATATACATACCTATCCTTTTTTATTCGTATTTGTTATCCACAGTTGAATAGCAAGAATTTGATTCTTTTACCGCGCACGAAACGACACAGTATGATAGGATTAAACCCGCAGGTGGTTAAAGGTAGATGCAATTATTCAAGAATATGGAATCGCAAACATTCTCCGCACGGTAGTATGATTTACAGTCGACAGAATCGAACAGCGGTAACCTGGATTTCCGTGCATGCGCTTCTCTTACTCTCGTTGCACTATATAACGCTTGCATACTTATTATTTCACACGATCACGAACGTGATAATCTTGTTTGTCGTGCGACTGACGGTGCACATATTTTACGCCATATAAGGCTGTAACAATGAGAACAGAAAAATAGGGATAGTATTTCCTGAAATTTCGCCCGGTACTTTCAATTACCACGCAATCTGTTATCATTCCACGTTCCACGCTTTGTTTTATCACTTGTTATTTCTTCTGCCTTCGCGTTTTTCGTTGATATCTACGTTTGTGGTTAAGTTTATATTGTATATATGCATTGTTTCGAATGTATCACGATATAATTTCGTTATTAAAGGTACAAATTCTTTTGAAATTTTATTGATTAGAGATAATAAGAATAGAGACAATTACTGTGTCTATGGAAGTTAATCTTGAGGTTTTTATTAAATTAAATCAATATTTTTCGTTTTTTCCACTTCTTAAGATATTATCGATACAATTCTTTTTTACATAAAAAAATATTTAAAAAAATCTTAATTATCAATCAAAAAAAATGGAAAAGATTATCAATTATCAAATTATCAATCATGGAAAAAGAAATTTTTAAGTTATTGTGTGTTGAAAAAGAGTAGAAGAATATTATGTTAACTATATGTTAATTAGTGATATATTTCAGTTTTTAATACAATACCCCAAATATTGCACTCTAAATTCTGTATATAGATTTTGTATATAGATATACAGATTCTGTATATATATACATTTTGTATATAATATAGTGTTCTAAATTTTAATCATAAATAAATTGTATATTCGATTTAGATATTTAAAAAAATTAATAAATCTATTATATTTAAAATATCGAATATCGAAAAAATAAAAAAAAAAAAATCATTAAAAAGAATGAAAATATCGTGAATTTAATGTATTTATCTAATGGATTAAACGATGTATCAACGAAAACTCAAAAAATTATAATTGTTTAAATATTAGATACAAGTAATAGAAACAAATTTAAAATTTACTTCAATTACTAGATCCATAATATAAAATAATATTAATATTATATATTAATATAAAATATATATTATATTATAATATAAAATATATAAAATTATATATTAATATAAAATAATATAAAATAAAATTTTTAAGAATTTATTTAATGATTAAATTTCTTTAACTTTAAAGATTTTTCTTAACAATATTAATTTAAATCTAAAGTTTTTGTTTCAAAGAACAATGAATGTTGTTCAATGTTCTTCAATATAGAATTTTATAAAAAGTTAAAAATCTTCTTAATAAGAAAATTTGATTATTTATAAAACAAATTTCCTTCTATATAATTTGTGATAATTCAGTTAATTTAATTCAATTAATTTGATGCACAATAATTTTATATTATATCTTTTTTTTATCTAACATACAATTTGTATAGAATTCATTTCCGAAATGATCTGTCTAAAAATAATAACAAATTTAAATTAATAAAGAATTTCCTTGTATAAAAAGAATAAGAAAAAATTTTTTAACAAATTTTTTCTATTATTTTACTTAAAACACTTAGAAATTTTCAAATAATAGAATATTTAAATAGCAAATTAACGAATAACAAATTAACGAATATTCTTCACTTGCATTTTTTCTCTCGAATATCTAATATAATCGATATAGTCGATATAATCGATATCTATTATGCCATAATGATCCATCTTTATTCAATTGTCGCATTTGAGATCATCCAAATAAAGCAGTAACTGCAGAATCGAACAAAGACGCGTGAGACAAAGGGACTTGGAGGAGGATCCTTTGCTGACCTGCGATTAGCAATTAACTTTGACAAAGGTAGTCACCCGATGTTTGCGCAGTGGTGAACCGGCTATTAAAGAAGAGAATCGAAAATAATCGTGGAATGAGAGGAGGAAGAAGAGGAGGCACACGTAGTTAGCACTTAGGTGGCCTTTGCCAGAGTTTCGGCAAGTCGATGATTCTGGACACGATCTCGGTGGTCCTCCGTCCTTCTTGTTTTCGTGTCGGTCGCTCTTCCTAAGGTAATTTTTTCTTCTTGCTTACCGCCACGTCCAAACCATTTCGAGATTTCTCTCTCCTTTCCTCTTTCTGGATATCAATTATGTCCCTGTGGGCCTCGTGCATCGCTATGAAAGAGACCTACCGGTGTGTGTCTCACGTCCACGAAGAGAATCCCTTGCCTCGTTATCCCTCGCCATGGGCGTCGAAATCCCTGTGTAAGATCTCTCAGGAGCTACAAAGTGCAATTTAAGAAAATTCTCTCCTCTCCTTTCGCCTCTACTTTTGCCTCTTTTCGTCTCGTTATAGCCTTCACTTTGTTGCCCCTTCTTGTTTCTAAATCTTGGCGATAAATCGTATTACTGTCGGTCTTCCGCGGAGAAATTTATTTACCGAGATTATACAACTTCGTCTATTCATTTTACTTCGAGTCGCCGATTCTGTTTTTGGACATTTTTTTTGTGTCATTGTCGCGACAGATGTTTCATATCATAATGCTACTTTTTTTGCAGGAGATAAAATCTAATTGCATTTATCTGTATAGGATTGTGTATTGGTGATTTCATTTTGCATATGATTAAAATTGAAAAATTAAATAATATTTCAGATTTTATTGAGTAATGTGAATTATTATAAAAATATAGAAGAATTGATGTTATGGAAAGATGCATCTTTTATATTGTTCTTATTTCATATAAAATATGATAATATGGAAAAAAAAATTTTTTGATCAAAATTTTGAAAGTCATTTGAAGATTATATTGCATTTTTTAATTCTTTAATTATATGTATTATATGTATTATATGAATTAATTATATGTATTTATATATATGTAATTATATGTATTATATGAATTATATGAATATATGTATTTATAATGGCCTCGGAACATTAAAATTTTCAAAAATCTTAAAATTATTTATTAATATCAACCATATTTCATAAAATTTACATGTCGTTATCTATTGACAATCATAATTAAAGGATTATAAATATTTAAATACCATATTTTATTCTGATTAATGAAAATTAAAATTCAAAATATAAAGTGACTTTAAAATGAATAATAAAAGAAATATCCATTTTTTTTGTAGTGTCAATCATTTTGAAGTTCTCAAATTATTTATATTATTATTATTGTTGTTGTTGTTGCTGTTGTTATTGTAATGAAAGAATCTATGAGAATCCGAAAATATTGAATACACTCGAATTAAAAATGCAAGAAATATATTATATGAGATTTGAATTCTTTGCATTAAGTATACAGAATCGACACATATAAACAGTAATTGTTATTTATATAATAGATTATACAATAGATATGCTATTATATAATAGATTATGTATTTTATATACTCATTATTTTTCGTTCTTCGAAAAGACATATATTTTAGTTCGCTTCTATGATGTATATTATAAAAGAAGGCTAATGTCTTCAAATTGATTAATTAAATACATCGAATCGAAAGAAATATAGTAGATATTAAATTATTTGTGGTTTTCTTTTATTCTTTATTATATAACAGAAAATATTATTGAATCTTCAATTTAAAATTAAAATTTTATTCGAATTTTCAAAATTTTCGTGAAATCTTGATATGAAACATGACATGATAGAAAATCTACATTTAACTCTTGATATTCTTCAATTATGAAATATTTTCAGGAATTTGATTCGATCTTATCGATATTTGAGTTTTCGATATTTTCTATAATTTAATTTTCGAAGTTCTTTATAGCAATTATCTATTTATTATAATTTTTTTGAATTAAGATTTATGAAGAATATTTTATATTCAAATTTGGATATCAATAAATATAATATTTAATTAAATCGGGAAATAAAAGAAGAATATGTAACATTTTTAAATGTATATTTAAATTACACTTTTACAATAAAATGCAATGAAAATATGCAATGAAAATATGCAATGAAAAAGAAAAGAAAAAAAATAATTTAATTTTAATATTTTTTTTTTTAAATATTCACAAAAAATCAAGCAAATCAAAAATAAAGCATAATAAGAAGTAATAAGAGTAAGATTAAAATTAATAAATTTTTATGAAAGCTTTAAATAATTTTAAGATGAAATTATATATGATCTATATATATAAATGATGTATATATAAATAATAAATATAAATAATTTTCTATATTTTTAATATTATTATGAAATTATATAAAGATATATGACGATGATTTGTAAAAATAAATATAATTTTACAAGTTTGAAAAAGCACAAATACATATAAAAATGCATATTACATAATTCAATATTTTTAATATTCTTTATTTTGTCAAAAAATCTTTTAAAAATTCAATTATTTAAATATTTAATATAATCCAAATCAGATCATTTTAATTAAATGTTTCAATAACTACATTAAAAATAGTAGAATATTGGAAAATTTATGTAACTTTTTAATATAATTAGAATATAATATAATATTGATATACATTATTTTTTTGCATAATCTTTCTTAACTTTTATAAACTTTATGTATTTAATCAATTTTTTAATTCTTTGTTAGAAGTAGATTTCATTATTTAAATGAAATTTTTTTCTTTCACACTTTCTAAAAATTTTTTTATTTTCTTCGATAGTTCTATTAACTTTTCCATTAGTTTTAAAAGATAAATTTCGATATCATACTGAAAATTAATTTTTAGTAATATATTATTATCAATCTTTTAATTTAGTCGAAAATTTTTTTAAATGAAATAAAATTAATATTTTAAAATTTATGTCGTAAATTAAAGTAAAATACTTTAAAAATGACGATTTATGAAGGTCGATATTGCTTCATTTGATGACATATTGATCATTTTCCGATATCTATATCAGCTATTTTGTCAAATGTAAATATAATGACACATAAAAAAAGAAGTTTAACTTTTTTGAAATAAATTTTCTTTTAGAAATAAATTTTAATAATACAAAATATGACAAATTAAAAAATAATTGTATATAATATTCAAAATATAATATGTAATATCATTTCTATTATATATCTACAACATTTCTATTATATATTACTACATAATCTTATTAGTCTCAATAGGATTATCATCATTTTTTATTTTCAGATTTTTATATGAAATGCAGGTTTTAACTTAACTTTTTAACTTTAATAAATTTTGTTAATTTTTATGAAAATATGGAAATCTACATATAAATTTTTATTCTGGAAACTACTTATTGAATTAAAAGTTTTTATTTTCTATTTTTCTAAAACTTTATTTTAGCAAATTCTATGTATTTAAATAAAATTAATTTTTCTTTCAAATTCTTTATCTATTTTAATTTGATTATTTATCATTATTAATTTAAAAATTAATTTTATAATACTGAAAATAATTTTTATGAAAAATAATAAATAAATTCTTTTTTATAAATTTTTTCTAAATTGGAATATTAATATTAATATTTAATATTTTTTAATATGTAAACTTAAATTAAAATTTTTTAGGAGATAAAGAATTAATTTTATTTATTATTAGCTATAGTTGCTTATTTGTAATGAAGAAACTGCTTAATTATAATGGAACCAAACAAATTTTTAATATCCTGTTAAATATAGTTATTTTTAAATTTTTTATTGATCATAAAAAAATATCTCTAAATATTGTTCATGTTATGGCCAGGATTGTAATCACAAGGACTAAGAAAAAAAAAGGAAAATATATCTTTCTCTTTTATTTATTTATCATATTCAAAAAAATCATGGTATTGTAAAACCAATAACGCAAATATTTCGCTAAAAATGTTCAATCTCGCAGTCATATCATTTGAACCAGCGATATCCTTGCATACACTTTTACGAGATCGCCGACATTCCGCGGTACATTTTCCCGTCACATCTCGAAACATCCGTTTCGTGGCGTTATTAAGTGTAACTAAGCAACAGTGTTATTATCCATTATGAAAATCCATCCGTTTGAAAAGGGTCTGGAATCCTTTGTTCCATTCCTGTTCCTTCGAGGAGAGAAACAGCGTAGAAGAATTCCGCGCGAGGCGGTGCCGACCTACGACCCCATTATGCACGGCCTGGACAGGGCGCGTGATTCATAATATTAGATTCGAGTCGGGGCCGAATAATGTAAATGCCACGTAGAAGGGCCGTATATACGCGAGGGGAGCCCCGTTGGAACAAGCGCAGGGGCGTCACGTTGGCGGCGAATGTAACGATACGGCGACAACGATGAGGACGACGCCATTGGCAGAAATCCTACCAACCACCCACACCCACGTCGGACCCTTAAATCTCCATTCTCAGGCGCGCCCCGATCCCTTTGAGCCTCCACCATGCCCCCTGTCCTCTCTTCTATACTATGTACCTCGATTCCTCGTATATACATCTCCGGCTCTCGTGCACGAACGAGAGGCCTACATCGCGCCCGTACCGCTTCTTTATTTATTTCTTCTATCTTTCTTTATTTTATTTCTTCTATCTACCGCTGATTTAAACTGTGAACACTTTTGCTTCATTTATGAGCCTTTGTTTGTTCACGGGCATGACAGACTCGGCCATTATTAATAAAACGTTGATTTTCGAAACGCATCGATCTTTAGTCTAGAACACGGTTGCTCCGCACGATGAAAATTTCAACGCCGTTCTTCGTATATAGTTTCCTTCTCGCATATAGTTCGGTTTTCTGTTGTGTGGCGTGTCACAGATTAATTGATTCGTAGCATACTTGTGAATATTTAACTATGATTGTGTTTATTATTGTTTAGGGACGTTTATTTCATAAATTTTCTAGATTGTTTAAAATTGTTTGGTTGCTCCTGCTTTCATATTTATATGTATATTTTTCTAATTAATTATAATTGTAAAATGACAGTAATGTCGATAATTCTTATTATTAAATCATAATTGCTTGAAAATATTCTTGCGATATAATAATATTTATGTTGTTTAGAAGATTATTTAAACGTATGCTTTTTTAGGTTATATCGTTTTTTGTTAGATTTCTTTTAAATTATCACTAGGATAATATCAGTCAGAGTTAATTTTTAATTGTCATCATTTATGATATTTAGAAAATTCATTATAAGCGATGTCAAATTGTTTGCTGTTTCAAATTATGTATTTATTTTATATTTAATCAGTTAAATATAATTAATTTTCTATTGATATTATAATAATCATAAACAATCAATAAGAATTTGATTTAGAATATTTTAAATTTGAAATATTTTATTTTAATTTATATTTTTATATTTTACATAACGAAATGCATAAATTATTTATGACGTAATATATTAAATACGATATTATTTTACGAATAAATTTTTTTGAATAAATATCTTTATTTTCTGTAAAAAGAAAAAAATTCTCTTCAGCATATAAAAATGACTTATTTTAATGTAAAATAATAACTTTAAAATGAATTTAAAACATATTAATATAAATATATTATGTGATTTTCTAAACAACAAAAACAATGGATCCTTTAGTCTAAATTAAATTGAAATATATCAATGACTCGACTTTATAAATATTATAATTATAAAATATTATAATATAATATATAATTTTTTCAATATAATTAAAAAAATAAAATAAATGAATGTTAAAAAACATTTATTAAAAAATTGGTTTTAATTACAGCAATGATCTTTACATATATTTGTAAATATATATTTTTATATACAATTTACAATTAACAATTTACAAATATACAATTACAATTTATAAATATACAATTTATACAATTGTATTTTAATAATTTCAAAATTCTAATAATTTTTTGTATTTACAAAACATATTTGAAAGTATTTCGAATATTTATCTTATGATTTCTCTATTTCTAAATTATTCATCAATTTATTTATACTTCATTTTATTATATTATACAATTTATTATACTATATATTCCAGTCGGTTCACATAATAAAAATTTATCAATTAATTTTTTTGTCAATTATTTTATATTCATTTTTAGCAAAATAATCCATATAATAAAATTCTATTCAAAACGAGAAAATAGATTACGTAATATCAATTCGGAAAAAGTTGTTTGAATAATTGATCGGGAAAATTTACTTTAAATCAGAAAGTCGTGAGTGAAAATTTGAAAGTCGACTATGATGTAAAACTAGTTAACTAATTTCCAAGGAAATTTGCAAATAAAAATCCCTCCATTGTATCCAATTCCCGTTTCTTAGGGGCGAATATCAAAATGATTCTAAATATGTTGCCTAGAGTTATTTACCAAAGTAAAGTTCCAGCGAGATATTTTCTACCGAGTGAGCGAAAGTCCCTGGAACTTAACGATTTCCAACTCGTAGATTTATCACGATCAGCTAACTAATTGTCTTGTTAGTTTCGTATATATAACCCATTGGCGAACGCCATTGGAGGAAAAGACAAGATTCCCCTATTAGAGGACAATCGGTTGACGGGATCCTGTTAAAAGCATTTTTAAATACACGATCCTATCTATGTGGATCGAAAATTTCATGGTCATTGATTCGTCGTCTCGTCTCTGTTTATCACGAAGGCCGTGGCTGAGCCACCCAGACTTTTGGGCGATCCTACAAGATATAAAAAGAGCGAAAAGTGTCCGACTTGCGTGTGTATTCTTAGTGGTTCGGATGGACCGTGAAATTAAGAAAATGTATTTTGGCCATCGTTATGTTTCCCTTCGTTTTCATCCTATCGTTATCCCTCGATCGGGATCGGTTGAACTTCATTTGCCTTGACTTTCCGAAAAGTCCGAACGACTTCTAATTAGGGGGACAGTCGAAACAAAATAAATCTTAGAAACGTTTAAGATAGAAAACATCGATCTGTCGAGTCGCATACCAAATCTTGGGACGAAAAAGACCTCGATAAGATAACGTTCCTGCTGATCTTTCTTGTTCTTTTTTTTTTCTGTTTCTTCTTTTTTTTTTTCAGTTTTCGATTGTAACAGTATTTTCCAACATTTTTTGAAACAAGATTCTATTTTATAAAATATAGATATATAATGCTTATATAAATAAAGTGTCTTAAGTTTTTTTCTAAAACATTATCATTATTCTATTCCATAAGTAAAAATGAGAAAAAAATATTTTATAATGTTTCTATAATGTAATATAGTATTTTATAAATATTTTATTAAAAGGTTATATTTTTATTATTTTTATATTATATTATAAAAATATAAAATGACAGATTGATTTTTTGTTTGATAAAATACAAAAATATTGTTAATATTTGATGATTTTTGAATATTTAAAATATCTAAAATCATTAGATCAAATCGTATAATAGATTTGTGAACAATGATAAAAAAAAGTTTATTAAATATAAAATAATATATTTTAAAAATTAATATTAATTTATAATATAAATTTATAAGAATTATAAGAAAAATCAATAATATTTGTAATGCAATAAATTTAATTTTTCATAAATATCAAATAATAATAATAACAAATATAAAACTGACAATCTATTTTTATATATAATAATATAATAAAAAATTATAAAATAAAAAATTCAATTTGTTATTATTTTTTATATTCTGATTTTTCAATCAAACATTTATAGAAATGTATTTGTATAAATTTGTTTTTTATTTTTACATATAAATAAAATTTTATGCATATAATTTTTAAAATTGTATATTTAATTATATTACTATTACTATATATATTATATTATATTATATTACTATATAATGTTAATTAAACTAATATTAAATAATATTTTAATAAAATTTAATAAAAATATATAATGAAATAAAAGTGAATTAATAAAAATTAATGTAATACATATATATGTAATAATGTACATAATATGTAATACATATAAAATATATATAATACATATAAAATATGATTAATTTCCATTACAATATGTTATTTTTATTTATAATATTCTTTTGTAATTTATATTAAAATAATAAATGTTAAAAATTTTAATACAATCTATAAAATTTTCTACATTAATAATTACGAATAAAAATAATTATGAAATCCCAAAAACTTCGTGATTTTCTTGAGAGTGGTAAACATTGGTTACAGGAATGATCATCAATTTTATTTCATTAGAATTGGTCATTTTAAAATAAAATGATTTTATTTATTAGCAGTAACTTTGAAAAAAGCGTTTGGTACAAGATAGATTGCCAGATAAAGATTAAAATATAATTTGCACATTATTCGAAAACTCGTAGATAATCAAGATAAGAGAAAAATAAGATTTTATTATGATATAGAATTTTTCTATCGCTTTATAATTATCATGTGATATGGTTTATCATAATAATTTTCAAAAATTAATTTGACATAATTTTAAATAATCTTATATCGTATTTTTATAACTTATATATTTAAATTATAGAATGTGCGAGTTTGGTTATACATACTTATAAATCCAAATAATGAAGTTTCATATTATTCAATAACTTTTCTATATTCATAACTATTCTTATAATATTAAATTCTATAGAAAAAATTAGTGAAAATGTAAATAACTTGATATTATATCTTATATATATATACCTATAATGAACATTAATTAAATTTTCTGATGTTTTATCAGCCACTTAATTTCGCTATTTTTATCATCTATTTTTGTCAGATGAAAATTAATGAAATTTCATGAAAACATGTTTCATACTCTATTCTTTTTATAATTTATATGTAATTTAAATTATTTGAAAGAGATTAAACAACATAACCGGTAGAATGAGATGTTAAAATATTATCATGATTTCACATAACAGTTCTCATGACAGTTCTCGTTAAGATAAATCGTAGGAAGACGTAAAAAGGACGCTTGCTTAATTACTATTGGATATTATCAGTCGATAGTTTTTTTTCATTTCACCTTTTTCAGATCGATACTTATCGTTTACTAACTTATTTTTTTAACTTTATTTTCTTCCTGACTAGCTGTCAGAAGATAGACACATCGTATCAACTAAGAGAGTAAAATATTTTAATTTGTCGAACATTCTTTATTTTATTAGAAAGAATATTGTTTCTTGTTTCTTTTATACTTAAGGAAATTTTACTAAAAGAAAATTATTATTTTTATATTCCCTTTTAACAGTGAATTATATAATTATATAAAATTTAAAATATAAAATTTTTATCGAATAATATGCTCATAATTATTAACATTTTATATAAATATTTTTTTATTAAAATTAAAAGTGAGTTAAGTATGGTGAGATTTATAAATATGTAAAATGCTACATAAATATTATATAAGTATCAATAATTTGAATTTCTTTTCTTTGTCTTGATACAGAACATTATTTTTTTTATTTGTTATACATATTATGCTAACACAAGTTATATTATTATTGAAAATATTTTAAATATTGAATTAATTAAAACAATTCATTATTAATTTAAATATTAATAATTATATAATATAATTATATATAATAATTATATAATTATATATTATTATATATTATTATATATATTATTATATTATATATATAATAAATATAATATAAATATAATATTATATATATAAAATATAATATATATATATTATTACATAATTATTATATATATAATAAATATAATTTACTATTATTATTGTTTTTTTTATTAATTTATAAAGATATATAGTATAAAAATCGTAAATCTTCTTAAATTTTTAATAAATCTATAGCTTGATAAATGCTGCCATCTCACGGGTAATTGATTTAAATTTTGAGAGCTGTATAGTGTCGCCCACTGACGCAAGTTACAAATTCAATTACAAATAGATTTTCTGAAATAGAAAGAGATTACTATTCCATCAAAAATTAATATTTTAATAATAAGCATTTACAAATAAATATAATTTGTTAATACAATTACACATATAAAAAAAAAATACTATGAATAGGAATAGAATCATTGAATACATAAAATATTAATTCTAAGATACTTTTAGATTTATAAAATTTAAATAGTTTTCAGAATTGCTGGATAATCAATAAATCCATTCAAGATTTTAAAAATTAACATGCTTATATCAATATATTAAACATATTATATTATTATCATATCATTATACAATCAGATCATTTTGGCATTTGATTAATAAAAGAGAGATGTGCTCAATTTTCTTAATAGTTTAATCAACTTGATTATTTGCTTATTGTTATTCCATTCATCATGAGATGAAAATATTGATGTATAATGCGATTTCTTATTTCGCAATCAGCTCAGAAAGCATAGTGAAATCGATTTTGACCGATGAATCGTTAATAGGAAATCGTAATAAGAATTGTTGAAGCAAGAGCGAACAAGAGCCATCTGTTGTCGGCGCGGTTTGCGACAAAACAAACAGCTTGCCAATTATGGGGTGATTTTGGGCCTGCTCGACATAATTTGGACCGGCAAGAAGGACAAAGACGGCTCGTTTCTACCACGCCTACGGTCGTTAAACTTCACGATGAGGAGGGCACGGTCCGTAGCTACCATTTTCCTATTCTCCCCTTGTTTGGTGTCTCTATTTACGCCCTCTTACCACTCGTTGATCTCTTTTATAATCTTAAGGTGGAAGTTCAGTATTTTTGACGGATATTCAATAATTCTTTGATTCAAGTGACATGCTCTATTTGTAGCCTTTTAATTTTTTTCTTTTTTGCGTTCTAATGTCTCTATATTTTTTGTTGATAGAATTTAATACAAGTGTAATATTTATGTATAGATCAATATTTTTGTATAATTATTAATTAAGATGATGCTCTTCAATTGATGAATAATTAATGATTAATGGTTTTGAATTGTTGCATTAATTGTTTTTTTCATGAATTGCATTTTTTAATTTTATTCATAAATATTAAATATTTTTTAAAATTTGAATAAAATTTTAGAATATATATATAGTAGTATCTACAAATATATTTTTTTATTGATATTTTTTTATTTAACATTATTTTTTATTTGGTTTTCTAAAAAAACTCCCTCAAAAAACAAAATTATATATAAATATAATTATTTGACAAAATAAGATAATATATATTTAAAATATTTAAAATTATTACATATTTAAAATTATTATAAAATTAAATTTCAATGATTCATCAGAAATGTATCGACGAAAATTTGCCGTATTTTTTTATATTATTTTTTATATCTTATATAGTTCATTACATTATTACTTATAAAGCATAATTTGTTTTATGTTTTTATTTTTAAATATTTCAATTTACGGTTTCAATATTGTATGAATTATTGAAAATATTATTATTAATTAATTTTATTATTTTAAAGTTTATTTTAAAGTTTATTATTAAATATAAACTATATAAATTAAAAATGATTTGTCATAATTTCCTGATTTATTGAATTGATACACATTTGTTTTTCTTATTCTAAATTATAAATTATTATTATATTGATTATAATATTTTAATAATACAGAGTATAAATTATAAAAATAATAAATATAAAAATAAAGTGATAATTGTATTATTTATAATACAATTGTAAATAATTGTAATTATTTACAAAATAATTGTATTATTTATAATAATGATATAAATAATATAACTCTATTAAATTATTATCTATATTCTAATAATATTTAGAATAGATAATTAATTTAAATAATAAATGAAAAAGTAAAATTAATAAATTTTAATTAATAATTTAAATTAAATCATTAAATAATGACACAAGCAAAATTAATAAATATAAAAAATATATTGTTAATTTATAATTTCGACAAATATTTTATTGATCTTACAATTGTAGTTCAAAATGTTTTTTATTTTTAAAATTAAAGAAGAAAAAAAAATTGCATAATATGAGATTAACATTAATGCAAATTACAATAAAAACAATCTTTAATATATTCCAATAAAAATGAAAGTTGAAATGCGCCCTCACGCATGTTATATTTTATCGAGTTGTGTTTTCCATGAGAACGATTACGATTCATACATTTTCTTCATTTATTGAAACTATATTTACATGTATTTGTTGTTTTCAATTTGTAGAATTATTCATTCGAGATTATATGTTCGTACCATAAATTAAATTAAATTGCCTCGTGAAAAAGTAACAATCGAAGTGCTTTTCGCATATCTTGTTTAAAATACTAATAAGAGTGATAATTAGTTCGTTTAAGTGCAGATAAGTGCTCCTATAATGTTAATTAAAGCAAAGTTGTCCTTTAATGAACTTCGATTATCCGTATTTGTTAGAAATTAAATTTATCTATTCAAAAATTTGATTCAAATTTTTGATTTTTTAATTATTAAAAATTAAACGAACCAATTAGTTGAACCAATAAAATAATTTTAAAAATAATAAAAATAATTTTACTGTAAATTTAAAATGTTTCTTATAATTATTTAGAATTAAATTTATAAATTTATTCTAAATATTGTTACAATTCTATTTAAATAATTTTAACAAATATAATTTATTACATTTTTTCAAATGCAATTCAATGCTGTTTTAAATTTTACATTAAATCAAATGTAATAAATAGACTTGATATTTAATTATTTATTTTTATGATTGATTACTATGGATTCAAAAATTACATTTTGGATCAAAATATATAGTTTAAGAGAAACATATCATATCTGCTCTTACTACAATTAGTTTATTAAACTTGAAACAAAAATTTAGCAATTCGTTATATGCAATCGAACGCAATACAATTGTCTCGACTATGCCAAAAAAAATCTTGGACAAGAAGATATTCATATCTTGTATCTTATGATTCTTCACGAAATCGAAGGAATTCGAAAGTCGTTGCATCGACAAAAGATTTACAGTAATATACAAGGACAATAGAGATACCAGCAGCGGTCATTGTGCCATTCCGAAAGATGATTTGCCGCTAGTTGTAAAATAGCTATACACCAACGTCGACTTTAGTATAGAAAATCAGTTTAACTTATTCCGAATCACGAATCAGCCATTATGGGTTTATAGCGAGAATCCGGCCAAAACGTTGGATACAATCGCATTTGCGGGGGTTAGTTTGTAAATTTATGTTTTTAACGGGTCGTTGAATAAGGGTGAAAAGAAAAAGACAGAGTGAGTCGAGGTCAGAAATTGCTCGACCATTCAGGTGCTTGCGTGCAAGGACTGCTACCTAGAGTCATTTGTGGGCTCCTTATGGCCGCTTTGAATAGATCTACTACCATAGAAGACAGTGTGTAGAAATACAAAAAGAGCAAGAGAGAAAGAGAGAGAAAGAGAGAGATATTGGTGCACCTGAGCTACGGGGATCAGAAACATGGACACGATTGAGGGTGGAACGGATGAATGTGCATATTATAAGCACGGAGACTTCGACCTAAGGGCGGCAAGAAAATCGTGAGAATTGCCAGAATGCCGTGCGTGCTCATCGTCTGCTTTCGGGGATTACCCTTCGACGCTGCAGGATATCTACAATCTATATACGCGTGCCCCTTCATCCTTCTCTTTCTTCCCTTCCTGGTTTTCTTTCTCCTGTTGTGTATTGAGATGCATGAAGGCACGAAAATGTACCTGTTAGATATTTTCCAGGACTTATGGTTACATGAGCTGTGTTTATTTCACACTCTCGTACTTTTGTTTTTTGGATAGTTTTATCGATAAGATAAATAGCGTTGCTTGATTTAAGAATGGTATTAGTAGTTGAAATGGATAATGCTTTGTTCAGAAATGAAAGGAAGAAATTAGTTTACAAACAATGTGCAAAGTATTGTTAACTCTTAATTATGTAGCAGGCATATAAAATGATAATATTATAAGTACTATAAAAAGATATACAAATACATAATTATGAATAGTAATGAAATATTTGAATTTTGATATATAGATTATGAAACGATAATTATGATAGTATATAATACATTAGAAATTAAATAATTTATGATAATTAAGTATGATAAGTTAGATAATGTAAACACAATAAATCACAATATTATTGAATCTAAATTATTAATGTATTTATTCAAAATATTTATTAATAAAATAGTTATATAAGTTTTTTATTTATTAATTAAACAAATAATAATTCATGATATTAAATAAATATAACAATGTAAATATATTTATATAAAAAAAATTTAACATTTTTTAAAATTTAATTTATTATAAATTGAAAATTATAGATAAAAATTGTCAAATAATTATTATCTCACTTTTTTATTTTTATGAATAGAAACTCTAATATAAATATAATATAATCATAATATAAATATAATAATTTAATATAAATCATAAATTAAAAGTATAAATAAAAATATATTAATTGTACATATTTTTTAAAAAATTTTTAATAATCAATTATTTCCATATATATGTTTAAAATCACTCAATTTTATTATTTAATTTTTGCAATTTTTAAGTAAATATAATAAATATCTCAAATACGTACGTATAAAAGTTTGATCCAATATATCATCGCATAGATATTACAGAATATTAATATTAATATTACAGAATATTGTAAAAATTTACAGCGTACAATACTGATTGAACTTTATAATAATCTGCACAAAAACGTAAAAATGGAAAATATGGTTAACGGTACTTAAAACAGTATGGCAAATGTTTTAATAAACTTTAATCTTATAAGAATCTCGATTGAATTACAAGATTGGAGTATTACATCGACGCAATTACCATTATTTTAAACATATATTTTCATTTTTCAATATATACTTTTATATACATTTTGTTATGCAACATTTTTGATATCAAGATTGAACTCGCACACGATCTTTATGATTATAAACAAAATGAAATTTATTTTAATGAAATATTCAAGGATAATCATACTTTTCGAAAATTTTTACTTGCCGTAAAAAGTATTTATGTTTTCGATAATATCTATTGCTTAAGAGAATTCAATTTAAAAGTTACCAAGATAATGATTGTTCTTACAAATAATTCTAATAAATTTAAATACATAATATTAGATAATATTAACATAATAGCATTAAATATATAATAAGATTTAATAATATATTGCAAAAACAATTTAATTTTATTAGAAGAATTAACGCAGAAGTTAAAGGAAAATAAATTACAAGGCAATTAAACTGAATATTTTTATTAAAAATGATTTTGTAAATATAATTACTTATTTTAAAAGAATATACCGAAGTATTGTTGATTACAATAAAATTTTGTTATAATGTAGTTATAAAAATATTATACACATACTTTTTTTATTGCTATCGTTCATAGAATTAAAGGGATGAAAACAAACTTTAAATTGATAAATTGCGAATTTATTAACTGTATAAATAATTTGCAAAAAAATTAAATAATAACTGTTTAAATAATATATTTAAAATTAAATATTTTTATTAATTTTTTTTGTCTAAATATAATTTTTTTCTGTTTTCTTTTTCTATACATACAATAGAATTTACATATTCAAATAGAAAACATGAATAAATTGGAATTTTAATTTTTGCATAAAAGTTTAATTTTATCAGAAAAGTTATTATATTATTAGGTTACTTATTAGGTAATATAATTATAATTATAATATAATAATAATATAATATAATAATATAATATAATTATAATAATAATATAATATATATATAATAATTATAATATATTATAATAATTGTGAAATATATCTATATTGCTATATATAGTATTATTATGAATCAACATAAAATGTAAATAAAATTTAACGAATAGATAAATGTTATACAAATACTTCAAAAAATCTTTAAATCTTTAAATCTTTTACTAGAATAAAGAAAAACTTTTACACTAGAATAAAATTTAATTTCTTTTCAATATTAAATATTATGAAATTAAATTATTTTTTTTTAATTAGTAATTTAATTATTAATTATTAAAATAAATTAAAAATTAATAATAGTTAAAATAAATTAAAATAAATAATAGTTCTAATACATAATAATTTTAATTAATAATGTTAGTAAATTACGATTAATACGTAATATTAAGTTTTAAGTTATAAATTTTCATCACATAAATAGTTTTCACATGCATACATTACATTACATTGAGTAGAATAATCAATTGACTTATATTATAATTTATATGTATTTATATTGTATTATAAAATGCGTTTGTAAAATTTTATTAATCAATTTTTTATTACCAAACTTTGTAAGCATTAATAAGTTGTGATCTATAGATAATATTTTAATAATACCGATTCAATTGAATAAAAACGAAAAAGAAACAAAAAAAAAATTATAGAATAAAAATTACGAAACCAATACGAATTGAGACAAGTTCGAATTTTCGCTTAAGACCCATTTTGAAATTTCTGTCTCGTATAGTTCAGAGCAGAGAAAATAAGCATAAAATTGAATGGGAACAATCGGTATCGTTTCACTATGTCGATTTATCGGCACAAAAAAATTGGTGCAAATTCGAAACTATACGCATGATTTTCTTCTTTTTTTTTTTTTTTTTTTCTATATGCTCGTACATCCATACGGCCTTCCGACATGTACGAATATTACGAGAAAAACAGATAAGACAGATTTTACAACTGAATTGGCTGCGGGTTGTTTCGCGCCACGAATCGATCAGCTACCAATTATCATTCGAACGAGTGGGTACTTACTGCCGCCTCGTTAACCCGTAATTATCGACGGAATGGTAAAAGTTTCATTGCCTTTGAAATCCTCATTTTTCCCTTTCTTTTCTCTCTTCCTCTCTCTTTTTACATTTTATCGCTTCGATCCTTTGTCAAGGTTATTCTCTGCTCATCTATACATCTCATGCATTTCGCTTTCCGAATTATTCATGTTTTTAATTAGTCGCATGAAAAATGCACCTTCGACAAATTGTCGAGGAAAAGAAAAAAAGGAAAGAAAAGTGAGATATTGATTTTAAATTAATTTTTACTACTGAGAATAAAAAAAATTATTTTACTAATTAAAAGAAATAGAATTTTTATAATTATGTTTGAAAATTTGTAGAATATATATGACTATTGAAAATAACTAAATTTAAAAGTAAATATATTATAGTTGATTTAATTTTATTTAATCAAGTATATTAGATATATATGTTCTATGTTTTCAACAACACTATAGTATACTTCAAATTTTTTTATAATTTTAGATTTTCAAATTAAAAAAAAATTCAACAGATTTTTGCATTATTATTATTTTTAAATTAATTATTAAAAAGTTTTTAACAATAAGAAAAAATTATTATTATAAAATCTTTAAAAAATCAAAATTTTTTAATTAAAAGGGATATATAAATAAAGATAATTTCTTTTTAATAAATTTATAATTATGAATAATAATTAAAATTTGTTATAAATTTATATACAGGATGTTTATTAAATTAATAACTAATGATTTCCTATAAATAGATAATATAATAAAGAATATATATATGAAAATGATAAAGAAAAACAAAAAGAAAAATTTTTTTAATTTTCTATGATCAATATAATAATTTCTTATGTTTATATTATATTAATATTTCTAAACAAATTTAAGAATAAATAAAACTTTTATTTTTTTATATGAAACGTTATATATCTTTTACATTAAATAAATAAAATAATGATATAAATATAATAAAAATAAATATGTGTTCAACAACTTCATTTATATACTATATAATTATCTTCAAAATCTTTTTAAAGAATTTTTAATTGTATATATTGATATATTATATTGATGAATAATATTTAAAAACCAATAAATTTATCCAATAAATCTTGCAATAGTATCTTTTTAATTATAACAATAGGATAATAATTTCTCTTACTATTTTGCAAAATTGTTTTCTTTTGAACATTTTAAACTTTTAGATTTTTTTTTAACATTCTGTATAATGTAATAATAGATATTTGCATGATATATTTTTTGCCTAACTAAATATAGGGAAGACATTAAATCTGATAGATCTCATTTCATATACTAAAAAAATAATATATCATTATAAAGTTAATAATATAATGAAAAATGACAATATTAAAAAACATATATAAGGAAAAGATAAAAAAATTAAAACATTATAATTTTTGGATACTTCAAAAATTTATTTTGTTTTTTGTATACTTTTGATTATTCGATTATCATTTTGATTATTTCGTTCCATTTTAATATTTCACCTTTTATCTTGTCACCCTTTTCTCGCCACATTCTTCGTTTAGATCCTTACATTTCGGGGAAATTTTCAGCCAACATGAAACCCTTTTGTCAATGAGGATCTGCACGCACGACCAAATAAACAGCTGCGAATACCATTTCAATAACAACTAGACGATCAGATAGGATTTCGACCCTGACTGCCTCTCTTTCGAGCATTCGCTTCCCTTTGATCGAGTTCTCGAAACCGCTCGAAAGAATAAATTTTCCACTAACCTTCTACTCTTTCGTATTTCACGTTTTCTCTTTTTTTGCTTCAATCTCAGTTTCGTTTGTCCTTAGACTTGGTGCCCCATACAGCTGTTTCGCGAATCTGCATCAGCGTCTCTTTAAGCCTTGTCACGGCTGCAGGTTTTTATGTAGAGTTAATCTTTAAATAGAACATTTTATCATGGCACACGTGGTTAATTTTCTGAAAGTATTGTATTTTTAGGATTTTGCTTTACTTTATTTCGTAAATGTCTATTTTCCTGATGTTTATACCATTTGCACGGTAATTAATGGAAGATGAATGTAAACTTTGATTGTTTGATCGTGAAGTAATAGAGATTTAAAGGTGGAGATTTTGCGTATTTAATTTAATTGATATAAAATGTTTCATGTGATTAGATGTAGCTTTAAAATAATAGAAATTTTTTATCTAAAATTAAATAACTTCGAATGTTGCACATATCTGATTTAAAAACAGTATTTTAAAGAATTTAAGATTATTTTTATTTTTTTAATGCTTTTTGAATTATTTTTGAATAATTATATATAATTATAATTACAAATAATTACATATAATATAATTAATTATATTTTAAACTTAATAGAATTACATTATTTATTTTTTACATTATATTTTATATATATATACATATTTTTACATTTTAAAATATTATCGAGAGAAAATATTATATCTCAATTAATCATATAAGAATAATTTAATAAGAATAAAAACAAAAAAAAAAAATATATTTAAAAAGATGAAAAATTAGAAAAATTAAAATTAAATTAAAAGAAATCTGCACTTGTTTCATCCTAACTAAATATTTTATTTTAAATTTTTTGTTTAAATAAAAAATAATATAACATGTAAATTTATAATATAATATAATAAATTTATAATAGTATTTATAATATAATATATAAAATTATTTAAAAATATATCTTTATTATTTAAAAATCTACGAAGAAGATACACAGATTTATGTTACACAAATTTTAAAAAAGGATTACAAGACCTAATGGATTAATCTGAAAAAGTAGAAATAAGTTTTTTTACTTTTACAAAATAGTCATACAATTTTGATTTTTTTTCCATTCTAATACTCATTTAATTTTCATTATAAAGATTAATGAATTAAAAAAAATAAGATAAATTAAAAATAAAATATCAACGAATAAACTAAAATATCAATAAATACAGAAAAATAAAATTAAAAATTAAAACTTGATTTTTAAATTCGCAAATTTCGAATTCGAAATATTTTTCTTCTTTTAAAAACTATTTATTTTATGAATAATTAAAATCTTAACAAATTTTTATTTTTGAAATTTTTCAAAATTAAATTCAAAACCAATACTAAATTCAATCAATACTAAAAATATTTATCTTTTTTGTTTACAAAAATTTTTATTTTTATTTTTTTTCATATAAACTATTATAATAGATTAATAAAATCATATCAATTAAAATAAAAATAAACTTTGAACACAAATTTAATTAAATTATTAATACTTACTATATTTATATTATTATATCATTATATAAAATTCTCGTTATTCATATAAATTATTCATTTTGAGTTTCAAGAATTTTGAATTACAAAAATGGTTAAAAATTTCGAAATTCAAGAAACTTGAAACTTTTCGAATTTCGAGAGTTTCAAATAGGTATCTGATCCCTATTTAAAAATGCGTATTGCCGATTCAATACTGATTATAGCATTTTTACACGTGGAATTCACATCTGTATTAAGGGCACATATTGCGTTGTATTCTGGCTATATACAATTGAAGAGCGTGCACCTTCGGTGTATCGGGAAACGGTGTAACGAAAAACGATGAGATTCCATGAAAGAGAACATTGTGGGTAGTTTCGTAGGAGTCTCATATGTACTCGAGAGAGGATCGAGGATGAGGGCAATAGATAAAAAGGAGAAAGAGAAGAGAATCCCATCTGTCGGCACTTTTGCACCGACATTGTACTCCTGTTTATATTGAAAGAGGAAGAAAGAAAGAGGCCGTTTTATTGCCATATTGGCATATTGCCGCAAACCAGCCGTCGTGTCTTTTTTGCTCCTTTTGCTTATGAAATCGATTCTATCGAACTTTTCCATGCACTCGCATCCATTGTCCATCTTCTTTTCTGTTTCATTTACACAACTATATAATTTTTATTTTTATATATATTTTTATAATATTCTTCTATTTTTATAATAATGGAAACAAATAAAAATAGTCATTTGTCACTCTAATAGAGGACGAATATTCGAAAATAATGATTTTGAAATATTATAATAAATATTTTTATACTATGAAATAATCTTATATTTATCTAATTTTGTCCAATATTGTCAAAACTGTCTGATTTTATAATAGTAACAAAAAAATTATTAACAAAAATTTAAAAGTGAAGATGTTATAATTGCCTGTGAGTGGTTATAATATAATTTTAATTTTAAAAAATTAAGATATTTATTGAATGAAATTACATTATACAATAGGAATAAAATAACATATTTGTATTCGCTGATAAATAAATTAAAAATAATAAATTATTTTTTGGTTTATTCTTCATATATCCAATTTTCATATTTTTCATTTGGTAAAAAGCAAATAAGTCAATAAATAATTTTTATTTAATGTTTTTCATATAATTTTACTTTCATTCATCAATCATTGCAATCATTTTCAATCATATTTTTCAAAATAGATTATAAATTTTTATTAATGATGTACAAAATTAGTAAAAATCACTAGATTTTATATAAATAGATATATTAGATATTAGATATATTTATATTAAAGATTATAAAAAAAAAAAAGAAACATACAATGAATTCTTACATATAGAATATTTATACTACAATTTTAAAGGATTAACAAAAAATTACTTTCGAGAAATGATTTTTGTTTTTGTTCGTGTTTTTTTTTTGTATATTATTAAAATGTATCTATGAAATATATATATTTTGATTATAATTTTTTATTATATAAATTAATAAAATAATATTCAAAACTTTTATTATATAAATATTTAAAATTTGTTACTATGATATTTTTTGAATTATTTAATATGTTATTTTCTATCCTATTTTTTTCTATAAAAATAATTATCTGATTTTAATATATTGTAATAAAATTAATTTTAATTTTCTAGATACTTTGTACAGCTAATAATAAAAAATTTATTTTTACATTTTTATATATTTATTTTATAGTGTATATTGAATATTGATTAATATTTATGTGAAGTTTATTCATGTTAATATTCATATTATTTTTGAACCAATAAGACGTATTAAATTAAATATTTAAGTATTTTTTTTAAATTAATTATTCAATTTTTATATATGTAATGTAAGTTATCATTTTCATTCAATTTTGTTTAATTTTCTAGATTGATTTTGATCATTGCAATAGTAAATTCTTAACTGCCTATTTAAAATCACTAAAATTTAATTAAATTTTTTGATATTTTCTTCTAAATTTAAATTTGTCATTTTATCATTTTTATATCGATATAATTTCATTAAATGAATGAAAAGTTTTCTATTTGTTAACAATATTCTATAATTTCATTTTTCTAAATTTTGTAATTTATTTTATTGCTCATTAAAAAGTTTCTATTTTTCAATAAATAATTTGTTCCGAAATATCATCGTAAATGATTTAAAACTCTGATAATTATTAAAACTAATGATTATTATATATTTAATAGAAATACATTTCATCTTGTTAAATATTGTTTTAGAAAACAACGAATAAATTATTAGTTTTATTTTTTTGCTTTTTTTTTTATTTTTATTGCAAATTTATTTTTTCAAAATATCGAGATTCATGAATTGTATGCTTATTATTTTTATTAACTATTTATTTATTTATTTATATATTATTATTATATTTATTATATATTATTATTATATTTTATTTATATTTTATTATTTTTTTATTTAGTTAAAAAGTTTGTTAAAAAGATTAAAAAAATAAATCATAATAATAAAGACTATTGAAAAATAAAAATTATTTGTAAATTAAATTTTTTATTAATATTCATTAATATTTATTATTATAATTATATTATTATTATAATTATATTCTATCTATCAGGAAAATCAATCAATAAAAATTTTTTTTCTTAAACTACATATGATACATCTAATATATTCTGTTTCAATGATTCTCCTATCAAAATATTATTTCAATTCTTGAGGAATACATTTCTTAATTCATCAACAATCCAATAATGATTACAAATATATTAAAAATTTTTAAAATTATGATCATATTTCTTATCTTATTCATTCTTTATCTCTTCTCTATAAATATTTACTATCTTCTCGCTTTTTAATTTCTCACGGTAGAAGATGAATCTCACGCAAGTGAATAGAAGGACAACAAGTTGAAATAACGAATTTTTGATCGTCATCTTGACGAAAAATTGAAAGAAAAAGTATCTGAAGGTAGCCAGTAACCCTTTGCAGTCCAGATGGTTTCGGTGCTGTTGGTAACGAGATATCGGGGTGGATTCAAGGAAGGGAGAATATGGCGAGAAAGAAAAAAGAGGTACGAGGGAAGCTGAGGTGAAAGAAGAGAAAAAAGAAGAGGGCCATATAGTATGAGTGTACGCAACCTGCCTGCCCTTTGGCACCCGTGCCAGATGTTTCTCTCATTTTAGCTACAAAAGGCAAGAACGAATCGGCCCACATTTATATTAGCATTTTCTGTCCGTTTTGGAATTTACGCAGACGTTCAATCGGCTAAATTCGCTCTGTGCACGAGCCTTTCTCTTTCCAACGATAAATGAAAGATACTTTAGAGATTATCGATTTTCTCGAGAGTAACTCCGAATCAGAATTTCTTTTTTTTAATTAGTTTACAAGCTGCTTGTTAGTCAGTCGTACTGATTACGCGTACTGATCATACTTGAAATGGAAATCAATTGATTAAACAAACTCACGTTAACACGATTAATATTTATTTAATTATTTTAAGAAAGATTTTGATAGAGTTTTTAATTATTGAATTTTTGTGTACGAAATGACAGATTTCACAAATTAAGTGATTAATAAGTAGTATCTATTTATTTATAATAATATTATCTGAATCTGAATAAATTTCAAATTTGAATTTAGGTGAATATAATTAGAATATCAATTGTTTTATTATAAATAAATCAATTTTGTATTATAATAAAATAATCCAATCAAGTTATATAATTACTTATAATATATAAGTTTAAAATTTAATATATAACTTTCGAAAAGATATAAGGTTAAAGAAAGAAACAATTTGTCATTAATCATATGAATCATATGAATAATTTAGATAAATATAGGTAATAAATCAAAAAGTTATTGGTAAAAATCAATAAAATATTACAATTTTAATTTTAATAATTTTGTTTATAATAATTAATACATAATAATTTTAATTTTGTTTTATGATGAATAAGATGTATTGATGCATTTGTTGAATTAGATTTTGATTAATATTATTTTTAATATAATATAATAATGATAAAATCATCAAAAAACTACGAAAAGTTAGTATTTCCAAACATAGATTGACAGATTTTTTTGTAATCTTTTTCATAATATTTTCTATAAGTAAAAGAATACGAATCCATTTAATAGAAAAATTTTCTAAGTCAGATTTCGAAAATATTTTTTAAAATGATATTACAATAAGAATACTAATTCTATTCATTTAATTTAATAATAAATATTCTTGAGAGTACTTTTCAATAGTTTTATTTTTATATGGATTTGTAGATTTATTTTTAATATAATAAAATTAAAAACGAAAAAATTAATTATAAATAATATTTTTTATTTACATTGAATTTAATATTTATTTATATTTATTATTTATATTTATTATAAATATTTATTTATATTTATATTATATTTATATTATATTTATATTATTTATATTAATAAATTTAATATAATACTATATTAAATTAAAATTTTTATTAGTTAAGAATTCGATTATTTCATTTATAATGACATAATATTTTTCAATCATGTAAAATTTTGTCGAAATTAATAAATGATTTACGATTTCTAAAATAAAAATACTAATATTTCTGCAAATATTAATTTTTTTCAAAGTTACAATATCTTAATCTAATTTCTTTATGAGTAAGAAGATTTTTAATCTTTTTCGAACAAAAAGAGAAATTACAATTAAAAGACAAAATATTCGTTTTTTAAAATTTCACATAAAGTATAAGTAAGCGAAACTATACAAAGCTTTTAAAAATAGAAACAATATTATAGAACAAAATTAAATAATGATATATGTTCATTCATATGCATATAATTTTAAAAAAATAATAATATATAAATTATAATTAATAATTATAATTAATATATAAATTATAATAATAATAATATATAAATTATAATAATATATAAATTTCTTTCTATTTTTCGAATATATTATTAATTCTAAAATCAAAAATTAAATTAATAAATTTGAGTAATAAATTAATTCAAATAAAATATTATTTATTTAAAATTATTTATTTAAAAATTATTTATATAATCTTCAATAAAGTAAAATTATTTTTCTTGTATTATTTTATTTATCAAGAAATAATTAATGAAAATACTAAAATAATTGATATTTTTTATCTTTATTTCAAATAACATATCTTCAATTTAAAATATACTTCTATTTAACAGAGATAAAATTTTATCAACAACTTTTTTGTCACATTATAAGAAACAGTTGAAAAAATTGTATAGTTCATTAAAATAAACTATATAACAAATTTATTTTTTAAATAAAGGAATTTTAGCAATTTTTCAATTTTTCGTAAAATATCGATTGTTGAATGATACTATTTTCGCAATACATTCTGAAAAACACTAGATGAATTGTAATTGAATAATTTGTATATACTGCAAACCGGTGACTGATAGAAATCCTGTAGTAGACAAAATAGACGGTTGATTCATGACAAAGAAATCGTGACAAAGATTCGATTGAATGTTTTGAATTCTATTAGAGTTACCAGATGAGAAGGGTTGAATTTGAAAACATATTCTCTGTTATATTTAGAAACTAACAATTTCCTGTTTTTTTTTTTTTTTTGAAAGATAATATAACGTATTTAGTGAATTGAAATATGCAAATTCAATTAAGATTAACAATTACTTGTAATTATTTTCAAACGATAAAAAATAATAATAATTATAATTATTGAGAATATTGTTTTATAATAATTAATTTTAATTATCTTTAATTCTCTACAAATGTTATTATATCTTGGAATATATATTATAATATCTTTATCATATAATTTTAATATATATACAAAATTGAACAGATTTTTTATAAAATATTTATTAAATATTTTATAATATTAAATAAAAAAATATATTAAAAATATATTAAAAATATTAAATATTATATATTATTAGAAATTAATATATTATATATTTATTAATATTCAGTTTTCAATAAGTATAATTATTAATTAAATATAAATAATTTATATATATATTTCATAAAATTATTATAGATATAAATATAAATATAAATATTTTAAAATTCAAATATTATTTGAATTCTATTAGAGTTGCCAGATGAGAAGGGTTGAATTTGAAAACATATTCTCTGTTATATTTGGAAACTAACAATTATGTACTTATATCTGTTATATAAAAAAAATTCATATCATTTTTGTTAAGGATAAATTGAAATTAAAGTTTATATAACACTATTATTAAAATATTTTATTTAAGTAATATAATATATATTTATTGATAAAATTTAAATTTAACATTATTCAGATCATAAGAATTAAATCACATGTTTGCTGTTTTTTTAATATGGTATTATATTCTAATAACAAAATGATTTTATATTAACAAAACATTTCTATATGATACAATATTATATTAATATGATATAATGAAATTTGATATGGAAAATTTATATTTTAGTTAATGAAATTCATATTTGTTTTCTTCAATTGTTGATTTATGAAATTTCATCGATAATAGAATTAACTGATATAAATATGATATTATAACATTTTAACAATATATTATATTATTATTTTTTATTATTTTATTATTAAAAACGAAATAAGTTTAAATATTTATTATGACATCAAATATCAATTATTCGGACAGATTGAAATATTATAAATAATCAAAATTCGTATAATCGATATTTTACCATATATATTATAATATTTTCTTTTAATCAATCAATTAATTATTGATCAATAAAATTATTCTTAATCATTATTGTAAATATTAAAATAATAAAATAGAAAAATAAAATAATAAAAAAAAAATTTTAAAAATGATTATGAATTTAAATAGCATTAAGGTTAAGGAAACGATTTAAACATGCTTTAAATGTCGGAAACGTTAGTTCCAAAACGGTGTCCCAATTTTCAGTCATTACATACCACTAATCATGATATAACGTATAACGTTCTTCCATTTCATATAGAAGCAATCGAACTAGTGAACCATGGACAAAGAAGGTTTTGCATAGCTTTGTCTTGAAGGCAACGATATATTGCGTCACGGAGATTCGAGATTGCGTTCGTTTTACTCGAGTCACCCCGTAGAAACTTGGAATAGTGCAGGGTGGCTCGACCGAATAAAGCATTCGAACAAACAATACGGCTTCCCCCAGATGCTTCCGGTCTCTTATTTCACCGGATAGCCATACGAACACGTGCCCCGTTTCCTTTTCTTCTTTTTCCTTCCGTCTAAGCGCTAAGTATTTCCTCATTTTTTTTCGATGCACTTGATAATTCAATACCAAAACGACTGATAAAGATTTTCATTCAATTTCTATCGTTACATTTTTGTGATATTTTTATTAAGTAATTGATCTTCTGTATTGAAGTATATATATATTCGAATATTCTTTTAATCTTATATAGAATCTTTAGAATTATTTAATTAGAAGTGAGATTATATATTGTTATAAAATAAAATATTTTGATTGTTATTAAAAAAATATGTAAGATTGGTATAATAACATATTGAATAATAAAGAAAAGATGTTGATAAATATTTTTGAATTTTTTATCTAAAATCTTTTATATCTTTTTATATATTTTTCACTTTGTTTTTTTTAAACCAAAATTCTGAGATTTGTTTAGATAGGAAGGAAAATTATTTTGATTGTTATTGAAAAAATTATTTTATCATTGAATGATAGAGTGATACTAATATTATTATATTATATTAATTATATATTTTTGAGACTATTTATTTTGTTTTTCTTTGTTGTTTTTTTATGGAATTTTGCAATTTATTTATATAAAAGTGAAAATCGTGATTTTGCGAATTTCTAAAATTTTTGAAGGTTTAGAATATTTAACAATTTGAACTCTATAAAATAAATTCGAGAGTACCATATAATATATAATAATAATAAAATAGAATACTTAATAAAATATTTAATAATAATATCATTAGATCATTAATAATTAAATTTGTTTTGTATGTTTGTTTCAATGGAATTTGTTTATTTTTTTATTTACCTTAATACTTATATGCTATATATATACTACATATATATTTATTTATTATATATATACAGTAGAGATTCTAAATTTAAAAAAAAAAGTCAAAAAATTACTTAATAATATTTAATATTTACAAGTTGATATTCTAATAAGTTATATGAAATAAATAAAGAATATTGTATTAAAAATTACAAATTATAAGTCATCTGATTTGATAAAAAAAACTTATTCATAATATAAATTCATATTATTAGTTACTAATAAATAATAATTCACAAGTAGACTTATTAACATTAATATTTATAATACCTTCAAAAATAAAATTTAATAAGGAAAGAATTTATAAAACAAGAAATATAAAATTAGAAGAAAGTGTATATCTAATAAAGTTCTATGATTTACATTTTATTTATTTTCTATTATTATGAGCTAATAAATTTATTTGCAAAAAATAATTTTACTTATCAAATTTGATCTTTAAATCTCTTCTTTCTCTGACGATGATTTCATACACGAGAATATACATATATATATATATTCCTTCTTCATTGCACATGTACTATCTTGCCGCATATTGCAGCTATGTACACTAACGAGACGTTGGACCACCTGGAGGATGTCGTCGCGTGCCATTACGAGTCCCGTTGGTAAATGTTTAACGAAGATATCCTCGAAACACGTGTCAGGACGTAGTTCTATATAGCAATAAAAGCCTCTTCAGACTTTAATCTCTCTGGAGCCACTCGATCCTCTTCCGCCTTAGCGCTTATGCTCGAGAGTAAAGCAACCATATATACACTACTCTTCCTTACCTTGAAAGATTCAGTCTGCGTTTCCTGCGAGGCACGCGACTCGATGTCCAGCTGCTTCCTGTCTGCTTCTCCTTCTCTTTTCATCGATTCACGCAACACCGTTCTCTTTTAACCGACTATCCTTGTGTTTCACTATGCTTGGATGTTTCGCTCGTTTTTTCAATTGCAACTGGAGAATATAAAATGAATCTTTCTCTTTTTAATGGCAATTTTGGATGTTTTTGAATAAATGGATGTAATTTCTGAAAAATTTTTGAAACGTACAGTCTAATAATTATTAATAAATTCATGTTCTTTGTTTAAAAGAAAATATTTAATGTGAGAATTTAGAAAATAATATTAGAAAAAGAAATATAAAATTAATGAATGATAATTTCAATTTTAAATAATTCAATAATAATAATAAATTCAATTTAAAAGTTTTAAATAAAAATTTTTTAAGTAAAAATGTATATTTCTCATAATTCATTTGACATTATTGATAGAGAATTTACAAAGTCAAATTTTAATAGATTCATTAGTTTTTAACTATTAATTTGATCTTAAATTATGATAATGAAATAAGAATTCAGACTCATTATATAATAATTAAGAGTTAATTTGTATTGTATAATAATATTATAAATTTTATTTTCTTATCGTTCCAAAAACATCGAAACATTTCTTTATAATATTTTTTAAAATCAATTGAATGAATTTTAATTTTATAATAAAGTGTTTTGATATTGTAAATTTTTTCCATTCATTGTTCCAGAAATATTGAATTTTTTTTCAGGAATATTATTTATTGAATATAAAATGATAGAATTTTAACAAATATTTTTGATAACTTAATATATCTTTTATTTAGTTATTTATAATTAGTCGTCTTTTTCATTACTTATTACATTAAAAACGCCTATAGATAGATATGCAATAATATCTAAATAACGATACTGTACAAATCTTATTTTTTATATATTGAAAAATTCAAATGAATAAATTGAAATAATCTAATTGGTTTTTACTTATGTCTTTATGAGAAAAAGAGCTATTGAGAGGTATAAAAATTTAATTTCAATTCGAATTTCAAGTGGAAAACCAAGCTTTTTTGAAGTAAATATAAAATCGTCAGAAGTTTCTTTACGATCTAACGATGCTTATAAACAAAACATTCCTTCCTTACTTTCGCTGGAAATGCTCATTCGTGTATTTGTGGCGAAAGAATCCGTTAAAAGCAAGTAAATTATTTAAATCGAAGCATAAAAATTTTATGAATTGTTTCGAGCTATGCTTTAAACAGGAAGACGGTTTGTCTAAATAGAGATGAAAGAGATAAAAGATTATGAGATCGCGAGATTTGAGGCTGGAGAGGGTGGCGAGGATAGCGAAATAAATGGAGGAAGAGACAGACTGCAATGCAGACCATGCAACGATAGTGTTGACGATGTTCCGTCACTGTTATCGTTAATGGGGGGTAATATAACAATTGCCGTGATCTGATACCGTCAGGTGACGACACAGGTACGCTTGGCACGCCCCGTCACACTTGATTATACAATCGTTCAAGGCATTCGCCAGTAGCGTAGAATTTCTTTTCGAAATAATCGTAATATTCTATTTATTTTATATTACGATATCTTTGGATTTATGTTATCTAATCTTAATCCTTTGTCTTATTTTAAAAATATTATTTAAAAATTTACTATTTAAAAATTATAAATGACTTCGTAGCAAAAAAGTTAAACTTTTTATAAAACTTAAGGTTTCTTTCAAATTTTGAAAAAAAATTATTTATTGTTATAATTTAAAAATATGTCGCAACATATTTATAATTTTCAGATTCGTGAAACTTAAATCTTAAATGTTTTAGAAATTTTCAACATATAGAATACTTATTTTTGTATAAGAATTATTATTTTGAAGCAATAATCCAAATTTTAATAAACCTTAAATTTTGAAATTTTTAGATTCATAATCAACTATTAGTAATAAAAATCATTATTTCTTAAAAATTAAATTTTTATTTTATAAAATGTCAAATGTTTATTTATTGGATCACTCAATCACGAATTGTTATTATATACCCAGTACGCACAAAAAAAAATAAATTACAAATTAATTACAGATAAAGCTATAGATATAAATTATTTTTTAATTCTTTATTATTCCTTATAAAGTTTAAATTTTAAAAATAGCAAAAAATTTCAAGATTCATGAAACTTTTTAAGTTTTGCAAAATTAAAAAATTTTTAAGTTTTGAATGTCACATTCCTAGTTATAGAAATATATATTTTTTATTTCATTATAGATCATTTTAAAACAATTTTAAAATTATAATTTAATTTACTATAATTTAATTTTAAAAGATTTTTTTCTTAATAATAATTGGAATAATAATAAAAATACTTTAAAATAAAAATTCAAGGAATAATATTATTTTATTATTTTATATTGTTATTCGTATTTATCTATAATCAATTTTAATGCAAAATATAATAAATAATACTTATAATATAATAATATAATTATAATAATAAAATTAAACTGTGATATTATATTTTATTTTTTTTTATTTTCACATTTTACTTTTAAATTTAATTTTACAATTAATTCACAAAAATATTTATTAATCTTATTTTAGGATTTTAAAATAATAATAGGATTTTAATATAATAATTTTAAACTTCGTCATAATTTCATTTTCAAATAATAGATGACGCTATGTTTCAATATTTCACGATTAGAGTTAACTTTTATAATTTCAATAATAAATAAAAATGATTTTTAATTAAGATTAGATTTTTAAGATCTTATTATTCTTTAAAATTATTATTCTTAAAATAATATTTATTATTTTAAGAATAATATTATTATTAAATAATTAATTTTAAGAATTATATTATTATTAAATAATTATTCTTAAAATTTTATTAAAAATTTAATATATTTTTGTATGTTATAATAATTAATTGTTAAATATTAATATTTTGTTATTTATTTGAATATTTTAATGATAAATGTTATATTTAATATTATAATATTTAATATTTTTTTTTTATAGAATTGTATAAAAAACTTTTAGAATTATTTAAGAAGAATTTATTCGTGTTTATAATCAATTTTAATGCAAAATATAATAATATTTATAATATAATAATATAATTAAAGTATCAAGTTAAATTATAACAGTAGTGATATCTTATTGTTACTTACTACCTATACAATCATGTTAAAAGCTATATTTATGTATAAAATGCATTCTATTTTAAATTTTCTTATAATAAAAAAAATAATAACATATGACGTACAAAAATACTACAAAAATCTAAAAAAAATATAGAAAATAATAATTATAATTAATTTAATAAATTACAATATAGAAAAAAATTTAATTATAAACATAAATTTTCATTTTTCAATATTATATTCTTTTATATATTTATTATATATATATATAAATTTCTATAAAATAATGTTTTTATAAATTTAGATTCTTTTATCAATCATTTTTTATATTTTATCAATTAAGATTGTAAAATTTTATTTTTAGGATCGATCCTATCAATTAATCTAATATAAATATTATTCATAATAAATAGCATATCAGGATTTTATATTCTCAATATTTTTTAATATAATAAAAATCTGATTTTTTAGAAAACCACTTATTTCACATATATAGTTTTAAGTTATTCAAATCTTTATTTGCTTATATTTTTATTAACGTTATTATTTCGATATTTGAAATATAATTAATAATGATTATTTTGTTTTATTATACATTGTATTTTTTAACAGAAATATTTTCGAAATTATTAATTATAGAATAAATTAGAAATTTATTTATTTATCTACTTATGTACTTATGTATTTTGATTTTATTTTCGATATAATAACATTAACTTAAAAAAAATGCAAAATTAAATAAAGAAAAAATTGTTTGTTTTTTTTTATCGAATTAAATTCTAACTTTATATGTATAAATATATTTTTTTTATGGATTGCAAAATAATGTAATATATAAAATATAATATATAATATATGAAATATAATATATAATAGCTTCGATCATAATAGTTTTGATCATAAAATTTATTTTCTAAATCTAATAAATTATTTTCTAAAATGAATCTAGAAATCTAAAATTTTTACTGTACGATTTTTCAAACTTACACTGTCGTTCGTCTTCACATTACGAATCAAGCAACGGATAATACTCGAGTTTCTTTCTTTCTTTGTCTCGTTTTCTTCTGTTTCATTACTCACTATTCTACATTTGCTTCGCAAAATAGCACGCAGGCGCAACCTGCAATTTAAACGATATCGATTGTTGTAATTAACCGGCCACGACACCACAGTATAATATCACGTGCATGGATGCGTGCATGCTCGTTCATCGCGTGCACTCGTGGCCTGCCGGTTACAGTGAAATTGCATTTCACGACGAACACTATTTTCATCGTTACCGGACGGGAAAGTTTCGAGTGTCATCCATTTCCGCTTCTACGCGCATGGATTAACATGAAGTGGTTAGGTTAGGTTGTCATGATTCGGCCATGGTTCGATCGTAATAACCAAATTTGTCAACTTGTCTTTCTATGAACGACTAAGTTTGTAGATGATCAATGTAAACGTATATAAATATCCCCTGATATTAACTTGAAAATTTTATTTGAATGGAGATCGCGATGCTAATCGGAAATTTGAAATTCCTTCGGAAGAGAAATTTCTCGTGTGTTTCGCCTGGGAATGACGTGAACTTTACTGGAACAAACAATAAAATAATACAGGACAATGATTTGATGGACAATTTTATTTTGCTTCTTGTTATATTGAAAGTTATATTTTTCTATAAATTAGAGTTTATTATGATAGATATTATAATATTCATTTTTATTTATATAGCATATTGAATTATCAAAGTAAGTATTAGTAATTCAAAATAAACTCCAAAAGATGAATTTATTATTATATCTTATCTTATTATTAACTTATTATTATATCTTATCAACATTATTAAATTAATGACTTCATCTCAATATGGATATATAATCCTAGCTAAATAAAAACGTAGTTTCATTTAAAATAACAAAACGATCTTAAGATTTGAAAATATTTTTAGATTTATTAATTTTTACATTTTTACTCTATTTAATAGTCATTATTATTAAAACCCTTTTAAAAACAATTTTCATATGAAATAATTCTTTGAATAATGCTTTTGAGGAAATAATTGTATAGATTAAAATAAAATTTTAAAAATATATTATTTATTGAAACTTATCATATATCAAATTTGTTATGTTCTTTAATGTATAATTTTGTCCAGGTACTTTTATCATTATTTATACGTTCCTATTATTTAAAATTTAATATATAATATTTTACATCTTAAAAAAATAAAAACAATTTGTATGTATGTAAAAATGTAATTGTAAAAATCAATTATTTGTTTAAAATTATATCGAATCTATTAGATGTGTCAAGAAAGTGAAAGAAAAGGAAAAAAGAGAAAAAAATGAGAAAAAAAAAAGTATTTTATTCTGTATTTACTAATGATAATAAAACTATCGAGTAAGATATTACGAAAAGATATTAACTAAAAAAAGTACAATTAAATAAACTGTACTTGTGAAAATGTTTTTAATGCGTGAAAGATTATTATTGTTGGCTGAATAATGATGCCATCTACAACTTAACTAATTCTCTTTTTTTATTCTGAATTTTTAATATTAAATAAACTTTAATTCATATTAACTTATACATAACTTATATTTATAATTTTAAAATATTTTTTTTTTTGTTTTTGTTGTTTTCCAAATTAAAATATTTGTTACCAAAAAGTTTTATAATATTTGTGATTTATTATAATAAATCTCATTAATAAATCTTAAAAATCTCAAATTAATAAACTTATAATAAAAAAAACTTATAAATCTCAAATTAATAAACAGTGTCGTGTTATTTATATTTTAATATATCTATATATTTATATATTTATATATGTATATATTTATCCAATATATATTTTTCTAATATATAAAATATACTATGATTTCGATAATTATTAGTTTATAATAAAATTTATAATAAGTACTTTTAAAAAAGATATATTTTTAAAATTAAATGAATTATAATAATACTTTTTAATTTTATTAATGAAAAAAGAAATGTTTACTTGATATACTAGATATATGTATAAATATATTATTTTATAGTAATCATATTTTTTTATTAATAATATAAATGGCACCATACATTTTTTAAATAGAATTAATTTAATTATTTTTAAAATTAAATGAACTATAATAATACTTTTTAATTTTATTAATGAAAAAAGAAATGTTTACTTGATATACTAGATATGTGTATAAATATATTATTTTATAGTAATCATATTTTTTTATTAATAATATAAATGATACCATACATTTTTTAAATAGAATTAATAAAAAAATTAATAATTAATAAAAAATATTAAAAATAAATATTGTATTAAAATTAATATACATAAATAATTTTAAATAGAAATATTTCATTTTTTTTTATATAAATATAAATAATAAATAAATTAAAATGAAGGATAATATTAAATTAAATTTTTATATGTATTATTCTATATTTTATTGTTTTCAGAAAGAAACAGAAATGTTTTATTTCTTGTAGAATAAAAAAAAAGTTTTCAAAAACAATCTTTAAATTTTATTTTTTTTTAAAATGTTAGCATTAAAGTTAGAAAAAAGAAATGTATTTTTGTGATAATTTCGAAGGAAATTAAAAAATCGAATCACAAATTTATTATATATGTATATATTTATTTATTGAATTTAAAAATGATTTAAAAATTTATATTTAAAATAGATATTATAAATAGATTTTATTTAATTTTCTATAAAAAAGAATAAAAAAATATTGTTATTCGATAATAAATAATGTATTTATTTATATATATTTCTTCTTTTTTCATAGAAAATAAAATAAAATCTACTTATTTTAAATATAAATTTTTTACTGAAATATTTAAAACAAAATTATAAATTTTTATTATATATACATATAATCGATGCAATATGCGATATAGTTTAACGCAATATAATAAGTAAATTTATTTTTCAAAATAGAAATTTTTTTAAATAATATTATATTATATATTATATATATATTATATTATATATATATATTATAATATAAATAATATTTTTTTAAATAATTCATTTTATTGATCAAAATTTATTTTTATATAAACAAACGTTCGCATAATATTTAATTTTGCTTTCATCATGAATAATTTGATTATTTTTATAATACAATAATCAAATTCCGTTTATTTTTCTTAAAATTAAAAATTTAAATAAATTTTTTACTCGGTCAATAGTCTTTCAAGAAATCCGTAAATTAATGCACTCTTTTTTTTCTAGAACGTGCAACTATGAAGTATTCTTGCCTTCTAAACAAGATCGCAAGAATATCTTGCCATGAAGTTCGCGGTTGAGAGATTTTATTGGGAAACGAAATTATTCAATAGGTTTGAAAAAAGTAAAAAATAATGAAATAAAACAAACTTGAAAAGTAATTACAAAAAAAATTAGATTAAAATATAATAGGAACTTATTTTGAATTATTTTTAGTAAAATAAATTAAAACTTAAGTAAAAATTAAGTATACAAAATTTTTATAGTAAAATTTTATATTATTAATATTTTAATTTTATTTATTTATTCATTTTATTACATAAGAAAATTATATTTTTTATGTTTAAAAATTAATTTTTATAATTGATTTTAATATAGAGTAATAATATTATTATTAAATTATAAATCGATAAAAGTATTATGTTATTAGATTAGTAATTGAATAAAATGCGGATTTGATTTTATCAGATCCAATACATCTAATTACAACAAAATTTTATAAAAATATAAATAGAACTTTTTTTATCCTTGTGCGATTCTAATTTAAATTCCATCAGCATTATATTATACATATCGGAATTACTTCTTTATAATATATAATAGTTTATAATATATAATATTCTATATAATAGTAAATATTCTGATAAGTTATACAGAGTATAAATTTGCTTTTGCAATGTCTTAGTTAATATATTAATTATAAATTTTTAAGTATTTTTTTTATATTTTTTATCTTTTCTAAAATGATTCCTTTTTTCATTTCATTATAAATTGCATAAGGAAATTATTTTTTAATTTGTATATTGAATTATTTGTTATATTATTATTAATACTTTAATACTAAAATATTAATACTATTATCTATTACATATTTTTCTGCATTTTAATATAATAATAAAAAATATAATACATGACAAATACATTATTCTATAATTTTAATAATATTTCGAATTATTGTTATTAGCTCTAAACGAATTAAATTAAATTTATATTGAAATTATTGAAATATAATATATCTCCATTATCTGAACTAATTGATAAAATATAGGAATTTTTTGAAATATAGATTTTTTTTAAATGAATTATTCTATATTTTGAATATTTATTTAAAAAAAATAAAATATTGGTATAAAAAATCAGTTTTTTATTATAAAAATTAGGAATTCCAAATTTTTGTAATTGTCAAATTTAGCACAAATTTTTTAATTCAAAAAATATGCAAATTTTGCATATAATTTTCAATTCCATTAGCTAATTTTTTAATATCAATATTACATACTTTACATAGTACTTTTATCAATTTTAATAGTCTCATCGCTTTCTAATTTCTTAATAATATTTCCAATTTCGTTTAAATAATTAACAATAATAATAAGTACATGTTTATTTCAATATTATCGTGAACATTATCGTATCCAACATTAATTTCAAATTAAATTTTATTTTCATTGTTGTGGTAAAAGCATCTATTTACAAATATCTATTTATTAATATAATTATTTTGTTACTAATATAAATAATGATAAAGATACATACTACAACATTCGATTAATAGAAAGTTCGAATAATAGAAATTCTATGTATTTTTTTACAATTAACGGTATTTTTTTAACAATCAATATAATATTATAATTGTAATATTCATCCATTCATTATCTCAGAAAATATTGATAAATCCCATAATCTATCATTCCAAATTGATTACATAAATCAAAATAGCCTATATACGAAAAAAAACCTGTCTCCTGTAGCAAGAGTTTGTGACGAATCATCGGTAGCCAGGTTACTTCGTGGCTCTGGGGTGTGTGCGAAAGATCAATCAGCAGAAAGGGAAAAACAATTTGTCGGCTACAAGTCCCACCCTGATAAGATCAAGCATCGGTCAAATGGTTGACTCGTTTGTGTGGGTATACACGATCCTGTTCCACTCTCCTATTCACGTACGTTTCTCCTGTGTTTTTTTCACGTGGGATGGACTCGAGCCACAGAGGCAAAGCGCGTGCCAGCAGGGTGCGGGAAAACGATTAGTTTTTAATTTGCTTCGACCCAATTCGATCGCGTGAAATTGCGGCTCGCTCGTTCTCGCCGGATTCGCTTTGGATTTTTGGCAGCCGGTTGCTTCTTTTTTTTTTACCTTTCCCTCTCTCTTCCGTTTTCTTCTTCCTCTACTTTCTTCTCTATCACGCTTTCCCCCTCTCTCTTCTCTCCTCCTTTCTCTATCTGCTTTTTTTCTCGTTCTCCGTTTTTTCATGAATCTCTTTTTCGTTTTCGAACGTTCACGTCTGACATTTATCTGGGGAACCTCAGTCGATTGAAATTGCTTTCGACTTTGCGCTTTTACTTCGTTCGTTTTTATACTTAAACCGCGCGACCAAGTGGGCGCATCTTTCGCCGAGCAAGCGTTATATTATTCGAGACTGGTGCACTTGAAAGGATTGATTAGCCGGGAATATCGATTTTGTGCCGGCTACATTGTACCGATCCGATTACCGCCATTGCTTCGATTATTTACACGTATTTTTGTGCCGCGAGGATTTAATGTATCTTCGAGATTTTTTTGAACGCGGCTCAAAGAAATTCGAGTTTGAATTAACTGGTGGATTAATCCTTGATTGTTCAAACGTTTGATTTTGCTTACGTTTGAGGAAGATGCTCAAGATGATGGGATAATTCTAGATTTTTATTAATTACGTTAATATTTTGTATCTTCTTATTTTTACTTTTTTTTTAATAATTTGAAAGTGTTAGAAAAAAAATTGAACATGTGTAATGATAAAAACGATTTCGTTTGTGAATAATGAGTTTATTTTTTGATCAATATGAATTAAAATTAAAATTGAGCTGTTTTACTCAATTGAATAAATATTCTTAGCGACATTATAGAAGCCAAATATTATTTTATCATACGTATACATATATTTATATAAATCGAGTCATCTATCTATTTTCTTTTATTGAAAATAATTAAGTATGTACTTATATGAAAATGATAATAGTATATAAAAATCAAAAAACTTATTTTTATTAAAAAAATATTTGAGTAACTTATTAAATTGTTCATTTAAAAATTAGGATATTAAATAAAACTACAAATAAATCTATTATTATAAATATATTTATTATATATATAAATTTATTATTTATTACTATAAATATGAATATGAAAATCAATTTCTCCTATATTTTTAAAAATATTTTGTTAATTTGATTGATAAATGTTTTCTTCTGAAACAAGTAATTCTTATATTTTATAAGATATATTATATATAATTCTGAAATGAAAAGAAAAAAATCATTTTTTATCTTAAAATAAAAAATCTGTATCTTCTTTCATAATATAATTTTATAGCTTTAATTATAATTCGTATTAATTTAATTTCAATTATAATATAAATTTGTAAACTTTCTCAAAATCAATTAATAATAATGATTTATAAGAAAGAATTTTTTCTGCGATTTCATCCATTAATTTTTCATTTAAATTATCACAAAATTGATATCATTGAATATGTTTCTTTATAAATATAAAGTGAAAAAAAAATTTATTTTTGAAATATTTTCGAAAAAAGTAATAAAACTAGATTCATTCAATCCATATGCCGAACTAAGGTCGATTAAATTAAATTAAAGGTACAAATCTAAAGAAACATTGTTGATTAGATTCTACTATAGTTAAAGATTCAATCAGACCTGAATAATTATATTCCAGCATTTCGTATTGATTTTCTACCTAGAAATCTAGCTTGTTTGATCTCGTATCATCACAAGAATTAAAATAATTATATGTTGTATTTATTGAAGAAGAAACATAGTAAATACTTTACATATAATGGAATCTTGATAATTTGATTCTAAGGAAAAGAATTAGAATCGAATTTTTCTATTAAGTCTAAATTTAATAAACAAAAGTTCGATTCATAGAAACTTCGAAAAATTAATATATTTCAAATTATAGAAATTTAAAGAAAAACAAGTTTAATTTTTAATGAAAAATTTCTGGAGAAAAAGTATTGCAAGATAAATAGTGAAATTTAAATTCCATTATTTTATTATGAAGAAATTCTATTGATCTACAATACATTTTTTTCATAAAGTTTCTCAATAAAATTTTTATATATTCACATATAAATATAAAAGTAATCTGTAAATAAAAAAATAAATATGTGATAAATCAAAGAAATTTTTGGGAAAATATTGTAAAGTAAAAAATGAAATTTTAATTTCAGTTTATTTAATTTATTTATAAAAAAATTCCATTGAACTACAATCCCTTTTTTCAGAAAACTTTCCAATTATTTTTTGTACCTATACAGTTATTATCTATACACAAAAATAATCTACATATAAATAAACAAACATATATAGTATATCAAATTATTATCATTTAAATGACAAACAATTTTTTTATTTTTTATAATTCTATATTAATAATATAATATAATTCTATATTAACTTATATTTTTAATGCAATTTTTCTATTGATGCTATCATTTTATAAGATAAAAAAATAGATTTTTTAATGTTCGTTAAATTTCTCGTAATTTATCGTAAGTTATTTATCATAAGATTAATTTAGTTAATAAAAAATTATCATATAAAAAATATATCATATAAAATCATATAAAAAAAATTAAAAATATCTTTGAAAATTTAATAAAAAATAAGAAAGATGAAATATTATCGGCTTAAGATCTATTAAAATTGTCATTTAGAAAAATAATTCACAATTTATAAAGAATCACTAAGTGTTTTTTCAAAAGTATTTTGTTATCATTATTTTTAATTAATTTTTATATTTTCAACACTATTTATTTTAATATAATTACATTATTATATCCTACAAGAATATCAGAGTGATTTTTTCGTTAGTAAATTCAAAGCCAGTATTGCTAGTTATTACATGAAAAATCTTTTTAATCTTTTTTAATTTTTTTTAGAATTAAATTTGAAAAATGGAAGAGAAGAGAAAAGAATTATATTTTTAAAAAAATTAAAAAATATTAATTTATGACAAATTTTTTTTTATTTAAATAATAAGAATTTGATATTTCATTATGAATAGAAATTTTGAACTTCTAAATAAGAATCTGTTATCTATTTTTTTTAAATTTAATTTCGATTTTAAAATAGATAGTAAATTTGTAATTTTTCATTATTAAAAAAAATTATAGTTATTTTTATAGATAGAATTAAAAATTCGATTTTTTAAAAGTGATATTATCTGAAATTATAATTTTAAATTATATATATTAAATTTGAATATCATTTTAAAAATATTCTATGAAAATTTAAAAATAATTCAATTAAAATTTTTAAAGATATATGACCATAAATAAAATCTTCTCCTGAGATTTATACAAGATTTAACACAAATATACTTACATATATCCAAAAATCATAACAAGATATCTCGAAAACTGCTTTATTAATCATTTTGAAATTAATATATATATTTTGGATATATTTAATATTTCATATTTTTTAATCAAATTTTCAATGTCAAACTGACTATTTTTCAGTAAAATCCATATTAGAATTACAAGATAAACTAACATAAAATTATTTATTAATTATTATTTATTAATATTTATTATATACTAATATATTTATTATATACTATATATTTATTAATATACTCAATAATAAAATTAAATTTTTTATTTTAAACCTAAAAGAATTCCACAAAAAATTGTATATTTTAACATATTATTAAAAATCTTAAAAGTAGAAACAATTATAAGTTATATAAAAAAGAATATTTTGACAAAAATATATAATATATAATTATTATTATATTAAAAATATATATTTTAAAATAAAAAAATTCTCATTCAAAAATTTTTTCACAAAAAATTCATACACATACACATTCATACACATTCATTTTCCCTTTTTTTGTTTCGACTGCGAATAATTTTTTAAAGATTAAGTGTAAAAGATCATGTTTAGTTCTCATCTCTAGAAGATCCAATTTACTCCCGATACTCTGGTTAACAACATGTCGCGTGCAGCCACGTGCTTCATAATGTATAATCTAAACTGACCGAAGGCAATCTACATGTTCGATAGCTGCCAGACGAATGAGAAAAAAGGGAGAGGAGTGAAGGAATCGAAGCAAGTCTCGATGGGATACGACTTACTTCTTCGACGGTTATAATACGTGGATACGGTTCATTTGCAGAAAGTCGATTTTCAGTGCTTCCATTGTAAGAAAAAGAATCACTATGTGATTACTAAACTCATTTTTTCCTAGTATGTGGTGAATCTGCAGATTTAAATTATCTATTTATCATCTAACAATCTATTTACAATTATTTACAAAATAAATTATAATTAAGAAAGTTATGTTGTTTCTTTTATGATGAAATGATATACATATAATGATTATCAGTTATAGAATAAACGTCTCTTTTATGATCGAATAACTAATTAATTTTATAAAAATTAAAAGAAATATATGTTCTCTTGTAATCTTTCTTTGTATTTTTAGATAGTCGTTTCTGCAAATTTGAATTCGTTTGTTTTATTTAATTAAGAACTTTTAAAGATTAGGATTACTCTTTCTCTGCTAAATTAAAACATTATATTATTATAAAGTAATTTATTTAAATTAATCCTTGTGAATATCTTTATATTAGACATCTTACAATACTTTTTATATATATTCATATATATACATATATGATATTAATGTTATTATTAATTACTTTTTTTCTCATAAATAATAAATAGATATTAAAGAAAAATGAAAGAAAGAAAAATTTTGCAGAATTTAAAAAGTTTTTCAAGAGAAATATAATAACATATATCAATTTTTCATATTTATAATTTTTTTCGAAAAACAAAATTGATTTTTAATTTTTTAAATGAAATATTGTATACTTTTTTTGTCTTACGAAAATCAAGACAAATTCATCAATGAGTTTTAGAATGATTTTAAAAATTCTACAGAAATAAAAAAAATATTTTAAACATTTCGTATTAATATGTTTGCAAGTATATATTTCTTATTTATTAGAATTAGCTTGTCTAAAGTGATTTTTATTCTTATTTTTATTCTTATTCACTTTTATCAATTTTAAGAAAAAAGTATTTATTTCTATTTACACGTGAGAAAAATCTCGGAATTAAATAAGAGATTATACGATTTGTGTGTAAGCAGATTACAAGATTTATGGAAGCAATTATATTAAGCATCCACTTTGCTGAGTTTATCATTACGTTAAATCCGTATTATACTGAACTCTCAACAGTATAGTATATTAATTATCGGATGTTTATTATTTAATAATGAAAGACAAATATTTTTATGAATGAAATAAAAATATTAATTATTTCAAATTCAATAATTATATGATTTAATTGAAGATTAAAAGATTAATTTTTTTATTAAATATTAATATATATTTAATTAAATTTGTTAGAATATACATAAATTTTAAAAACTTTAAAAATGCTAAATAATTAATCAGTATTATTTTAAAAAATATTAGATTAAAGATTCAATTAAAATATATACATTTGCAAAACAATTTTAAATTTTAAAAATAAGAGAAATTTATTTTAAGGGCATCAAGAATTTATTTTGTTTACAGTATATATCTATCTATTTATTGCTAAAATAGATATGTGTGTTCTATATGATTTTTCATGTCCAAAATTTATATTTATTATTTCTCTATCATTATTAATATCATTTCAATAATGCTATGGCCTTTTAGAATTATCAACGTTATTCAATTTTAAATTTTTATAACTTCGTAATAATATAATTTTAAACTTAAAGAGAGAATAAATTAAAAAAAATAAAATAATAATGTTTTGGTTATATTTAAAGATATATCGATCGGGAAAATAAAAAATTTTATGTTAAAAGAAATACTTAGATACTATATATTAATGAATTAATCAATAAAGACTTCTGAATTGATGAATTCTCGTGACAATAACATAGAAATCTGTGAAAAATGAATATTATAAATAATTATAAATATTAAAAATTTAGTATTTATACTAATCATGATATTGCCAACTTATAGTTTTTTGTTCGCTTCTTTTTCCATTTCCTCACAATATACGCTAATTATCTTACTTACTCATTTGCTTATTTATTAATTTATATTGAACATAATGTGAACAAATAAAACATCAATTAATTAAATGTAAATAATATTAATTTTTATGTTATTTTGAATCACATTCTATTATTGTATAAGAAATAAAATTAAAATGAATAATATTCTTGAAAAACTTAAATACACAAAAACAAATGTGAAAAAGAAATAAGATCGAAGGGAACGAATAGATAGTCGAAGTAGAAAAACGCTCAGGAATGGAGGTACGAGTATACGGGAAGAAATTTTGGTGACACGCAGGCCTTGCTTTCCTTTCCTTTATAAAAATGCAAATGACCAATCATTTGAATACGTATAGTCGGTAATTCAGAGGAGAAGAGTGCCCGCCCGCATTGTCGGTGGTGTATGTATGCGTGACGATGAGAAGGAACTAAAATCGAGAGGGTGTGTCGCGTACAAAGATGCAAATTATAATATTCCTTTCTGTCTTTGTGATCCCTTTTTTTCTTCTTTTCGTTCTGTTTTTATAAATATTTCTATCTGGATCTTCATATCTCTCTCTTTCTCTTTTTGTTGTTGCCCGTTGTACCAGTCGTCTTCTTTGTTTTTGATTAGTTATGTTTATATTTGAGCAACGTGATTCATTTTCAGAGCGAAAAGGATGGTGTGCACTATACACGGTTTCAAGTAAATATTTATCTTTGGCTATAGTCACTGTAAATGGATTGCATTACGATCTGTTCTATTGTAACAGATTATTTAGAATTTGAAATTGTTAATACAATTATTTTGTATGGATGATTTAGGTAATCAAATATAGTGTACATTATATTGTTTTTAGTAGATATTTAAATAATAGCATATAATATTTTAAATAATTGAAATTTCAAATAAATATAATATATAATATAGATATAAATATATAGATATAAATATATCTATAGTTTCTGAATAATAAGTTTTTTTTCCATGTATAAATCTTATTCAATAAATTTTAGATGCAAGCAATTTTAGAACTAAAAATACGATAAATTATTGGAACAGTTTGTAATAATAAAGATCTCTCTTTTATTTATAATCTTATTCTAATTTTATTTAAAATTTAGAAGTCCAAGTGAGATAATTTGAATATTTTACAGTATTTTATTCCAAAAAGAAATTTTCAGAGGAGGATATTTCAGATTCTTTAAATTATTATAAAGAGATAACAAATATTTTTTTTTGCATTAATTACGAATTAATAATGAGAAATCAAAATAACAGAACAAAATAATTAATATTATCAATAATTAATATAATCATTAATTTAAATCAATAATAAATAAATAACATTTGATTTTCAAATATATCTATATTCTTAATACCGTACATAGTAAAAATAATATAACGGAATAATTTCATAATTTACAATGAATACAAATATAATTATCTGAACAATCAAGAAGATAAATAAATTCATTTTTTTTAATAATTTTTGAGTATTGAATTCAATCATCACTTGTTTTCTAAATAAAGTGCACATATGATATCAAAGAAATCAGAATTAGTTATAGAAGGAATTAATTTGTTTTTATTTCTTTTAATGGGAATTCGTTGTATTACAGAATAAATAATTAAGATCAAAAAATATTTCTCTCTATTGAGATTTATTAGTTATAAGCAATTAAAGTTTGCAAAGTTAAACTGTTTTGTCTTTAATATATCGCATATGAACTTTAATTTCTTTCAACATAAAAAATAAGTTTTAAATAAAATTTTTTATATGTTAACTTTTATCTGCTTTGATCTCTAGAAGCAAATGTATGAATATATCGGTTTAAATTATTTATTATTATTATTACTATTATTAATATCTAATATGGAATACAAATATATTAATAGAATATTTCGTTTAATTATTTTTTGTTAATATATTTTACAATTGTACAATTTGACATTTTTTTAATTTTAAACTTTTGTAAATACATATTTATTATTAATATTACTTTGTATGATACGGTGTTATATGAATTATAATTGTGAATATGTTAATGTTCTCTAATGTAATAATAAATTATAGTTCTTACATATTTTATAATAAAATATGAATTAATATAAAATATAAACACATCTAAATAAAGATATGAATCAAAAATATATTAACATGATTAAAAAATATAAAACATGATTAAAAAATATTAATAGAAATAAAAGTATTGCTACATTAAACATGTATTAAAATATAAATATAAATGTAATGAAAAATAAAAATTATTATTATATATAATTAGTTTCTATGAAAAGACATAGTAAATTATATTTACAGAATTATTAAAAACTTTTTATTTTAAAAATTTTTAATATTTTTGATTTCAAAGAAGAATTTATTAAACTTTATGTTTTTGAAAACTTCTATTATATGACAATTCATATAAATAAAAAAAAATTATATCATAAAATTATAATATCCAAATAAACATTGTCAATGCATCAACAATAAACATTTATCGATAAATAAATAAATAAATCGAAACAAAAAAGCGAAAAACAAAAAGAACACAGTTTTCTATGCGACCACCATATTTCATCGGATCTTCCATAAAATTTCACGAAAAATCACAATCATTAATCATGCAGAAGCATTTATACGAAACGCGTGTCGTCAAGGAAAAAAATTTAACTCAGCTACATAACATATAAATCGAATGGTTAAGCATGCAGAAACCCGCGAATAATTTATACCTGGTGTCAAAACGAAATAGATTGCTTTCCGAGATTGAGGAGAGAAACAATGCGACGTTCTGTCCCGGGAAACAATACGCAATTTTCACGCTTCCAGATACACCATGTATCTCTCGACAAGCATCGTTGCGCAATGATCGGGTACAAAATGGTTGATAAGATCGCGGGACCAACGCGGATAAGGATCGCGAGGCGGATGGGCGCGTGAATAGTTACCGGATACCACGCGGATCCTCTCTTCTTTGTGAACGTGGAAGAAGAACACGCCTCTGAATATCGCGTGATGAAAGGAACACGTTGATGACTTCTTCCTCGAGCAGATATATCTCGAGACAACACGTGATATGCTGGTCCTTATTCTTTCCTGTTTTTTTTCTTTTTTTAAATTCCGCGCAAACCTTGCCGCTACGTGACCTCGACAAGCTGACCCATAAAGCAAGCATTAACACCGATCTGTATCTCGAGTGGTGACCGGTGACGATATCGTCGTCAAGGATGAGAACGAGGACATCGTTAGTTCGACTTGTATCATGAATTTCGTTTCGTCTCGTTGCGGCCACAGCTTGGAATTTTCCATGAATAATTTCCTCCATGCATTTACATGTTGTCCCGGCTTTTTCTTTCTATCTTTCTTTCCTATTTTTATTTCCTTTTTGTACTGTCTTTGGTCATCGAATTAAGATTGTTAAGAGAGAAGATATAAGAAATTTTATGGTTAAGATATTATGCACGCATATGTCAATTTTAAAATTTCGATAGAGAATGTTTTTTTAAAATATGTGTAATAATTTTATATCAGAAATCCAGTTAGAAAATATATTCGATAATAAAAATATTTAAAAAAAATTCATTTTTAACAATTCAGAAAGCTTAAAAATATTTAAAGTTTGCTGTTTCTATTTAATTCCATCTTATTTAATATTAATATAATGTAGAAAAATTAGAAATAAATAATTTCTTTATAAAACTAATTAGAAAATTAAGTTATTAATTATTCAAATATCATGTGCTATAATGATTAAGATTTATAAAATGCCTAATGAATCAAAATTTCAATATATAAATATTTATAGAATATGAATATATGTAAAAAATGTTCAAATATTCGAAATACATATTATTATATTTGACAAACCAAATTTCTATTTAAGTTCCATTTCTTTAGTTATATTCATAAAAATTTGATTTTACATAAAAAATTCACATTCTAATTATAAGCGATTTAATTTTGCATTAGACAAAAAAAAAATAAGACCATTTTGTATCCATTACACCATTATCGCACTCTATTTCCGTTTCATTTCATGTAACACAAATTTTTTTTAGTTAACATTAACTAATAATCTAAATTTTAATCAATATTTTTAGACATTTGATTTTTAAAATCAACTTTTCAAATATATCCCACGAATATATATTAATACTTTATATATATATATATAATACATATACATAATTATGCAAGTAAGCACCCAATTTAAAGTTTAAGCAATAAAGGACAATTTCCTCAAAAGGAAATGAATTTGGGAAATCGAGAAACGAAGAACTGAAATTTTTGCACGTGGTTCTAGTTCGATGGCCAAAGACTAAATCTTCTTTCGTATTTTTCCATTTATACCAATCCTCATTCCTTTTCCAATTTTTTTCAACGAAAAATGTTTTCCTATCTCATGTACTTCGAATCAAAGAGAAAGGAGATGCTTGGAAAGCGATAAGAAAGTACTCGAGTTTTCTCTCTTTTTTCACTTTCGGACTATCAACCCTCACACTCTGATTCGTTTAATTCAATCTTCTTCAAGACCTCAAGAACTCGCCGCGTCCTTCAAGATTCATTTAAACCAACTTCCGTTCCTGTTCTCAATTCTATTTTCTCGTCACGATTATTCTGAATATACGCTTGCTTTTCTGGTATATTTTCTTGCTTTTTGTCGAAATTTTCGAGCTTGTATCAATTGATTATCCATGGTTAAACTAGTGATTCGTGCGAAGATTAAAGCTATTGCAAAGATTAAAGATAAATTATATATATATTATATATATAATAATTCAATTTTGTTTGATTTGGAGAAAAAGATATAAATGTTAATGGAAAGAGTTGCTGTTGACATTTATCTATCTGTGAAACGAGAAATGATGTATGTTTGTGTTTAGATTCGGAAATAATTTGAATTTGAATTTCTGTTTCAGGCATTCGAGAATTTGTATGAAATTTGTTTAAATATTTTTGATACGATGAACGATATTAATTTTTGCTTGAGTATGATAGGATTATTTGAAATTTATTAAATGAAATGAAAAAACAATTTTTAAACGTTTATAACACATATATTACAGTAAAATGAAATGTAAAAAACGATACAAAATTTTTTGCTATTTTATTCGTGATTTTTAATAACGAACAGAAATTATTCTTTATAATAATTTGAATTATAAAAATTTGAATTTCATCAAAAATTATTTCAAATATCATAAATAATTTAAAAATTATTTTCACTTTATATTTTATAAATTATAGCATTTTATAAATCATTGTTCAATAATTTATATTTTTTTTTAAATAATTTTTAATGAAAAAAATTTGAATTATTTAAAATAGATTATTATTATCATAATTATTCAATTTCAAAAATATTCGTAATTTAATATAACACAAAAATTGATATATAAAAATCTTGATTGAAGTTTATTCATTAAATTATAAGTTTATTCATTAAATTTAAGTTCGTATTAGATGAAGCAAATGAAGCGAAAACAGAATGTAACAGAATATAATAAAAACAAGACAATCCGATTTATAACATAAACTTCAATAGCTTATAAATCAATAAATAAACAAGTAATATTTTTGTATATTAATTACTAAATATTATACTTTTGCATTTGTTCTAACTTTCAGAATCAAAATCTCTTCCAAAAGTATTTTATGAATATATTAACATTTTGTAGATATAAAAGATTGATTAAATACAGATTCACTTGGTATTTTGAAGGTAATCTCTGCTATGTATAGTTGTTATGGTACCAATTGCGTTGTCGAGTCAATTACATTCCAACCGGAATAGTAGTTCGTTGTTCTGCAATTCTATGCTTTACACTTTCGAAACATCCTGAAACAGATTCTATTCTGACAATCATTCAGGCAATAGCATCACGTTTCAAATACTAATTCTATCATAGTTTTGGAAATACTTTTCTTCAATTTCTGGAGTCAAAAAGTTAAATAATAGTTTCAAATATACGGATAAAAATATACTTTTTTTGTGATGTAATAAAGAAAGATAATATTTGTTCAAAAAATATAATATAAATAAAATATATATTTACATAAAAATACGTTATTTTATCATGTTTTTAATAATTTTATAATTTATATTTATATTTATATTATTATATTATTATTTTTATTATTATATATTTTATATAATAATAATTATATATTATTATATTTATATTTATGTTATAATTTATATTTCGAAATTGAATTATTTAATTTTTAATTATAAAAAAATATAGTAACTATCAATTATGTACATATATATATATATACATACTATATATATATGTATATTTGATTTGAAATTTTATTAGAATATTTGTGTATATTTATATATGTATTTAATTAATTATTATTAATTTTAAGAGATCAATTTTGTCATATAAATATTATAATTGATTAAAAATTTAATATTATAATTGATTAAAATATAAGAACAGTTTTTTTTATGATTGTTTTTCTTACGCTTTTTTGAAATTATCTTTTCTTATTTTTATCATATATTATTTTTATTATAAATATTATATCACTTTGCTTTGTTTTAGAAGGTTAAATCATAATCGGAAAAATTAATTATTCGTTTTATAAGATTTGAAGAGAAACCTTAGAAAATGAGTTCTGAATATTGATCACAAATTTTTAGATAAAGAAGATCCTGTTTTGTAATAAAGAAAATATAGATGTAAATATATTATATATATATTGAAAATAGATAGAATATCAATTTTCTAATTAAAAAAATCAACACGTAATGAAAAAGCAGAAAGTAATAATGAAATATAATATATTGTAGAAAAAAACGAAAGAAAAAATTAAAAAAAAATATATATACTTATAAAGTATATTAAAGAAGAATTATTAGAGAATATTAAGAATAAATCTTATTTTATTTGTTTTTGCAATATTGTAAAAATAAGATTTATAATATAATTTTATTAAAGATAACATCTCTTCAGCTTCAACAATTATTGAAAAATATGTTTTCTATTATTTTTGTGTTTATATTTCTTTGTTTTTGTGATCCAAACTGTAATCCAAAAAAATTAAATTTATTGAATTATCAAATTCATCTCAATTCTTGAAAATTCTACTTGAATTATCAAAATCAATTTAAACTTTTTCTCTTTTTTTATTATTTATTATTTTTCATATTTTATTTTTTTTATCTGCGAATTCTCATATCAATTTATGTTCATTTGATCACTAATCCATATAAACTATTTAACAATAAATAATAAATTAAAAAATATTATATTATTAAAAACTACATAGATAATGTCTATTCCTATATTAATATATGTAAACATGAATATTATATGAATATTTTTTATTTTTATTTTTCTATTATATAAATAGATATATTATTTTCTTGTTTATAAAATGCAATCATAAGTCATTTTAAAGATGTTATTAAACACCTATAAAATATTTTTACTTACATTGTCTTCACATTACAGTAATTTGAGATGGAATCCTTCTTGAACTAGTCAATCTCAATAAGGAAAGTAATAATTGAAGACACGTGAATATTTTCAGAGAGCGCCACGAGAGTTGTTTCGTTAAGGTCAATCGCTTTGTTGGTCGCGAGCGTGCGGATAATGGTGGACCACCATATGGACGTTGTATCGCGTTGAGCTGTAATTTGCATGCGCCCAGCTGATATGTCTACGCCAGCTTGTTCCTTCGTTCGTTTGGTCCTCTCTTCTAGTCGATTTTTAGAGGCAACCATAAACCATAGCGCGAGACAACGACGCTTTCGGCAGAAGAGGAAATAAGAAAAAGAAGGAGGTTAAGACGATCGGAGGAAAAATAACCAGTAGTTGGAATCGGTAGCTCGTTGGAACATGTGCAAGACAAGCGCACGCGAACATCTTTCGATTCTTGGATTACTGGTATTAATACCGGTTCGCCTCAGGCTACGAGTTGCGAGTTTCAAATCATCCGATTCGAAGGTCGCGAGACCTCAAAACAACTCTTTGACGCATCCTTTGCATCTCACCTCGTGCTCCATTCTCTCCTTCTTTTCTTTTTCCCTCTTAGAGAAGCATCTTCTTGATTATAATATTCGTGTCTACCCTTCACTTTCGTCTGTCAGACCTTTGCGCCGAGAAGATCACTGTTTATTCAACAACCATAAGGAATGTGGTTTAGATCCATAGATAGCTGAAAAAAATGTATTGTTCAAGATATTTGTTATTGTGTCTTCAGAATTTGTATCATCGTGATTTTTTAATTCGTTAAAATGAGTTATTATAGAAATAATCGTTTTGATAAATTCTTTTGGTTATACGAATATTGTGCATTAAATAAATAGTATAATTTATTATATAAACATATATATATATATAATATGTGTATGCATTATATAAACATATTATGTAAACATATATATATATTTTATATCTATGCGTAAATAAAAAATATTTCAGATAAATACAATATTTTATGTGAATATATATTATCAATCATAAATATTTGGATATTTTGATATTTCTAAAGAAATGATATTTATTACTTTTATTTATTAGTAAATAGTATATAGTATATATATTATATATCATATATAATATAGAATAGATAGTAAATTAATTATTAAAATAATTATAAAGTAACTTTCTGGTTTTTTAAAAAGTCAATAAGTTATAAATTAATCCGCCAACAGTTGATATAGAAATTTGACTTTTTTACAAGTTATCATAATAATTATCATGTTTATTGATGTGTATGATATGTATATATTGATAATATTATATTCTATTTATATAAGAAAAATATATTCATTTTATATAAGAAAAAATAAATAAGAAAAATTGTAAATGCATGTGTATATTTTTATTCTATTTGCAATATGTAAAAGATATTATTTGATTAACCAGTTATTCATTTATATAAACATCCAATTCAATAGAAAATGATTAAACGAGAATTTATTATTATATTATTTTTATTAATTTTTTCGTTTTTGGGATTAAAAATTAAGATAAAAATTTAATATATAATCTAAAACAGATAAATTTAAAACATATATAAAGAAACAACATTCAATTTATTTATTATTCATATAATATAATATCTATTTGAAATGTAATAATAAAATTTCAAAAATAACACATTTAAAGAAGTAACATGAGACTAGTAAACCTTGAAAAAATTGTCTTGAAATTGTTTAAATATATATATATATATATATATTGTTATATATAATAATTGTTATTATTATTATATTATTTATTCTTTTAGTTACTATTAGTTACTATTTTTTAAAATATAAAACTAAGATATAAAAAAACAAATTATAATCGACAATAAAAAATTAAGAGATATTTTGACGTTGTGATTGATTCAGATTGTAAAATTTTTTTATGTGCTGACTCAAGATATTGAAGTACGTTCTAGAAAGAAAAATATCTTATCTTCAAAAGAATATTTATCAAGAAACAATTTTATACATCCAATGTGTTATGTTATTTCATCGTCATTTCCATTAAATCTATATATATCAATATGTTATTTCATCGTTATTTCCATTAAATCTATTTTTTATAAATTTTCTTCATATTAATTGTTTTTTGTATTGCATTTATTTATATTAATAACAAATAATTTTATTACATGGTATGATGGAAAATATAAAAATACAGTTATTATTATAATTAATTTGAAAATTTTTTAAAAAGTGAAAATCTATGTTCTCTAAATATATTTTTATCTTTTACATCAATTGGTTGAATCTACATTTACATTTACATTTAAACCTATAAAATATCAATAATAATAATCTGAAAAAATATATTTTTAATTTTACAAATTACAAATTACCCGTATTAAAAAATATTCTTACATAAATCATGATAATAATCTTAATAATAAAAAAGGAAATAGACAAAAAAATAAATAATTCATATATAAATTTTTCAGATTAAAAAAAATCCTCTTTATTAAATCATTAATTATGTCATTTATTAGATATAACTAATATTATTAATTAGAAATTAATATTATTAATTATTAATTATCATACAAGAGAAACATGGCATATATTATAGTTATTATTATCATTATCATATCAATTTCATCATATTATAATGCATAACAGAATAGTTCAAAATTCAAAAATTAATTAGATTTATCAAAAAAATTTTCTTACAGAACTTTTTTTAAAGCATAGAAACCAATCATGATAAATACAACCGTTTGGCTGAATTACGTCGTATGTTTTCGCCTAATGCCGCGCTGACTTCTCATAACATTATTTGAAACAACAAAGTATGCAAGCAATACTTCAACGTACTGTTTAGAATAATCTTCTTGTATGCTCGCTGTTGTTTTGTTCTCTAATCCATTATTTTTCGTGCATTTCTCGAAATTTAATATCTGAGAAAGCTTCGCGAAATGTTGATATTATTGAGATATCGCGTTATTTCAATGTATTCATATTGGAGTAATATTGCATTAACTCAATTAAGTTTTCAATTACCTGACTTGAATAATTTTTTGCGGAATAATTCAGTAAAAAATGATATTAGTTGTAATTGACAAATATCTTTTTCAAATATATATAATTCGTTAGAATTATGAAACATTCTATGAATGTACTTAAATATAAAAGAAAAATAATATATTTTATCAATTATAAATTTCTGAAATATTATAATATAGATATTTTGATATCAAAATTTAAAAATATGAAAATGAAGAGATAAATTAAGTTATTTAATAATTCCTAATCATTTTACATTTCGGAAGAGACTTAAATATTACCTTAAATATTATACTATTATACAATTATTAATTTTTTTTAATTATAAAAATACCATTTAAATTTTTTAAAAAAATATTATTAAAAAATATTTTTTATTAAAAAAATTATTTATTTATTATTGAAGAAAGCTAAATTCTAAAATAATAAAATAATTTTTCAGAAATTATCGTATAGAATTTTTTATTTTCTAAAATTCAGAAATAAAAAAAAATAAAAATAAAAATAATATATTTTTAACATATTCTAAATATTTTTTTGAATATCTTTTTATAAATTAAGAAATTATTCTTAATATTAAATTAAGAAATAAATCAATCAATTTTTATAAAAAAAAATTAAGAAACTTATTTTATTTAAATTTTATAATAGTATATATCATAGTGTAAATATATTTAATTGCCATGATAATTTTAATAAAACATTCGAAAATTCTTAGATATTATAGAATGCACGATATTATTTAAGTAAGAACTTATAAATACGATTAATCGAATAATATATTTAATTTATTTATTTAAAAAATTTATACAAATATATATTTATTATTATTATCTCATTTTTAACATATAAAGTAATTTTAAAATAATACCTATATTTTTACAACAAAGATTTTAAGCCTTAATTATTTTCTTTACTTTTCATAACTAAATTTAATCATTTAATTTTGACAAAAAATAAAAATGTATCATATTTTGCGATCTGCCCATAAACTTGATCTTATTTCAATTCATTATAGTAATTATATTGGTGAAAAAAGGAATTATTATAACGAAAAAAAAATCAATCTTTTTTTCGAACTAGTCATAATCTAAACAAGAAGTAAACATATCTAGTGATCATGAAAATGATCACATTTTAATCCAAGAACACAGCAAATAAGACAGATCGTGTTGTGTGTGTTAGAGTGAATTATTTGACAATGAATCAAATAAAAATCCACGCCCATTCAGATCTAATTTAATACCTGCAGATTCTATTAACAGAGAATTCCCAAAAGAATGCGAGGAGATAATATTCTGATTTCAATGATTCTCATGCACCATAAGGTGCAACTGTCCGAATAACAGAAACCACGAAGATAGTTATCATACCTCACGTAAAAATAATAGGCTATTGTAGGATTTGATAGAAATTGACGAATTTCGGCTCTTCGGCTTCGATTCTCGCGTGACTCACATTTAAATCTGTCAATCTTCAATTCGAATGTTAAATTCCACTATTCTTTTCATTTCTATCCAAAGATAAGTTTAGTAAATTTTCAGTTTTATGTTTTTTTTATTAATTTTTATTAATTCTTATCTTTTTTTTTGATTTCTGTAAAAAGAAAGAATACTATTTGAGAAAGTTAAAAATTTATGAACAAAATTTATGTATAAAATAATAGAATTTTTTTTATTTATATCTTAATATTAAATTTTATATTTTATAAATAATGTGTATTTCTTTGTATTATAATTTAAAATAATGAATAATAATAAATAATAAATAACAATAAATATTTCATAGAAAAAATATTTATTATATTTAAATATTTCTTAAGTACTTGATTATACGAAATACGAATTTGATTATACGAATTTTTTTTTTGAATTAAAAGTATTTTGATATTATTGATTATAAATTTTATTGTACTAATATATTAGTTAATATGTAACGTATTTGAAATCCAAATTGTTTTATAATTTTAATGTTGAAATTTTCAATTATAATGTATAATTGCTATTTATAATATAAATATATATAAATATTTATAAATTATGTAGATAATTATATTAGTTACAATATATTTAATATTATTTTATTTAGTTAAAATATATCAACAATTTCTTATTCATTAAAAAATCTCAAAAATTAATAACCAATTTATATAATAAATAAGAAATTAATTATATACAATTTAAATAATTACTGCAGCTTCATATCATATTATATTATATGTTATAATTATTATATCTATAATTACTCAAGTATATCATATAATAAATTTATATGATATATGAATATATTATTAAAAATAAAAGTATGGAATAGTGAAATATAGCTAAATATTACCGAAAATATTTTTACTGTATAAAAATAAATTAATAACAACTGTTATTAACTCAAACAATATATATGCAACTTTATAAACCTCAAAAATTGGTGAAAAGCTTTCATGCTTTTATTGAACCAAATCAATTTCCAAATCAACGTAAAACATATTCATAAAATTGCATCACAAGTGTATTCTTCACGCGCGAAAATATGTAATCACAATGACGAATCTTTCATTGCATTATTCATTGATTCATTGCATCGACTCATTTTATCAGTGAACTAAGAACATTGTTAATATCATCTCCGCGCGAGCTTTACATAGCGCGTATACCGGCATATAAAGCGAAGCAAAAGTCTTTAGAAGGATAATCCCTGATCAGTAGCTTGTGGCGTGCTTTTGCAAGCTAACTTCCAAATTGCTACTATACTTCATTAAATTCACAGCGTATCACCATGCTACTGATGAACAACACTAGGTATACATATAATTAAATCTATTTTGTTTATGTTTTTTTCTTTACTTTTTCTTTATTTTTTTCATATAATTTTATGTATTCTATATATATAATTTTCACTAAGATGTTATAATACATTTATATATATAATGATAAAATCAAAACTATTATAGAGAATAATTTTTAAAATGTTAAATATCCAAGAATATTTATTTCTAATTCAATTTTATAATTTAATTTTATCTTTTTTTAGAAATTATTTATTATTAAACTTATTATACAATTATAGTTAAACTATAAATGCAATAAAAACTTAAATTTATTATTATTATCCAAATCCTAGAAAATCTTATTTAAGAATCAAAAATATATTAAAAGTGCAGAAAACAGGATGCAAAAATAGAAATAGATATCTAAAATAGATATCTAGACTTTTTAAATTATTTTTTTATTTTTATCTTTTATATTTGTTTTACTTATTTTTATTTTATAAATTCGAAAATATGCATAATAAAATATAGGTATGTCTGATATTCATATTTTCAAATAATTGTTTCTGAGAAAATTTAATTAAAAACGTAATTGTTTTAACATATAACAGACATGCTTTATATGTAATCTGTTAAATCATGTTAAAAAAAAAGCCCTCTGTTATAAAATCTTATAAAATAGAAAAAAAATACTTGAATATTTTAAATTGAAAAGAATTCATATGTATAATTTTATTGTATTTATATGACTAAAACAAATATTTATATATCTTGAGAAATTTAAAATGAAATATAAAAAAATAATTTATGTATATATCACATATACAAATTTATGATTTAGAGTGTAAATTTAATCATATAAAAAAAGAGAAAAATCATTTTTTTTTTACATTATTTCTTTATTCTTTTAATTTATTGTTCGATAAATATTTTACTATTCAATAAAGATTTTACTATTCTTAACATCTTAAAAATTACTATAATGTAATAGAAAATGAAATATTTAACATAAATGTAATAACAAAAACAAGACAATATTCTTGAAAATAGTAACAATAAATAAAAATTAAATTTATAATAAAATTATTATTGGAATATTTTTAAAAATAGTAACAATATATAAAAATTAAATTTATAATAAAATTATTAAAAAATCTCAATTATTGAATTCTACTTTTTGAATGTCGAAACAAATTATTCTTCATGATAAAAATTCTCTTCAAGAATCAAAATAGAGGATTAATTCGTTAAAAAAGTAACTAATTAAAATTTTGAATGAAGTTACTTTAAACTTACATTAAATAATAACTTTAAATAACATTTATTTATAACTTTATTATATTTAATAATTATATTAAATATCATTTATTTATAACTTTTATTATATTTAATCTTCATCTAACCTCGGCTTTATATATAATCTCGGAAAAAAAAATTGAAATTAAAATCTTTGCAATATATGCAAAAAAAAAAAAAAATCATTTTATTGTCATAAATCACATATATATCAAAAACAAATAAAATTAGAAAAATAAAAACAATTTTATTCAAACTCCAAAAACATAAAAATTATGTTTCACCGTAAAACTTGACAACACAGCCACTCACGCTATCAATAAAAAAACCCTGAAAAAGCTTAAGCAGAACAAGCAAAATAGCATTTTATTATCAAGAATATTATCCCTGTCCCATCTAATTAATTAAGACATTAAACCTCCGACACGTGAGTGCGACGCGGCCGACGTAATTAAAAAGCACGCGAAATAGGCGAGAAAGAAAAAAGAAATGTTGGATGAAACGGAGAGAAAGAAAAACGCGATCCATCCGCGAAGCAGATTTGGTCATTTGTCGCAACGGTGGTCTTCCTGTGACTTCTGGTGGCATAGGTGTGGTCGGGCAGCAGCTCGCCACCCTAGGCCAAAGCACCCTCGTTCCTGTCGGAGAACTCATTTATAATGCTCACCTGGGAAACACAAAGAGACTCTTCTCATCCTTGCGTTTTAATGTTTTCTCTCTCCGCAACTACTCCTTTTTTTCTCCCGTTATTTCGTCGCCACTCGGCCATCCTTCTCTTTGCTCGTTTTTTTTTTCCACCACATCTCTTGACACGCATTTCTTCGATTCATCAGGTTCTCTCTATAATGTTACGCTGTCTAATAAAGTGAAAAAAAACATAAGACAAAATTTTTGTTTATTATTAATATGACTTTTAATATTGAAAAAAGAAATCGTTTTCCGTAGCAATGTTGTTGTAGCGGAGTTGGAATTAATGAATCTTTCGAAGTTTTGCAATGATTGATCTTATGAAATTTTAGTAATTTATGATAATATGATTTTTGTTTTTAGTAAATATTGTTTTTTGCTATATAAAAATAATTTTGGATTTTGAAAAAAAATTTTAACTAGATTTAGAATTATTATTTCGGGGAAACTTTTAATTTTGCTCATTTATATTATGAACATCATTTTATATATTTATTTTGAAATATTAATAAATTTATAATATAAGATTAAATAGTTGTAATATTAATTTAGTATTAATTTAATATTAATTTATTAAAAATTAAAATTAAAAGAATAAAAGAAAAAAAAAATAAAAGATTAAAAATAGATTTTTTTGTGTTTGAAAAGATTAAAAAATAATCATATAATTGATTCTTTCATTCAATTTTATGGTTCATTAATTTCATATGACTATGACTATCTCAAAAAAATTAAAATAAAATAAAATAATAAAAGAATTGAATATTGAAATTCATTATAAAACACACGAATTTTCCTCTAGTTTATTTTATTAAATTTTATTTACTTTTATCTTTCTTTATATTTACATTTAAATTTACATTGAAACTGAAGTCTCAAATTGACAAACACAAATATTTTCAAAACTTGAATATTTTTAATTAAGATTCTTAGTTTTCAAAGATCCTCATTAAACACCTTTATAAATTAACAAACAAAATTCGGAATCATTAAATTTTAAATCAGAATGTGAAAGATTCAGACAAAAAAAATATGATATTATTTATTTTTGACTATTACAGAAACTTGATTATTATATAGAAAATAAAAAGTCATATCTATACAAATAAAGTTAAATAATTTGTATTTTATTTTTTAGAAAAAAATCACAAACTTATTGAATAATTTAATATACTAATACTTTCCTCTTATGTTTTCTTTCTATCAAAGATATGTTTTTGACCTCGTGGCGGAGGCATATGCCATTCAATATAAATCCTCTCAACTTCTTGAGATGCGACGTAATTAAAAGTGGAATTTCTCACAGGGAATTCGTTTTTTTTCTCTCATTTTTTATCTCACTTTTTCTCTTTCCTCCCTTTCTTTCTATCCTTACTTTCGTCTCTAGATGTTTCTCGTTTTCTTGACTGGACCAATGTGTCTGGTGGCTTAATTTTCAAGGGAACTGTGAAATTAAGAGAAACGAAGGAGAATAGAAATTTACCTTTGCTTGCAGAATAAGCTGCCTATGCATGATAAATAATGAGAGGATCCTCCTAGGAAAAGAAATATCCGACGAGGGAAAAAAGCTATAGTTAAAAGATATTCTACTGAGGGATTTATTGGACAAAACAGTCTCTCATTAAAACGCATTTTCTAAAGCCTTCTACTGAGAAATCGAGCTTGCGATTAAAAACGATAGCCATACGAATTATGAATGATACTTCATTAATTCATTTTAAAATTGTTTTCTGAAATATATTCATATATATTTAATCTTATGATTTATTATCATAATCTTATGATATATTATCATTATTATGTTCTTAATTTTGTATTTATATTGTACAATTTTACTTTACTTTATTTTACTTAATTTTTCTATAATTATATTTACTTTATTTTGCATTTAAATAATAAAATATAAAAAATTTAAAAAATCGTGAAAGATATTTATAAAGCAATATAAATAATATTTAATTACTATTATAAATTTTGTAAAAATAAAACATTTTGCAAAATATTAATTCTTAATAATTTTTTATGAAATTATTGGAGAATCATTTTATATACAAAAAAAGAAAAAAAAAGAAAAAGAATATATATACATATACAGATATACATATAGCTCTATTCAAAAGATATTGCACATATTATTATCAAAAAAGTATTCATAAATATGTATATTTGCATAATAAATTATTGTGACGATGATAGAACTTGCGAATAGAAATATATGATTTAATCCAGTTGCTAGAATTATTATATACTTATATTTATTTACTAATTTAAAACTTTTAAAATTTTTAAATAATTGAGTATTTTATTATTGAATGCGCTATTTATTAAAAAATTGCTTTACAAAAAACAAATTATTAAAATTTTTGTTTTAAATATGAAAATTTTGAAAAGTATCAAGAAAAAACATATTATTCTAATAATATATTTACTATATATATAATAAAATAAAATAAACCTAATAAAATTTTAATTTTAAATTTTAACTTTAATTTAATATTTTAAAATGTATATTTTAAAATAAAATTATTAGTAAATTATTATTAGAATTAGTAAATTTTTTTTTCTTTGTTCTGTTCAAGTTTATTTTAGAAAAGAATTTTTACGTACTCGTGAATTTGACGTTATTGAATGATTATTAATGGTGTTACTTTGTAGAATTTACTATGTAAGAATTTATTTATTATGATAAGTATTGAAAGAGTTTGTTGTGCTCTTTCAATTAAGGATATAAATTGTTAAAAAGAATGAAAATTTTGAAAAAAATTAAAAAGAAAAAGTATTAGTAATTATTAATTTTTATTATTTTAAAATTTAATTTTGTTAATCATTTAATGATGTTTAAATCCAGTTTCATTAAAAAAAAATTTTCATCCAGATTGTATCTTTTTCTTATTAATAATTAATAAATTCATTATTAAATTTTAATTAAAAATAAAAATATTTTAATTATTTTAGAAATTTTTTATATTTTTAATGCAAGTTTTATTAAAAATTTCTATAATATGTATATTTGTATATGTGTAATAATAATAAATATAATTTTAAAAAAATATTTTATTTAGTTCTAATAAATAAAATCTAGATTAATAAAATTATTTTTTATTAAAAATAATGAAAATAACTCATTTAAGTTTTAAATATAAACGAAAATAAAATATTTGCGAACTTCTTTAAATTGAATGTATTATTTTTTGGTTGTTATTTGTAAAAAAATAACAATATTAATTAAATAGATATATTTTTTATAGATTTTTAAATAAAAATAATATTTAAATAAGAATAATATCTTAGTACTTATAAAAATTATTATTAAAATGAATTATATGACTTAAAAACAATTTTTTATCAGATGCTGTATATTTTTTGATATCTATCTTGTTTGAATATTTTGAAAACTAAACTTTGTCAATTATTTGAGAAATTTTGATAGATCCTCCAAATCTTTCCTTTAATGAATATGTTTATTCATTATATAATCGTATAACATAATATTTCACAATATTTAAAAAAAAATGCATTAATTTTTTAGTCGAAACAATACTATATGTAATATACAATTGTAACGTATAAATAGAAATATATTTATTTTTAATTATAATCATATTATTTTTAATTAATAATCATAAAAAATTTCATTTGAATTTTTTTATTAATTAATACAATATTAAAATACATATATATATATATTTATATATATTTATATATTCAAAATATAAAAATTATTATTATTATTTATTACAATTCCATATAAATTAAAGATTTTTCCAAGAATATTTATATATTCTTGGTATTGTACAAGAAACAATTTTCTTTCAACTTGCACTATAATTTTTAATACACCTTTCATACCTATATACCCATCTGAAAATGCTTTATTTTCATTAATTCATTAATTAATTTCATAAATTCACGTTAACATCAAGAACATTCCCCTAACCTATAATTTACCCTTTTCTCGTATGCATACTACAATGAATCTAGATGATTAGCAATAAATTCACAAGAGCTACCGTAACAACATATCATCGTCGTTTCGACCGTTATTTTTCGTACGAAGATGGAACTTCGAATGCGTCGTTGTTTGCCATCTTTCCGATTAAGATGGATACCTCGTACTCGTATGCAAAGCGATACCATAACTTTTCCACCGGGTATTGTCGTTTTTTCCATAGAAATTACGTAAATCGTTCCATCCTATTCCCTCTCAGTCTTCGATCTTGGCCGTAGATAGAGCAAAAACCATTGGCCAAGCGGTTTTCGACGAAGGTCCTAGATCGTATCCGTACTTGGGAGCCGTTCGAACGATGGTACTTACACCCAACACTTTTTTGCCTTCCGTTTACCCGGTCTGCATATTTACTCTTCAGAAACTGAACAGCATATTGAGTGGCGCTATCTCGATACGGTTGAACGGTTTCAATAGAGACGTCCGAACGTACCTTGCATATTTATAAGATACAAGCGAGGATTTTTTAAAGCTTTCTATTAGGATGATGCATATGAAGCATTGTTATAAATCGCGTTGAAGAAAACGAAATTTTGCAGGAATATGTGTGTATTGAATGTTAAAGTGATTTCTGATAGGAATAAAACCGATAGTATTAACATGAGGTAAAAGAAAGGAAAATTGAAATTGCATGATTAATTAATAATAATGAAGAAGAAATTGAAGAAAAAATTGTTTTAATCTTTATGCACGAAAAATAGTTTCTACAAATGAATTAATTATAAATTTATTGAAAATGTTTTCAAAATGAATATATAAAATAATATTTATGATAAAAAATAAAAGATAAATAATTAAATCAAAAATTTTTACGAAATGATAATTTGTTACAAATTTAATTCAACTTTTTTTTATTTAATATAATTTATTAAATTATTTTTTGTAAAAACATTGTAAAAATATTATTTATTGAAAATAAAAATTAAATTATAACAAATAAATAGAAATTTTTGAAATCAAAAAAAATAATTTTTAAATTTATAATATTTTAACAAATTTAATAATATTAATTATTATATAATTCGGATTTTAAATATTATTGTAGAAAGCAAATTTTATTTGTTATTAATTCATAAATAGATGAATGATGAATAATTTCATCATTTTTTAACTGATTTATATGATATTCTCGCATAAGTTTAAAATGGGAAACAAAAAGTTATTGATAGTTGAAAACATGAATTATTTATATCATGATCATGATATAATCCGTGAAATTCAAAATTGATGACTTTTCACTATTTCATTATAATAAATTTGTGATGAGATGATAAAATCTTATATTATGAGTGTTATGTATTTTTAGTTCTAATTTTAATCCAGACAATAGTTTTAATAAGATAAAAATTTTAAAAATAAAAATATAAATTAAATTTCTTGGATTTTTATAAAGATTTCTTGACTTTTGAAATTCTATTATTTTAATATCAACATTAAGTACTCATAAATTATGAAGATGATGATTTGATGAAGATTTTTTATTTAATATTTAAATATTCATAAATTATAATGAAGATTTCTAAAATTATTTTTTAATATTAATTTTTTTAATAACTCAGAAAATAGATAATCCTATGTCAATAGTAGAATATTATTATTATAATAATATTATTAATATTAAGAATGCAAATAATTATATTTATATATATTTTTATGAATGTATTTAAAAATTTATTTCACTTGATAGATATCATACTTCAAATTAAATGTTTTATATTTTTTTTTATAATTGCATATAATTGTAATTTATTAATAATAAAAAAATATTTCTAAATATTTGATATTTAAAATTTCTTATTTCATCTTATTTTACAATGTATTTCAAACACTTATATCTTTGAAATGTGTGATTTACGAACGATTTACGAAAGATATTCAAAATAATGGTTGTTCTAGTTTTCTAACTTAAATTCCACAAGTAATTCGTTTTACTTAGGTTTCCATCTGGTATTTTTAGGTTATGTTTCATTCTAGATGCTCCATACAGGAACTGTAGCAAATCAACCTCTAATGCAGATTTAGGAGTCTCTTGGGACTATAAAACTTGAAACCAAAATAATTATTATGTATTGCATAGTTTCTATACTATCTTAGCAATGTGAATACAATATCAATTATTTTATAAGACACGAAATCACATAAAACTTTTAATTTATCTGAAGACAATTAATTTATTAATTTATTTAATATATATTTAATATATATTTAATATATAGTTTTATCAATGTGAATCAGAATTACTAAATGCTTATTACAAAATATCTGTATTTTTATTTTGATATTATCAACACGATTCTTGGATTTCGTTCTTTCATTACATAATGACTGCAATTTTTATACAATTTTATTACTTAAAATATTTAATTAATATTTTTAATAAATATACTAAAAAAAGAGAATAAATAATTTAGTTTTCTAATATAAATAATTGAAAATGAATATTGTAAAGTAAATAAAAAATTCTCATTATGATCTATATTATATTTATGATTATTATATATTTAAATATTGATAAAAAAATATTTGTCAAATATAATTTTATCCTAAAATTAACTAGTTAAATTTATTTATAAAAATATAAATGAATCAACTGAACATCAACTAATAATATAAATTGTAAATAATTTCTTTAAAAATACTTTTCAAAATTACTTTTTATAATTTTTTAAACTTTAAAATCAATATACTTCTCCCTGCCTCTTTTTCTCTTTTTTTCATAAAATTTGAAAAAGTAAATATATTTATTTAAAAATATCCACTTAAAAAATAATTTTTCAATGAAAAATAATGAATTAATAAGTTACAAATTGTACAAATTATGGACTTTTTATTTATAATTATAATTACAATTTTATGTTAAAAAGAATAATTATTTAATCAATATTTAACAATAAATTTATTATGATAACTTATCAGTTTATAATAAATTATATATATATTATTTATAAAATCATAATTAATATCAAAATAAATTAAAGTTCATAATTAATATCAAATTAAATTGTGCAAGAGAATCAATGTATGAATAATTACTAAGTATTTAACAAGAATTGATAAATAAAAGAACAACAATTACATAATTCAAACATTTTCCATATGTCTTATTGATACTATGCTATTATATTTCAATAAAAATGTCAGTGCAAAGCAATGACCTAAAAATTATAGTCAAATGCAAACATTCTTTTTTTCATATGCCTATCTGTCATTATAACGGCATATAATTGCAGTACATGCGAAAAATAAAATGAATTTAAAACTGAAAAAAATTATCGGTCTTTTATCGATATCGTGACACATTTCTGAATGAGAAAATATGCAACGTGTCACATTTGAGAGGTATTGGATTCATATTGTATTCACGGTCTCTGTCGCGGTTACTCGAACTTTCATTATCACGATGGACATGCTGGCGCTTGTTCACGAAAAGAATTATGCTTCACGGAGATCCGTGCTTATTATGGTCGATTACACTGATAAAATCGCGATGCATTAGTTGCATGATAATCGTGCGCGTTCACGTGTCCATGACTTGCTGGCTTCTGAAAACGAGACATTCAAATCTGGTTTACACGTTGGTTATTATATTTTTGCCTTTATGTATTCTTAAGCTGCATTCATTCATTTCAAATGCTCCGAATAGATATTATCGATGAATCACTTCGAATGGGGAATCAATGTTTAAAGATTTTGAAAGTCTTGATAAGTTTTATATTCTGACAAGTTTTGATCGTTCTTTGGTTTTAGGAGAGATTTTGAATTGCTTTGAACAGGATTTGAGACTTCTTTGAAAGTCTTGAAAGTTTTGATTTTAAATCTTGATCAATGATTATAATTTTGATTATTTTAGATATCTTGAAAATCTTAAAAATTACAATGTTACAGTATTTAAAAAAGTAAAAGTAATAAATATTCAATATATTTTGATTCAAAATTCATTAAACTATTATAAAAAAATTAGATTTAAATGTTATTATAAATATATTTAGAAAATGAATATATTTAGAAATTATTATTTTCGATTTCAATGATTTTTTAATATATTTTAGAAATCAACATTTTAAATAATTTTTTCCTATATAATCAGTACTTCTCTTTAATTTTTGAGATGTTTAAATAAATATATTATTGCATTGAATTTCCGATGAATATGTTCATCCGTAATAATAATATAATATATATATTATCATCATATATAATCATTACATAACATCAGTATATTATTACCATCACTTTTGTTTTTGTAAATATATTATTTTTCAAAATATATAACGAATGAACAAGTCTATTCTTAAGATTTCAAAAATTTTCAAGACTATCAACATCTATTAAGATTTAAAATTTTCAAGAATTTTAATTTTTTTTTTTAAACATATTTGAAATAATTCGAATTTTTAATATATAAATTCGAATCGAAATATCTCAGATCTCATCATTTGCATTTCTAATGATGTAACTATTACAAACATTTTATTGATGTTTCATGTTTCCTCATCAAATGTTTTTGTATGTTTCTTCATGTTTCTATTATGTTAGTAACAAATATCGCCATTTATTTCTTGTATCTATTTAAAGCTAAAAATAAAAAAAAAAATAGAAAACACATAGCAATAGAAATAAATATTTCTTCAGTCTATTTTGTTATCCAATGCAAAATGACATTTTCGATATCGATGCAATCTTTTTATAAATATGTTTATTAAAGAGAACATCAAGAATCTATTAATAGAATTCTTTAAATAAAAATTTTAACATAATTAACAATCATTCTAATTTATAATTTGTATCAGTATTTTATAATAGAATCTGAAATATATAAATATTTTAGATTTGTATTTGATGAATATATGAGATGTCGTTAATAGATAGTTATACTTTAATGTGTTATAGAATTTAAAGTTCACTGAAATTTTATATGTGATTTCATTATTGAATGTTGTCATTACATTACTATTACTATTTCATAGTTGGCAGCTATTTGTTTCTCTTCGATACACGTATTTCAAATGTTTTATAAACAGATACGCGCAATCACGTATAATCAAATATATTCATTCAGCTAAACCCGTATACTTTATTTATTGTTTTCCACTGCCCAGTCAACAGGTTATGGGCCCAGATTACGAAAAAAACAATAAATAATTAAGTAAAGTACAATTAAATTGAAAAAGCATGTGGGTTTGTTATCCGGCCTTGAGCAAACGTGAAATATAACCCTAATCATGATGGAGTACGAAACTGTTCGTATTAATAAGCTGAAAGGATTGGAAAATTGGGTCTCATGGAAATTTCAAGTGCGTGTTATTTTGAAATTCTGCGGTGCATGGGAAATAGTTACAAGTGAATCAATTCTTCCTGTATCAGGAGATGATGCGGCAAATCGAGCACACGCTGTCTGGACAAAACTCGACAGTACATCTCAACGCATAATTGCCACATCAGTGGATGAAAAACCACTTTTGCATATTATCAATTGTGAATCGGCTAAGGATATGTGGAAAAAGCTGGAATCTGTTTACGAATAAAAATCTGATATTAGTATACACATGCTGTTGCAGCAATGGTACAATTACCAGAAGGAATCGAGCGATGATGTTGCTACTCACATCGTAAAAATCGAGAATCTTGCACATCGGCTACAAACTCTGGATGAGAAAATTCCAAATCAAATGATTATTACTAAAATACTCATGACATTACCTCCATCATTCAAATATTTTATTAGTGCGTGGGAATCAACTCAATCCAACGAAAGAACTCTCACGAATCTTATTTCAAGGCTCACCATTGAGGAAACAAGGATAGGAACCGAAGAAAGGGCAGAGAACATTGCTTTTACTGCCAATAAGCATCAATATAAGAAAAATTTCAAAAAAGGCAACGTTAAACCAGGCATATGCCATTATTGCTACAAACCAGGGCATTGGATGAAAGAATGTAGAAACCGAAAAGCAGCAAACGAAAAATACAAAGAAAGGAAAGAAGAGGCACTCATTGGAGCCATGTCTGCAGAATATAATTTAGAAACATCCAATGATGCATGGCACATGGATTCAGGTACGACTGAGTACATGTCAAATCGTCGCGAATGGTTTTCGTCGTATAAAAAATTTGACACAATAGAGAATATTAAGATAGGCGATGGAAAATATATTAAAGCAATTGGATCAGGAGATATCGACATTCTTGCTTTTAATGAGTGGGTGCGAAAGTATCTCAGTAATGTTTTCCACGTACCAGAACTAAGTTTCAATCTTTTTTCGGCGGGTGCAGCTCTTGACAAGGGACTACGACAATACTCCGATGATAAAATATGCACATTCATGAAGAATGGAAATATTGTTGCAGTAGGAGAAAGAAAAGGTAAGTTATTCGTAATGAAATTTAAAATCATTACAGATGAGCATCAGGTAAATGTAGCAATGTGCAATTCTCTTTTCTCCTGGCACAAACGAATGGCTTATCAGAATGTGGATCAGGTGAAGAAAATTCTAAAATCTGAAAATATCATTTTTAAAGATCAAAAATTTTCTTGCGAAGATTGCATTTTAGGAAAAATGCACAGACTACCATTCCCAAAAAGCGATACAAAATCTGAACGCATTGGAAAACTCATCCATGCAGATCTTTCAGATCCAATGCAAGAAAATTCGCTTGGAGCAGCTTGATATTTCTTAATGTTGAGAGATGACTACAGTCACTGGAGAAGTTTATATTTTATCAAAAATAAATCAGAGACATCGCAATGTCTAAAGGATTTCTTCAAGAAGACTGATAAGCATTTAGAAAAAGGAATCAAGATCTTCAGATCAGATAATGGTCTTGAGTTCGTCAATAAAGAAATTGAGGAACTAACATGTCGATATGGCATTACGCATCAGAAAACAGTACCATTTACTCCGGAACAGAACGAGAAAACAGAACTGTAGTTAACTTAGCGAGAACGTCGTTACATGCAAGAAAATTGTCAATCAAAATGTGGGCTAAAGCAGTTAATTACACTGTTTATACTTTAAATAGAACCGGAACCAGTGGGGAGAAAAGAGTAACACCTATTGAACTGTGACTCAAGAAGAGATCGAACATTTCAAGTCTCAGAAACTTCGGAAAAGAAGTATACTTTCATATCCCTAAAGAGAAGAGACGAAAATGGGATGTCAAAGCCGAAATTCGTCAGATATGATGAAAACACAAAAGGATTCCGGATCTGGCTTCCTGAAAGAGGACAAATAATTAAAATATGTAGAGATATAAGATTCACAGATCAGCTTTACGAAATTAATTCAAATGAAAAATGAGAATCAGAGTTAAATACCATAATCTTTGAACATCAGAAAGATGACACAATAAATGTCGAATCAAAAACCGTTATTCAGTCGGAAAACAATGAACAAGTATATTCAGATGAAGAATCAAACTCCAGAAGACAAAAATCAATACGAACAAGACCGACGTTTGAGAGACAGAAATCAAATACGTCGAGTAGACAGATTTATGAAAATATTGTGATCACAGAACACTATGAATCGGAAAACTATGATGACGCGATCACATGTAGCAACGCAATCAAATAGAAAGAAGCCATGGATGACGAAATTGATTCTTTGAGAAAAACTCAAACATGGACATTAGTAAATCCGTCATCAGATCATCAAGTCATAAATAATCGATGGACTCATAAACTGAAAAAAAATAACGATGGAAACATACAACGATTCAAGGCAAAACTCGTTGCTAGAGAATTTAAACAAACTGTTGACTATCATGAAACATTTAGTCCTGTAGCTAGATTCGATTCAATAAGAACTATATTATCTATTATAGCTTCGAACAAAATGTATTTACAGCAATTTGACATCAAGACAACTTTTCTTCATGGAGAACTCGACGAGGTCATCTATATGCAACAACTAAAGGGATACGAGGATGGAACCAACCGTGTTTGCAAGCTGAATCATAGTTTATATGGTAATGTTAACATAGTTTATAAAGCAGGCATCAAGATGTTGGAATCATCGTTTTACAGCAGTACTGAAGAAGCACAGTCTTGCGTCCACCAATGCAGACTATTGTATATTTACAAATGGAAACGATCGAGACCGAGTGATTTTAGCGATTCATATCAATGATGGACTAATTAGTGCAACAAACCAATCATCTATAAAAAAGTTGTTAGCTGAACTCCGTAAAGAATTTGAAATAACATCTAATGAGATAAATACATATTTGGGATTACAGATTGAGCGGCAGATGGTTCCATATTTTTGCATCAGGAGACTTATACCAAGAAAATTTTGCAACGATTTCGGATGGAAAATGCTAATGCAGTAGCAATCTCAGCAAACCATCAATTGTGCGTGAAGGCACGTAAAAGTGGGTACAAAAATCCGTGTTCCCATATCGACAAGCGGTATGAAGTTTAATGTATTTGTCAGTGGGCACTAGACTAGATATTACATTTGCAATAAACAAAGTCAGTCAATAATTTAGAAAAACCCAACAAAATTCATTGGAATGCAATAAAAAGAATTTTCAAATATCTAAAGGGAACAACAAAATACGGTATTCATTATTCAACTCAACAGAATAATCATATTAAAGCATTCAGCGATGCAGATTATGCTGGAGACATTGAAACGAGGAAGTCCACTACTGGTTTTGTATTAAAACTAGGCGATTCCGCAATAGCTTGGAGGTCAACACGACAGCGAACAGTAGCTCTATCCACTACTGAAGCCGAATACATAGCAGCTAGTCAAACTGTAAAAGAGATCATATAGGTGAAAAGTTTGATTAATGATCTAGTTATGTTCAAGAACATTACAACGACTCTTTACGTGGATAATTTGAGCGCAATCAAGCTTATTAAAAACCCAGAATTTCATCAAATAAGTAAGCACATTGACATGCGTTATCACTTTATACGAAACAAATTTAAGGAGAAGGAGTTTCTTCTGCAACATATAGCATCGGAAGATCAGCAGGCAGACCTATTAATAAAACCTCTAAGAAGAACAATATTTGAGTACAGAGAAGTAAAGAAATCGATTGAATATCAGGAGTATCGAAGACATGATAGACACATAGAACTGTAACACTCAAACATAATAAGCATACATACACTAAACAAATTTCAGTTCACTTTTAGTGGGAGTGTTATAGAATTTAAAGTTCACTGAAATTTTATATGTGATTTCATTATTGAATGTTATCAGCAACATTATTATTTCATAGTTGGTAGCTATTTGTTTCTCTTCGATACACATATTTTAAATGTTTTATAAACAGATACGCGCACTCACGTATAATCAAATATATTCATTCAGCTAAACCCGTATATTTTATTTATTGTTTTCTACTGCCTAGTCAACATAATGCATAATACTTTAATACTTTAATAATATTTTAATGCATTTATAAGTTGCATGTCTTTTGACAGTCCACATTTTTCGTTTTTTTTTTTAACATTAACAAATGTTGTATTTGTAAGTTTCCTATTATTATTATTAACTTGAAACAAATTGATTTAATTAATATATTGTTAGAATAAGTATTTTGAAAGCGAAACAAAATTTAAATATTTTTTATTATTATGTTGCTTTATAAAAATAAAATATTTCTATATGTATACATTTGTTGTAGATATCTTGAAATAGCAGCAACAAAAGATAAAAAATTTCTCGATGTTATTTCAATATGCAGGATAGTTTTAGAATATACATTATCATCGATAAGAAAAAATCGAATTAATTACATTCGATTCTTGAACAACGATATAAATCTATATGAACACTAAAAGGACGCGTTGCAAGTATAAAGGATTTACGTTTGTTACGTATTTATATCATGTATATGTATATTCATTTAATTTGTTTTTACATAACTTCTTTTAAATGATTTCGATATAGAATAGTTTAAAAAACAGAAATAATTCTACTTTTATTTCTTTGAATTCAGTTTTATTAAAAAGAATATTTTCATTATATAATTATTATTTTTTAAAATACATATATATACTGAAACTTAAATTTGATGGTCGTATATTTGAATTTTTTGAATTTCTTTTATTAATTACATATTATTTTTTTTTAAATATTCATGTTAATTATAATATAAATATTTATAATAAATATTCAAAATAAAAAATATTTCATTAAAATTTTATAAAATTTTAATATTTCTAATTAAAATTAGAGTTTTTTCAAATGATTTTCATATATTTTTTTTGTTGAAAAAAAATTATTGTTCGTATCAATTATTATTATATTTAAAATCATTTTTTTGTTTTTTCATATTGTTATTTTTATATTATTTTTTAAATTAATGTAAAATAGAAAAATGAAGTGTATTTAATATCTAGCTAATTTTTATTATAATTTTCTCTATTATAGGAATTTATTTTTATCATAGTACTCTAAATAATTTAAATGCAGAATTTTATAATTTTATTAATTCTAAAAGATAAAATGATGCTATAAACATTAAACAAATATTTAAAAAATCCATGAAATTCTCCTATTATATTTAAAAAATAAATAATAACAAAAAATGCAATTATTGAAATAGAAAAAATTTTATTAAAAAAAATGATAATAAAAAATATAATGCAATTGTTAAGTGTATTAATTGAAATAAAAATTGGAAATGAAATATTAATTTTTAGAATTAATATTAAATTTATAAATTTTTAGAATAATAATGTTGCGTTTTAATAGCTACGAAAAAAATATAAATCTATCTTTAGAATATATGTTACTATTGAAGTCGAGATGAAATCAATGATTTTCGAACAACATTTCAGTTATGCTAGAGTCAGATGAATATCAAAATAATAAATTAAATGAACATTGCATCATAATAGCATCATTATATATTATTTTATAGAAGGATTTCTAATTTGGACACTTCCAATAGATCCGACATTTCATGATTGATAAAAAGTGAAAGACGATTGCTAAATCGAAAATATGAATATAACATTAGAAAGTGTTAAATATAATAATATAATAGTAATAATAATAGTATAATAATATGGTCTCTAAATTTTATCAAGATATTTTTAATAAATAAAAGATTTTAAACAAATATAATTTACTTTTAGGCTCACTTGATATGTCAAAATAAATATGATACATAATAATATAATAAGAATAAAATGATAATATAATAATATAATGTGATAAAAATAAAAGTTAATGTAATGTAATATAATATAATATAATATAATTATATAATATAATGAAAATTTAAGTCACTGTAGAATGAATTTTCAATAATGAATCATAACGCTCGAAGAACTTAATATAAATGTATAAAATTATGGAAATTGAAGTATTAATACCGGAGATAGAAAAACATTTCATTTTATAATTTTCTACTAAATTGTTAATTACTGCAATATATAACCATGCTTTATAACTTTTCAATTTATATTCAGGATTGACCTATAAAATGAAATGTTTTTCAATCTCATGTATCATAATATTTCAATTTCAATATCCATAATTTTATACTTTTACAATATATTAATAGAACGAATATAATAAATATCGTATAATTTTCATAGAAAGATATTAACAATAATGCTCAATGAACATTAAATTTGCACAATTTGGATAATTACTATATCCACATTAAATTTTGATGTGCAATTGATTCTATGTGAAACATAGAATATGTTCTATGTGAAACATAAAATATATATCTATGTAATGATCTACAACGAACATCGTAATTATCCAATATTTTTACATTATATATAATTTTTATGTATTTTTCTTATTTGAAAATTCTTGGAAATTATATAATATTTTAAGTTAATATATATATTACATGATTTCTTACTTCTTAGTAGTGTTTTATAGATATAATGTTTAGAGATATAGAATGATTGTAAATTATCGTAATTACTTTGATAGTCTTAGTTTTCATATAATATTGTAAAAACCTTCACTTCATTCTTTTATTGCAAATTGTTTTTTATTATTTCTGTAAAAATAAACATATTTCTTAGCAATTATTAGCAATTATTAGTAATTATTATTATAAATATTATGTTGTCATCAATTCATTAAAAGCATTATATAAATATTTCATTAAAAAAAATATAAAAAAATATTAAAATAAGATTAACATCTATTATTTTTCTTTACATGTTGATGTCAAATATATACTCGTCGATGAAAAAATGATAATAGAAAAAAGAAAATTCTAAAATTTAAATAGTAAATAAAAACAAAAAAAATATTCATAATTTTAATATATTCAAAAATATTTTAAAACAATAATAAAAAAAACAACTAAAGAAAAATAGTTTATAGAGCAATATTTAATTAAATTTCAAATTTTTTTTTTTATATATTTTTAATATTTTCTTTTTATGAAATAATAAAATTTGAACTTCTAAATAATAAAATTTGTAATCAATAAAAATAAAAATTTGAAAAAAAATAACTTTTAAAATTTTTTTAAAATTTTTCAGAAAAATTTATATTTATATTTATTTATAATTCATTTTATTATAATTTATTTCATTTATTTCAATTTTTATTTTTATATTTTTTTATTACGCATTTTTAAGTGTATTTTTTAAATGTCATCGCTTAAAAATAATTAAGCATATAACTATTCATTTTCAAAAATAAAACATAAAATAAAGCATTTAGAAAATTAAATATTGATAAATGATTCATTTTAAATTATAAAAAATTGCGTATATAAAATATGATAATAAAAAAGAAAGAATTTTTGATTTAAGTTTTAAAGATGATTTAAATGTTATTTTATATTTTTTAAATGAAATGTTTTTATTCCAATATTGCGAAAGAATGAAAAAAATCAAATTCTGACTGAGCGGAATAACTCATACGTGACTAGTTTACACAATTTACTGATATTTGAAAATCTAAAATTTTTATTTTTTTATTTTTTTTATTTGAATTAATTTTTTTCAAATAGATAATATCAGAAAAAAAATAGAATAAGATCTTTTACGAAAACTATTAATATGTTCGTTGTTATCAAAAAATTATGATGATTTGTAATATAATTATAATGATATGTAGTTTAAATTAAAAGTTTGTGAAATACTAGTTTATAAAATAATTTATAGTATATATATAATTATTTTATCTATAATAGAATAAATTGAGAGACATAATCTAATTAAGAATAAATTTCTGTCCTATTTTTTTTTTTAAATGCTTTAAAAATAGATTTAATAATTAAACTTCGATAAAAATTGCAATAAACATAATAATATACTACATATATTAGATAACATATAATTTTTGTGAAACTTATTCAAAATAATTGTTACATATTATTTTTATAAATTTTTCAATATAAAAATTAAAATTAGAATAGATGAAATTATTTTCTATAATTTGTGCATTATTTTAAATGATTTATTTAATATAATTAAATAATAATATTTTCTTATTTATTTATTAATTAATTTTTATTTTATTAAATATAAATTAAAGAGCAAGACAGATACAAAAAAAAACTCACATGATATGAATAAATATTTATGGATTTTTTATTACTAGATTCTAGAATAATTTTTATAATATTTTAATTTTATAGAAATTTTATATCTTCTGTGGTATACTTATGATAGAGTAAAAAGAAGAAAAAAGCGAAATTTGCATATTAACAGAAAAATTTTTTTAATAGAAAGTATTATTATGTATGAAGCAATCGCTGCTTGTCTTTTTACTACTGTTAGTGAACTCTTGTAAAGATGAAAATTTCATATGAAAAGAATAATACGTTTTTATATAAAGTGTTTCAAAATTAAAAACAGTATAATGCATTAATATATATATAGAATGTAATATATATGCATTAATATATATATAGAATGTAATATATATATAGAATACATATATAATGCATTAATATATATATAGAAATATAAAAAATTAAAAATTTTTTAACTTTACAATTATCCTAATAAATATTTCATCTTTTATTACTTTATTATGAAAGTGTTGTAAATATAAAATTCTTATAATTTTTTTTTGAATATCTAATATATAGTCTAATATATAGTTTTCTAATTCGAAAATGACATATTTCTATTTTATTATAAATTATCATAATTATTTTTAAGTCATAAAATTAAAAATATATCATTTTTTTACTTTTTTTTTAATAAAATAAATATTTTATAATTTTTAACAGGATTGTTTAAAATGAAACAAATATCTATAGAAAATCTATATATATTTCACAAAAAAAAGATAGCACACTATGTAATTTAATTGATTTTTACAAATTAAAATATTATAATTAAATTAATAATAAATATAATAAATAAATAAATTCTCTATTATATTCAATTCTCTATATAATCAATTTTCAGTCAGTAATAGATTGTATATGTTCAGCGTAAATTTTTCTTTTTTGTCTACTTGAGTTAAATTAAGCTGAAATATTAGTATTGACTGCTGCGTCAAAATAATAGCACATGTTTTAATTTTTCCTTTTTTTAGTTAGTGTCAATTCTTTAAACTGTTTGAATATATAATTAATATTGTGCATTTTGTAGAATCGAAATATTATAAAGTTTCAGATAATGAATCGGAATAAAAATTAAATAATTCTGAAATAGTAATAATATAAAATTTGTAAAAGAAAATTAAAAATAAAAAGAAAATTGTTTTATTATTAAAATTGCAAAATTGATGAGCTATAATTTATAATTTAAATTTATTTATAATTTATAATTTATATTTATAATTAAAAAAAATAGATGAATATTAAAAAAAGGAGATGGGAAAAAAAGAATATAAATCGTTCAAGAATGATAACGGATTGTCAGTAATGTGCTATTTTAAGAATTGCATCAATTTTGATGCTATTGCAAGAGAAATTATAACAGAAACTGAAATAAATATTGTAATACGTAATACAATATAAAAAATTTTATTATATAAAATTATAAAAAAATATAAATATAAATAGAACGTCAAAAATTAATGCATAAAGCATCGCTAACAAAGAAACATAAAAGCTTATTTACACTTTGTTGAGAAATATATTTACTTCATTGAGGAAAAAAGTGAATGAAAAAATATTTTTAATGGCGAGAAAAAACTTACATTAGATGGACCTGATGATTTGTATAAAGAATCCCAAATTTTTAAATTATCGATAATTAGATAATGGAAAAATAAAAATAGGCTAGAATTGAGTATTATGGAAACACTAAAATTCAGTTTATAAGTGGAAAAATGAATAGTTCAGTATATAATTTAATCGACAAACAATTAAAGAATCATTCTGTACAAATTGCGGATATAAATTTTAGTTTTCAACAAGATAATGCAAATATTCACATAACAAAGATTAAAAGAATATTTCAAACGGAAAAATATTCAAATTTTAGTGCCAAATTTATACATTATCGAAAATTGCTGAGATTGAACGAAAAAATTTGGATAATATTAAAAAAATTTGTTAAAAATTTATTATATTTATTATATTCTATATTATACATCCTATAAATCCATAACATTTATTAGTAGTTGTATAAGTAAAAGATAGAATTATAAAATACTAAAATAATATTTTTTTATACATATATTTATTCTTAAGTTTTTAAAAAAATTTGTATTATTTTTTTGGCGCATCGATTTTTCATTTTTCGAAATACATTTTGTAATAAAAATTGTTTCTTTCTGTAATGAATATATTTAAATATATATTAAAATAATTTGTTATTCTAATTAAATAATATAAATATCAAAAATAATCTAATATATTATTTTGATTAAAAGATTAAAAAAATATTGAAAATTAAAAAATATTTTGTTTGTATAGTATGTTATCTTTTACTAAATTATTATATTATGTATGTATGTAGCATATTTGTAGAATTATGTATGTTAAAAAATATTTGTAGATTGCGATTGTTAAACGATAACATATTTATATTTATTACTTAACATATAATATATTTATTACTAATTTTGTCTTGAAAAAATGTAGGTTAAAAATTTACATGCAAAATTGCTGCATTTACATATCTTTAAATACATTATAATCTTATCTACATTTTTCAAACATCGTTCAAGATATATATTCCAATTTTAAACCAAATAAAATTCTAAAAAAATTGAAAAACCAAATTTTTTTATATAATACTTTTTTATATATTCTTTATATTATATTAAATATTTCAATATTTTTTGTTTCGGGTAAGGGTTATTAACAATAACAGAATTCTGAATCATCAAAATTTTTTATGATTAATGTAAGTACATTATCATTATAAAAAACATTTATTGACTGACAAATATTTCAATATATATTATATTAATAATTATAACTTTTTTGGAGGTTTTATATATAATACGAAATTAATACTTTATATATAATACGAAATTATATTTTTAATATCGGAAATATAGAACAAACTTAAAATCATTATATAAATATTATATATAAATAAATTTATTATTAATAATTATATAAGATTAATTTAATCAAATCGAACGATAGACAAATTTTCAAAATCAATTTTTATTCAAAAATAAAAATACATATAAAATACATATTTTATAATATAATACTAAAATAACTTTATTTTAAACTTTTAAGTTATTTTTTCATAAAAATCATTCTTTTAAATATATCATTTTTGGAAATAATTTATATATCATATTATAATTACCAACACATGATACATTTTCAAAACAAATAAATAGAAAAGAATAGTTTATATCATACTACAATCTATTAACATTATGAAAGTCAATAACTGAAAAATGTAGAAAAGTTAAAGCGGTTGTAAAGAAATATATTTAAATTTAAACATCAAAAAATGAATAATAAAACATAATTTTTAAACATTAAAAATTTCAATGGTAAAAAAATAATTTCATAAAAAAATATTTATACATTTTATTGAAATAAATAACAATTATTTAAAATATCAAAATAACAAGTTGCATAAAATTTGAATTTTTGAAATTTCAAAGGATCAACTTTAACATCAGAATTGTCAACTATAAGAGCTAAATAAAATATTTATATGGATGATTAAAATCAAAATATTATTATAAAAATAATTAAAAATTATTAATTATGTTTTTATCAAAATAAAAATTAATATTAATTTTAATTTAATAGTTAATATTTAATAGTTCTAATATTAAAAGCTTCAAGATATAATATAATATAATATCATATAATATTATATAATATCTATTATATAATATCTATTATATAATACTAATATCAACTTTAAGCTTGTTTGAAAATTTAAGATTTGAAATTATGCTTTTGAAGTTAAATTGTTCGTAAATTTAAACTTTATATAATATATAACTTATATAATATATTTTATATATATAAAACTTTATATATATTTATTTTTAAGATTAAATGAAGATTTGAATATTTGAAATCTATACAATATTGATAATAAATAACAAATAATTTATGTTTTAAGTAAAAAATTACATAAAAAAATATAATATATTTACATATATAAAATATATAAATTATTATATAATAATTTATATTATATTATTATATAAAATTATATAATTTATATAAAATATTATTAATATTTATTAATATTATAAATATTAATTATATAAAATATAATAAAAAATACAAAATTATTTAAAATAAAAAATCAATAGCTATTTTAATAATTTTCGATTTTGCAAAAAACCAATTAAACAACTAAATGTTTTAAATTGTGAATAATCATGAAGATTAAAGATATTGTCTAAATATCAATGATTCTCAATTAATCTATTTATCTTTGCGTGGCACGAACATCAATACAAATCCGATTCGGAAATTAATATTAAGTAATCGTTCCTGCAACAAAATAAATTCCTACAAGGGATAATTAATTATTGCTCCGCTATATAATCCTCTAATTTTAATTTCCAATAAATCTCATTACGTTTATAATCTACGACGATAAAAATCTTTTTTTTTTTTTTACGTAGAAACATTTTCGTTGAAGTATGCGACCATACAAGTTCGTCCGTTGCCTGGTGATGTTAAACGAGATCATGCTCCCCTTCTCTTTCTAGTTCTGATTTATCCTTGTACGTTTTGGGGTCAGTACGTGATATATCCCATATAGTGGTAGAATTCCACGATATTACCGTAGCTGACAATTAATGCGCGTACCGGCAAGTACATATTTTCTGCAATGATGGGAATCGAAACGCTAATGAACACGATGAATGAAGCCCGATTCACGCCACGATCTAAAAATATAATTTCTGCGACAAGAATTCGACAAGAGTTCAGTGTCGTCGGTTTCGAATACTGTCGTTCAACGTGAATTGATATTGAATTAATTGTGTATGTGATTTATACAACGATTAGAAAATATTAGAACTGGAAAACTTGAAACAAATGAAATAATGTAATAAATAAATTGAAATATTTTTATAAATAGGTGCAATGAATGTTTATACAAATTAAAATTTTATGAATATGAATATAGAAATGAAAATAAAAATCATATAAATATCATAATCATCATATCATGTATTTTGTTTTTATTTTTGCATTTTGAAAATTTGTAAAAATTTGTAAATTTAAATTTTCTAAATGCACAAATACAGAATTTACTTATAAAACAAAATATTAATTGAAAACAATATTTAATAAATGAAAATAAATATAATTTACTGTTTATGCAATTGAATCTTTATCATGTATATTATTAATCAATCTACATTATTAATCTCTAAGTAATAAATTCAAAACAAGAAAGGTTTGAATAAAGGAATTTTCGTATAATGGAATATAGAAGATAAATAGATTTTCTTAGATGAAATATTCTATATATAATATTAATTTTATATAAAATAATAATTATTTTAAAGAAAATAATATATTTATTTATAGCAAAATTAAATAATATTATAAAAAACGACTTTTAATTATAAAAATAGGGATCTTAGACTTTTTTAGAGAGATCTAATTGCATAATTTTTTTTCATATATAAAATATATACTTTTCAAATAATTTTTTATTTCAGTTTTTTGTTTTTTAATGTTAGTAATTATGAATTTTTAATATTATACACTTTTATTAATTTTGTAGCACATTTATCACTTTCTAATTTTATTTTTAAAAATATTTTTAATTTCATTTTAATAATTATTATTAGTTGTAGTATATATATTTATATTATTATTGAATAAGTTATTAGTACCAAAAGAACTATTGTTAGTTATATCTTTTTGCAATATTCTTACGTCTCAATGTCTTTATAACGTTAATTTAATAAAAAGAAAAGAAAAAAATTTGAAATAGCATAAGCTAAAAAAATTATTTCATAAAATTTTTTATTTATTAATTTATTATGTAAATTAATCTGTATTAACCTATAATAAATTTTAATATTAAAATAAAATTATATTAGATTTTAAAACTTGAATAATGTAAGAGAATTAATTTGCAATAAAAAAAATAGACTTCGTATTTAAAACATTTTTATTTTCTATATACTTAATGAAAATTTTTTTTGTTTCTATTGCTTTAAGAATAAAATTCTACTACAATTATTTAAAGAAAAAATTTCGTACATTGATAATATAAATAAGTAGAATCCAATTTTATTTTAACATAATCATTTTTTAAAATAATAATAATTTTTATAAATAATACAAAAATTAAATATAATTATCAAATAATAATTGTTAATAAAATTAATACATTTGAATTATATCATAAAATTTAAGATAATGAATAATATTTTAATCGTGTTATATTTTATTTACAATCTTCAATTAATCAATTAAACAATCTTCTTAAACAATTAATCAATTAAACAATCTTAATGGTCATAAATATGTTAATCGAATTTGGATAATGTACACAACTTCATAACTGCTATAATTCTTGAAACGGCATCATGGATCTTACTAGATGAATCTCGTTCGAAATCAATGATAGAGATAATGAGGACCCTTGTGAAAGCATTGGGCCAGATATGAAGTGGTTGAATGTAGATACAGCTTTATGACTGTAGTTTCTCGATCGTAATTTGCTTCTAAAGGCTGATAGAGCCCCTATGCTGCATATTACATACGTCTATATGCGTAAGTTTGATATCATTTAGTATGAGATTATGTATTACATTGCGTAACATGATAGATGAGAATTTGAGATTTTTATCAGGATTTATTTTCAATTTATATATATATATTTTTAATAATAAATAATTTGGAAAAATGTTAGTTGGAATTAATGTACGGCTGAATATTCCTTGAATTTAGATTAGAAGTTAGATTATGTATAATAGTATAAGATACTTTTAGTAAGAAATATTGAATTATTTAGATTTAGATTTATATATATTTATTTGCAAATGTTAGATTTGTTTAGAAACTAATGAAATTTGGAAAAATTTGAAGAAAAAAATTTGTAGATAAATTTTTAATATATTTTTGTAAAATTGGAATAATATTGAATAATATATTTTTCGCTTTCTTTAATGAATATTTGCTATGTACATGTAATTTGAAATACCAATAAAATTGAAACACATATTATATTATTTATTTTATTATTATATTATTTTATTTTATTTGTACAAAATTTATTTAATATTATTACCGTTTGGTTTAAAATGTTAAAATGTTTGGCTTAAATTCATATAAATTGTAACTTTTTCATCAAATTCATAACAAAATATCAATAGTCAAAGACATAATGAGTTTTAATTACAATTTAAAATATTTATGTTAGAGATTTCTGTGTGATCTGATAATTTGTATTTTTATATGGATTAAAAACATTAAATTTATTTCAATTTTTTCATTATTGAGTTAATGGGATTTAAAAATATATTATATTAAAGAATATTAATATTATTATAATATTATATTAAATAAATTTACATTTATCTATTTATATATTTCAAAGAAATGAAGTCTCTTTTTAAATACGAAGAAAATTTATATTTAAATTATAAGAAAAAATATTTTTCAAAGTATTTTAATTATTTATTTTTAAATGTATTTCAATTATTTATAATATTAATTAACAAAATATATAATATTCTAAATAATAAAATTTCTATGTAAAAATTCATTTATTAAATAAATTTTAATGAAATTATATATTCAATATAAAACTTTCATCATATTTGATGAAAGTTTATTATTATTATAGAATAATATTATAAAATAATTTATATCTCATAAATGTATATGAAAAATATCATTATGCGAATTCTACTATACGTATAAAAATTATTAGAATGAAAAATTGTATTCATCTTTTACCTTTTTATCATGAAATTGAAATTGAAATTCAATCCGAATCAGTTTACAGTTTGTTTTAATAAATGAAATGTAACATGAAATAACTATAAGTAGAAAACACTCAATTTAATCTGAAGAATATATAAATAAAAGAAAATCTGAATTTAATAAAAAAAAATATTAAATATAAATCATTACAAAATATAAATATTTATTTTTATATCATAAATAATTTTTATATATACATATTAGATATAATTTATTTATTCTAATTTTTCAGAGATATGTTGATTTTTTTCATAAAAAAGCAACATATATAATTGTATATATAATATATATAATATATTTTATTAATATATTATTAATATATTATATAATATATATATATATATATATAATATATTTTTTCATAAAACAAATATATAAATTTGATTAATAACAATAATAACAATTGATTAATAGAAACAATACTAATTTCTTATAGAGTTAATAAATTTAAATTAATTATTCAAATAGCATGTCAATAATAAATAACAAATAATATATGATTACAGCCATTAATTTTATATAAATATTTAAATTTATCACTAATAATTTATAATTTACTTTTCTTCATATTTTAAAATTATTTTCTTTAACACATAGTTAATTAATTAATTAAACAATTAGAAAGAAAAAGCTATTCAAATTAAAAAACATTTTCGATGATTTTTAATTGATTTTTTATTTAAATTATTTTAGATTCATTTTAATTAGATTTACATTTACGACTTCTTATTGTAATTTTTCTATGTTGAAAAAGTAAAATGTACATAGTAAAAATTTAACTTTTTATAAATCAAAAATATAACTATAACTGACGAATAAGAAAAAATGCAAAAATTAAAATTTATTAAACTTTTAATAAATTCTTGATAAATAATAATAGCAATTCTCAGACAAGAAAGAAAAAAAAAAGAAAAGAAGGAAGAAAAAGATCTAGCATAAAATTTGAATTTAAATTTTATGAATTTAAAAATTAGATTTGACCTATATTATTATATATATTATTATATATTATATATAATATTATATCTGTATAAACATATCGACAACAAAAATAAAAATTAATAACAATTGGGTGTAAATATTAACGAATGAATAGTCATAGAATAGATTAGTTCATTTAGGTAAAGTAATAATAGTAGTTTTCTCAGAAGTAGTCATGTTATTAAGAAACTGCATGAACCGGATGGAGGTTGAAGGAAAAGACAGTGTAGGAGAAGCAATTACAGTATATAGAATAATTTGTTCGCTTCATTGGATAATGTCCGATGTGGCGCCAACCTCTGATCCGCTTATATGCTTCGTTGTTTCTCTAGGAAGTCAACTCGTAATTTATTTACATGTATATTGCTTCATTCGAAACTGAAAATATTTTCTTACAGTTTTTCTTTTGAAATTATATAGCTCATATTATTATATATAGATATAATAAATAATTTTATAAAATAAAATCAAAACTGGAAAAAATTTGAATTGAATTTAAAAAAATATTAAAAAATAAAATATGTTCATAAACAAATACTATCTGAAGATTTAATATCTAAATTACAATTTAAATACAATTTATTATTTATATATAGATTTATATATAAATTATATAATATATAAAGATTTATATATATATATATAATATATTAGATATATTATTTATATATATAAATGAAATATTTATTTTTCATGTAATTGAAATGTAATAAATATCAAAAATAAGTATCTTATTTAAACATTGGAAAATTAATTAAATTGTTCTTTTTATATATTACATTTAATTATGATTTTAAAATTAACAATTTATATCTTTTATTTGAAATATTGATATTTATATATTGATATTATATTATATATTGATATTAAATTTAATATTTATTTCAAAATATTTTAACTTTTTATAGAATAAGGAATAAATTATGAATTTAAATAAATTATTATAAAATAATTATCTTATAATTATTTTGATATTTTTTATTTTTTCATATAAAAAAGATTTTTAATCACATTGATGAATTTTTGGCAAAAATTTTAAACACAATATTATTTAATTAAATAATAATAAAAAGCAAATTTAAGATATTTATATTTCAGAAATAAATATTTTTATATATGATAAATCTTGCTATTTTTATTAGATTATTTTCAATCTACAATTATTTTTTGATTTTTTATTCGTACGTTATTAAAAGTATTTTTGTTTATTATAATAAATATTAAAAATGAATCATTACAATTCGAAAACTTTGATAATGAATTAGGCAGAATTTAGGAAGAAAATAAGAATACTTAGAATATTATAATAATTTAGAGTAAATATAAATATAAATAAAGTATAATAGAATAAAATATAATCTTAGAATACTAAGGTTATATTTTATAACAAGAATTTTCATTTATTCAAATATATTCCAGATAAAATCACATGTTTCATTATTTATTTATAATGTTTCTTATATGTTCAAAAAGGTCACTTTCAAGATTTCTTCATCCTAGAAATATAAATAAACCTATTATTATATATTGATGTGATTTACAACTCTAAATAACTATATAACTACTGAATTACGATTAATTAGCATTTCATGAAATACATATTGATTTAATATTAGCCTTTAATATTAGATATTTAATTATAGTTTGTTATTACTTACAATTAGAAAATTTTAATATTAATTTAATTAATAGAATCGTACATATAAGATTTGATTATGGTTATCATAGAATTATACAATATCGATTTGTTGAAGAAACATTTTAAAAATTTGCTGCAAAATTGATTTTGAATATGAATTTCAAGCTTAAAATTTTTTTTATTTATATCGTATTCTACTTATCATGAGGATCAAATTTGTAAAAAAGACCGTATATCAAAACCCTGTTCTTTATATAATATTTATAATTTGAATAAATATTGTTTTTATCATTTGATTATTCATTAATGCTGCAATTAAAATAATCAAATATTAAAACATAATACGAAAATTACATTATATTATATTATCTTTTTAATGTTGAATGATATTTATTTGATCTAATCCAAAGAATAAAAGCATTATAATGAATACTGTGTAATAGTTTGATTTGTGTCTTGGCTTCAATGATTATTTTCTATTCTATGACTTGTATTTTAATTTTCATATTGTTTTTTATTCTTTGAAATAGGTTTGACATACTTTTTAAAAAATGGAAAGTTTCATTTATGCGGGTTTCTGAATTGTGTACTTATTTCCATCCGATTCTTTATATCCACTCCATAAAAAAAATCTAAACAATTTAGATCTTGTGATCGTGGAAGCCATATATATATGAAACAGATCTATGATTTATTCACTATGAATCAAATATCCTATTTAAAAATTCTTGCATAGATTTGATGAAATGTATCATCATCATGCATAAAATAAATATTGTAACTTGTCTTATGCGGTATAATACATCATTCATTTAATAAATGTGATCGTAAAAATCGTAAACATTTTATTTAAATCGATTTAATAGATAAAATGGTGATATTTGATTTTTAAAAATGCCTATAGAAAAATATCTCTGATTAAAATGTTGAATTATGAAAACTCCGATGATATTATATTCCATTATTCCACCTATTCTGAAATTTATAATTTGAAAAACTATTTTTATAAGAGAAAATAAAAATAATATTTTTTTTTAAAATAAGAATTGCTTTTTTATTCTTTTTTATTATTTTTATTATTTTATTATTATTTTTTATTATTTTTATTGTATTCAAAAGTAAAAATTTATTTTATTATCACGATCAATGTGTTAGAACTTATGGATTTTTTGCGAACTTATGGATTCTAGAAGCGAAGAATTATATGACTATAACTCTTATATGTAATAAGCAATATGTAATAAACAATTTAACAATCAAAAGATATGAACATATAAGAGCAATTACTTTCTCTTCCATACACCAATAGTCCTCGACCTGCTTTTCGATGGTGACTTATGGAATGTAAAAGTGCTTGCATCGTTTTCGTTGAAACTGACAATAATTCGAAACTTTTTTGTAGATCTCTTCCTTTACGTAAAAACATTTTATATAATAATATATATACTAATTTGAAAATGCTTCATTAATTACCCGAAGTATTTCGTGGATATTAATATATTTTCACAACATATTTGAATTCAATATTTTCGCATTCAAACTTATCCAAAATAATATTCGAATTCTAAATATGAAAGATAAACATTGAGACAATAAGATAAAATAAGCAATCATAAGAGGGAGAATGATCTGCTTTCTGTTTGTGTATAATTCTATTTTTCAAGTATTCTATTTTTCAATAATAGCGGTTTATTTACATTTTTACCACGATTATATTTATGTTTAAGGTCAATTTTGCGGTAAATTTTTGAGATATTTCTTTATTAAACTGTTATATAATATATAATTTACTTGTGATTAAACTATATTTTAACTATAATTTAATGATGACTAAACATTTTACATTACAAATTGAAATAGAAAACATGAATAATTTATACTTCATTTTATTTTAGATTTTTATTTATATACTTATATACATTAGAATGAAACGAAACAAAATTTTATAATTTAGAAATTTTAATTTGAGATATCATAAATTTAAAATTTATTATTTTTATGGATTTTATAGATTTTTACAATAATTTGTGATTATGATAATTTAATTTCTGTTTTCATTAAAAATTTTATGTAAATATAAATTTATATTAGATAATTATATTTGAAATAAATCAAAGAAATTTATCATTTCGCAAGAATCATTAATTTATTTTATTTATAATTTAAATTTAGTTTTAATTAAAAATATTATTATATTAAAAATATTACGATTATTGTAATAATAAAAATAAGAATTAAAAAATGGAGAAATATGTTTAAAAGTATATTTAGAAACAAAAAATAAAAATTTAAAACTCCAAAAATAATTTTATATTTACAAATTATCTTTTATTGATTATGGAATTTATTAGATTAATTAGGAATCTAGTAGGAAATAGAAGTATATAATCTAGAAAATTAAAAGTAAATTTTAATTATATAATTTAAATTTTTTCATTTTATCATTATATATTTAATATTTTTGCAAGTGCAGATACATATATAACACGTATGTATGAAATTTAATCATCGGATTCAATTTGCAGCAATTTAAAATAAAAACAATCGCTTATCTATATCGTATACGCTATGTTTATATTTCGTTAGTATGTGTCTGTATTTCCAGGTGTTCAAATTACATCGTTATAACACAAAAGTATCACAATTTCTCTATAATTACATGTATCTCTATAATTCGTATTCTCTATAATTACATGTATATAATTACATCTGTAATTGTGATTATATTTAATGATAACATTAAATGAAAATATTATTAAATATTATATTATCGATATATGAATTATTATTAACTATGATAATACTATGTATGATATTCTAACTATAAAAAAAGTAATGAATAGAAAAAAAAAAAAATTAAAAAAAAATCAAAATCAAAATAATTTGAAAATTTTTTTAAATTTTTAGATAAATACTAATATATATTTTAAGAATGAAATTATTTTATTAATACTTAATTTATAAATATATTCGATATTTATGCATAATTAGAAAACTTTTTTAATGAATAAAATATTATTTAAATGTATATATAAAAATAATGAAGTTATTAATTATTAATATTATTTTATTATTATAATTTATTAATCGATTTTTTTTATTAAAAGAAAGAGATAAATTTTAATACAAAATTTAGTAATTGATATAAAAGATAGTTTTAATAAAAAAGTATTCAGAAATAATATAAAATAATGATAATTAAATAATCAGAAATGAATGGAGATTCAAATATATAAAAATAATAAGACAACAAGATATTTATATATTTATATGTATAATAGTTACTAATCATAGATGAAAATTTAAAATGTTTAGCATTAAACAAAAAAAATAGTACGACAAAAACTGAGTCAGGAATTTAATTCGAAATTAATTATGTATTTGTAAAGTCTCTTATAACATGAGAGTTATAACATGAAAGTTTCTAAATGAATATATGAATGTTATTTATTACAATAATTACTTTTGATTAAAATAATAATATTCAAATTAATCTAAAACATATTTTCAATTAAACTATATTAAGAATATAAATCTATTTGATTAATCTGTAATATATATTTAATAAAAAACTAATAAATTTATAATATAAAATTTAAGAAAAATATTTGCTTAAAATGTGTTACATAGATTTTATAATGTTGTTTCATAATATTTTCATAAAATTTTTTTTAAAATATTTTATTAAATTTTTATTTAGATATATTAGTATTCATAAATTATCATTCAAATATTATTGTCATTATCAAAATATAAAATATATATATATAATTATAATTGAGTTACATACATATAAATTATAATTGAGTTTAAATAATAATGTAATTTAAAATACTTAAAATATTTATATTATATTTATATAAAAATTAGTAAAATATTCTAAATGAAAATTAAATTCTATTATATCATAGTATTTCTAATAATATCTAATGATATTAGCATATTCTAAAAATGAATAAATTGACGAAATAATAAAAAAAATACAGAAGAATAAGAGACTATATATATATTTTACTACTATATATCTATTGATTGGTACATAATTTTATCTTAATAATTTATCTTAATAATTACATATGATTATAAATATTTTAATGAAATATATATAATATATATAAAGATATGAGATATAATATAATGTAATTAAAATATTAAAAAATTGCTATACTTATATAAATATATAAATATTTTAAAACCTAAACATTTTATATAACATTATACTATTGATAGATATTGATACAAATTGCTATATAAATTTTTATATAAAATATAATAAATTAAAATATATCATCATTTATAGAAAAAGATATTTGCAAAAATTTAGATTTGTCAAAAACAATTGATGAATTTGGATTTAAAAAAGCAAAAAGATCAATTTATGACAAAATTAATTTATTTTTATTCTTATTATTTTTATATTTATTTATAAAATTAAAATTAAGAGTGAAGTCATATTATTTTTACATCAACAACTTAAAAACGATACTGTTTAATTCTGAATTATCGATTATTTTCTGAACTTCTATCTAGTTATTGCTTTATTATCTATTTTGTTAAAATTATCGAAAAATATAATATAATAATTAAAATCTAACATATTATACTATAACCAATCATAGAATTTCTGAAATATAATGTTCAAAGTTTCTTTAAATGATATTTCCAACGAACAAAATTAATCAGATATAAAATAACGAGCAAAGTTTGATGTTCATGGTTGACAAAGTTGCTTGATAATTATCGCGTAAAACTTCTTTTCTTCAGGGTCTTTGGATACAGACGGTGATCTTAGTCAATTTTCTGCGGATTGGCTCGATTATAGCGATATCCTCTTTCGTCCTCCTTCACGTTTTCATCTACTCAGAGAAAATATAATTATGATAATCAGAATCCTCGACATGGGCATGGTCCTGATCGAGTGAACCGTAACAGGCACAATTGAAGCGCAATGAAAAGTTATGGTTAGAGTACGCGAGGCGTGAAGTAAAATTGTTTTATCAACGGTAAGAAAATTTGTCAATTGAAAGCTGTTTTCTTTTTCAGTGTCGATTAAAGATAATGAATAGATTATGAATATCTATAAAATAAGAATATATAAAGACTATGATGATATAAATGATCAAATTTATATACAGGATAATCCACATAACATTATATAATTATAGAAAGAAGATGTGAAAGAAGAAAGATGAATGATTAATTTAATTGAATGATTAAATTATTATATGTACTATTATATATATACATACATATATATATATATATATATATATATATATATATATATATATATTGTATATAATAATTATATATCTCTTATTTACATAAAAAATATATATTGTAATGATGGAAAAATAACTAGTCAAAATATTTTGAAAAATTGCATTTATTCAAAAGAATATTCAAATGCATGGCTTCATGAAATAAAATTCATGTTTATAAAATTTAAAAAAATAAATATGGCAGTCATTAATACTTATCAGTATTTATCAATAATATTTATTATTAGTATCTCAATATCTCGATTATAATTAAAAATTTAATAATTATCATATATTTTTTTATATGTAGATATCTATTACAGGACTTATATTTATTTTCGTATTATTAAATTATTAATATAAATAATTATTATTTTTTTAATATGATTAACATTATCAATTATTTTGTGAATATTTTGTGAAAAAGCAAATAAATTACAATTAAAAATTCATGTTATAAGGCATAAATAGATAGATAAAATTCATATTAAATGGATTCATACTAAATGGAAAATTCATTTAAGATGGATAATAATATATAAATTTGATAATATAAATTATCAAATTTATATATTATTTAATTAATATTCCAATTGGTTTATATAAAATATAATTGATATGAATAAATTTTATAATTTATTTTTTTATAACTTTTTATAACTTATAATTTATTATTTTATAATTTTTTAAAATAAATTTTTTAAAAAATTTTAAATTATAAATTATTATAGATTGTTATTTTGTAAAAATTAATACTATTATATTATATTTATTTACCAAAATGGCATTTGTTTTATTGATATATAATATAATAGCAAGATAAATTCAGATAATAAATAATTAAAATAATTAAATAACTAAGAAAAGAACTAAAAATAAAATAGAATATCATAAAAATATATATACTAATTATAATTTCGTCTTCTAGTTTAGTGAAACTGCGAATTAAAATTTTGCTTTGTACAATCATCAGCTAATAGTATTTAAGCGAAACATAACATGCGATAACATCATCTATTTTCCTATACATATGACGAGCAGAGAGGCTCCAGCTGGTGGCACGTGCGGCTTCATCGACAGGTGGCGAATGAATTCCCATGAACTCGACTCCATCTCGCATACAGAAGATTCTGACTGCTCGATTGATCTAATTTAATCTTTATGAGCTTATAATTTTTGAAATTAGATGAAATTTACAACACTTATTAAGTTAATTATTAATAGTATAATACACAATGATTTAAGTTAATATTCAAATTATAATAAATTATTATTGTTGAACTTTCGTATGCATATTTATGTAAATTATATTTGTACAAAGTAATGTTGTTATTTTATAATCTAATTAGATTTTAACATACTGAATATGAATTTAAAAATCTTTTTTTTTTCAAAATTCATAATTTTTGAAAAAATAAATTTTGAAAAATATTGCAATTTTTTAATTTTGAATGCGTTTTGTCTGTTTACAGTAAATACTTATTCAAATTTTTTAAATATGAAACAATTCTATAAATTCTTTTGAACAAAACAATATTTATATTTTATAAAAGTATTTAAATTATGAAAATTTATATTTTCATAGTGTTTAAATATTCGATCAGAATTAAAAGAATATCAATTTTGTTTAATTTATTTTAAAAATTTAGTGAAAAATTTAATAATATCGACGCGATAGAATAGATATTTTTACAAAAGAAAATATCAAAGAAAGCTATAAAATTATTTTTGTTTTCAATATAAAATATAGTTTAGCAAAACATAGTGATAAGAATATTCAATAATGACGATCTTATTGCATATAAAATTGCATATAATATTGCATATAAAAAATGCATATAAAAATCAAATGTGTTGAACAGTGTTATTACTGTACAATTATATATTTTTTTATTATAATGTTATTAAATTTATATGTTTATATGTTTAATACAATATTATTATAATATATAATTATTAATAAAATAGAATCTTTATTATACGGTTAACACATTTTCATATAACACAAAATTATATAAGATGGCGGAAAAATTGTGACAATATTATAACACGAATAAATACACATATATTTTCGTATGCATATTTATGTAAATTATATTTGTACAAAGTGATGTTGTACTTAAGTGATTCGTATGAATTCATATAATAATATATTTTCCATGTTATAGGAAGATCTTATTTACATATTAAGATATTAGTTAGGACATTAGTTAAACATTAAAACAGATATTAGTTAAAATATAAACGAATTTTATTTGGTTAATGTACATTATTTTGAATAAATTAATTATAAATTATAAATAATATATATTATAATAAATAAGATTTAATATCGCAAAAATAATAGAACACAATAATTTATTAACATTTAAATAAAGGCATTGTATTTAATTCATTCTTTGAAAGCGAAATAGATTTAAGAAATTATAATTTTTAAATATCTGTGAAATTAAATCTTCTTATTTAATTATTTTTTTATTTAATAAAAATATTAAATATTATTAATTATTAATAATCTTTAATAAAGAATAGATGTAAGCAATAATTTCATTGTTATATTATACTAGAAAGAATCTTTTTTAAAAATTCAAAGATTATTTATTAAATTATATTTAAAAAAAAGATTTTTTATTCTTAAAAGATTAAACATTAATAATAATATTTTTTAAAAACATTTTTCTTGTAACATTCTTTTTTTGGAATTTACTTTCCTTTAGATAAAGTAGATACTGAATATCAAGAAAATCTAGTCCATTTATATTAATTTTGATTGTTTCAAAGCAAAATGAAAATTCTTATTTAATTAAAATTTTTCTATTTCAAAAAATTAAAATAAAACATTTAATTTATTAAAAATTTATAAATTAGAATAAATAGAATAAAATGAATTATTTATTATAAATATTATTATTTATTAAAAAATTAAAAATTGTAAATAATAAATCTATTAAATACATATATTTCATTTATTATTTTTTTTTTTTGATCAAGAAAGGAGAACATTTAAAAAATTACAATTAATTTTAATTGTAAATGTACAATTAATTTAATAATAACATAATTTTGAAATTTTAATAATTCCATTTAATCTCTAATCACACACATACACACACACACACACACACAAAATAAACAGAATAAGAAAAAAAATGAAACAAACGAATTTAATACGTAAAATTGTTCCGAAAAATTGGCGCGGAAATTACTCGATTAATAATTTCACATCTTTATAACATTTTACGGACCATTGGATATCACTTTTCATTCTACATAAAACGCCAGTCTATTATAATACTTACTCTGCGCATTCGCGTGTTGCACAATGATTTCCTTTCGAGGGATTTAACGTAGCATCACTTTCCATTTGCACGAGTGTCGATAAATCTTCGAAATGATTCGCATGCCGGTGTCGAAAAAATGCCGATGTTCCGACAGTTATTGCCGATCAGATTGAGGCAAAAAGTATCCGAGACTTCCGTTTGCTCTTTCATGAGTCTTAACATCTTTCATTTTCATTCGTTCTTAACAGTTCGTTCAAAGTTGGCTCATTGAAAGTAAACGTCTCAAATAGAAACTTGATTTTAATGAAGAATTTGTTAGTTACGATTAAGAAAGATCTTTGTTATCTTCTGTTATCTTTATATTAAACATAATGAAATAAATTTGCAATAAAGATAAATAGATTAATAAATTTTAAGAATTCGAATTTTTTAAATATATTTATAATCAATAATTTTGGATGAAATAAAAATTTAAGAATAATTTAATAATTTATTAATAATAAATTTAATAATTCTTATTTTCCATAATACGTTTCATAATACGTGACATATAACAACATAGATATTAATTTTATAAATTAAAAATTCGATAACTTAATTCTGATATTAAACATCTATCATATTAGAAAAAAATTATAGAAATTTGGATTTTCAAATTTTTCTAAATCCATAATTTTAATATAAAAAATAAACAAAAATTATCTTATTAGAGATAATTTATTATTAATTATATGATTAATTAAAAATATATAATATATTTGCAAGAATATTTTTTTTATTAGGAAAATCAATAAAATTCAAAACAAACATAAAAGTTGGTATACAAAAATATAAATTATTTGCTTATAACTTTTTTATGGCACTATAAGCTTATGTTAAATGAAGCGAATAATAGAATGCGATAGCAGTATGACCAATATAGAGGATTATCTAATGCAAACTTAAATAGCTTATAATTCAATGAATGAGTTTTAACATTTTTAAATATCAACTTTTTTTTATTTGTTTTGATCTCTAAAATTAATTTTTAAATAAATATATTATTAATACATTAACTATTAAAATTACTATTAAAAAGTAACTTTTTTGATCTAGAAGTCTAAAAAAATTTCATCTTTATTATTTATTCCACTTTTTATTTATTATTTATCTGTTTCACAATCTATCTCTTAAAAAAAAATCATATTGATCCCAAACTTTCCGTTATTTGTAATTAACTTCCCATGAAACGTTGAAACACTCTTCTGAAAAGGAATGCTAATTGTTTTACGCTTCGGTAAGCGTGATCTTGCGTAAAATTCATCTAACTTACCGTGAGAACATCCAAACCCCCAGAATTGATCGAACGCGAACAAGTTGGGCGAATTACATAAAATCGTCCTCTGTGGAGCACGGCACCAACAATCTTGACCTTGATCCCTTTGTTCTCGAATGCTGGCCTGGATCATCGAAAATCCGGACCGACATCTCGGCAGGTGGCGCAAAAGTTGCGCTGCCAGTGTGGTTAAACACCGGTCGTTCGGTTCGGCCGACTGATCGAAATACAAAGGTGAGGGGAGTCGGTCTCGTTGAAAACATCTGCCACGGATCGCTACTGTTACCGAGTAATGAAAGGAGCAGTGGCCTCACGGTATATGGTTTCTTCGTATGCAACTTCGAATGGGATTAGTTTGTCTCTGGACGAATCGACCTCTATCCGATCGAAACGTAATACGTCTCGGTTTGACGCGTTAACATTTTCGTTCGTGCCGCCCTCGAAATTTCGAAATTCTCGCTCTTGCTTTTATCTACATGGATGTTTTGTAGAGTTGCGATATTAGCTTTTAGAGTTGTCGATGATTGGTTAGATTGTACGTGATGGTTAGATTAAGAATGTTGAAAATTTTTCTTTATGATTATATATAATCGCAAATTCATAGTCAGTTACAATGTAGCTGTGTTAATGGGTTAAATATTGTTAGTTAAATATTGTTATATAGAAGAAGCTTGATTGAAATACTCATTATAGAAACTATCTATTATCTGTACAATATATTTTGCATAATGTGCGAATATACTTTGTATCAAAATTATCGAGACTGATAATCAAAGCAAAATTTCTTTATTGTATTTGATTATAGTATTTACGTTTGAAACGTTCATAAAACTATAATAATGTCAAAATAGAAATGGCTAGTATTATCAGTTCAAACAACATATAAAATTAATGAGAAATGGATAAATGACAAACTTGCAATAAATTTAATGAAAGAATATGAAATATTAGGAAATCAATGATTAATATAAAAAATAAAAAAGAATCGATTAAAAAATTATCTACAAGATGTTGACCATTATAATATTATAAGATCTAAAAACTTTTAAAAAATTTTTAAAAATTTAGTTTTTAATAAGAGAAAAACTTGAGAAAAAAATAATAGTATAAATATCTAGTGTTTTTTCTAATAAATGAAAAGTTCCTATAGAGATAAAAAAGTATCTATATCAAATATTAGTAATAATAACTGTGAATTTAATTTATTTGAGAATATAATTAAAAAATTAAAAAGAAATTCTAATTTTAAAGAGAATAACGTATTAGATGATTTAAAATACAAAAAAAATGTTTCAAAATATTATTCATTTATTCTAAAAAATATACATAATTTAGTAGTTAAAAAAATATGAAATATATAAAATTTTATGTTTTATTTATTATTAGTTTAAAGTTTATTGAGAGACATAAAAATTTTCCTACACTATTTTATAAAGAAATTGATTTAACCTAAGAATTTTGATTTTAATAAAAGTTGTGTGTATGTATAAATATATATAGATTATTTTTCGATGGAAATTTCTTCGGGAATGTAAAATCAATCTTCAAAGTTTTAATTCTTCATGTTTTAAATCTTGTTTGAGAATTTTTTATACATCAAAATGATAATAAAGAGAATATTAAAAACTAAATTTTTATATAAAAAAAATCTTGTTTTTTTAAAAATACTAAAACTCTAAATATCGGTTTCACTTCATAAAGTAATATTTTGCTACAAAATTGCTCAATATATATATATAACATATTATGCTATATATATTTATAAAATTTGATTAAAAATAAAAAAAAATTAGTTCTTAAAATAATTTTGATTACTAATATTTTTAATTGATATTTATGAATAATTATCAATGCTAAAAGGATTTAATATCAATGTAATATGAAAAGATATTTCATAATTAATTCACTTAATAAGCTCATTCTCTTATTTCCTTATTTTCTTATTTTCATTTATAAAAAAACTTTAATATTTTAATTTTGGAAAATGATATTATTATAGATATAATTTTAGAAAAATTATTAATTTTATTGAAAATATAATACAACATGACATGAAACTTATTATGCATTTATCGAAATTATATTTGTCGTTAGATAATCGTATTTTGCATTATAATTTATTTTAATAGTATTATAGTAAAATTTATTATGCATATTTACAAATACATGTCAATAAAATCGATGTGTACATTACATCAGAAATTATTTAATGCATGTTTCACAAAATTGATCACACAATTTCTGTTTTAATTTTATTCGAATAAAATTCGAAAAAATTATTATTTGATTTATTTTTTAAATGTTATAAAGTATTCTATATTTTATATCTTGTCTTTTTTTATATTGTGTGCATTCTATAGATTTTTATAGATTTATATTTTTTATAAATGTATAAAAATCCGCAATTTACCGATTATTAAAATTTACTGATTATTCAATGAAATGATACATCAAAATATTTTTATGATTAATATTATGATTATAATAGATATATTAGGATATTAGATAATTTAAAGTTTTATAAATTCTAAGAAAAAAATGTTATATTATTAGAAGAAATGAAAATTTATGATTTAATTTAATATGGCCTCTTATAGCTATTTTATCTTCAATTATATATGATCGCGATATTTTTATAAATAATATTTATATTAATAATAATATTAAATATAAAAAATTATTAACAAAAATAAAAAAAATTTAATTTTAAAATTTAATTTAATAAAACTAATTAATTAAAATATTTAATTGTAATGTGAAATTTTTATTTTTTCTTTATATATAAAAACAAAAACGTATTTTTTTTCATTTTTTACAAATAAAATTAATTTTTTTTATGTTACTGATATTTATTGTTTATTGTTATATTGATACAAAAAAAAGAATGTTTACGATATATTTTTAGCAAAACACAATCTCGAATAAACTACTTTCGAATATTTTTTTTTTCTATTTTTTCTTTTTCCAAAACGAAATACAAAAATTTATTACAATGAACCATCATATTTTTTTACTGTATTTTTATTCGATATCTTTCAATATTTCGAATTCACACAAAACTTTAATTTTTTGCAACTCTATGGTATTATAGATACTTAATATAAGAATTTAGAAAAAAAAAAATAATTATATTAAAGAAAAAGATTCATTGCATTTTATAACTTTCAATTTCAATATACTAATTGTTTATTTATTTTTTAGTTTAATTTTTTTAATCTCAATGAAACTATATTAATTCCAATCTCATAAATTTTTTTAATATATATATTTTATTCTAATTAAGTTAAATCTATACATTTGTTGGAAATTATATATAATAAAATTATTCTTTCTTAATATGAGAATGTATTTTTTAAAATGAAAGTATAAAAAGTTTAAATAATTTAAAATCAATAAATTATTTTATATTATCAGAAAATATTTTTATAGATATATTAGATAGATAAATAAATATATTTTATAAATAATTTATTTTTATTTTATTTTTAATAATTTATATAACAAATTAAATTATTATAAATTATTGAAAAATATACATACATATATATATTTTTTGATATATATTTATATATATATATATAAAATTAATAAAAATCATAATTATTTGTGATGTAAAAAAATTTATTCTTAAAATTCAAATTTTAAATATTATTATACAAGACACTATACTATACAATTACTCTTTACAATAAGAAAGAAATCTTGTCTCTATGTTATATTCCTACATTCTAATATTATATCTAAATATAGAAAAATGAACTAAACATGAAAAATAAACTAAAACATTAAAAACGCGTAATTTTATTATGCAAAATTCATAGAAATCTTGCTATCATTTAATACTTTGAATTCATTCCATTCAAATCTTTCACTATTTTTATTTTTGTTTTCGTTCATTCATCGTCACACCATAGTTTCCATTCCCGGATTCTCCCGTTTTTTCCGTTACCCGCGTTCTTGGACACCGTCCCTGCAACACAAGATCATTATGCGTTTCTTTTCCGGATTCCTGAAATGCCAGAATCCAGGAACTTGAAAATAGAAAAACGTGCCTATTAACGCTTCGAGCTGGTCGTCGCTGTCGCGTATAACGAATAGCTCTCGATTATGCATTCCAGAACAGAACAAACGGTCCCATATTTGGCTCATTGCGAGTATATATCATCTCTGAGTTGGAGATAGCTCGCAGAGTTATGCGCTCGACTGAACTGTAGGAATTTGACGCGATTATTCTTCTTTCGTGACGAGGTCTCCCTTTTGGAAACGAGGGATGAAGGAAGTCGCCTATATCTTCCTTTTGCTCTACCTCGACCTCCCACGCCGTCATATCTCGATTGGCAGGTGTTCATCTCGGTCACTTCATGTAATATCCGCAAAATTCTCTTCGCCTCCCTTCTGTCTCGAATACCTTTTCTTTATCGATTATTTTTCGAATTTGTTTTATCCTCTGTTTTGATACTCTGATACGATGAATGGACGGATTCTATTGGACGGATGTTGAACGAGAGGAATACTGGATGATAGGTGCGATTTGGGATTATGATTGAAGTGGTGATAGTACGTGAGGTAATAGTAACTTGAGTTTGGATTATCAGCGATTCGTATAAGATTAGATTAGAAGTTGTTGATAGGATTGGAAATTGTACGTTAACATAAAATGAAAAATTAAAATTATTGACTGTTCGAATGATTATTTTATAATTCTTATAGAATTTAAAGTTTACTGAAATTTTATATGTGGTTTTATTATTGAATGTTGCAACATCACTATTTCATAGTTGGTATCTATTTGTTTTTTTTCGATACATGTATTTCAAATGTTTTGTAAACAGATACGCGCAAATATTTAAAATTATATAAAATTAAATATATTCATTCAGCTAAACCACTTATATTTTTATTTATTGTTTTCACTGCCCAGTCAACAATAATAATGAATAAATCTTTTTATTTTTCTAGTAGCTTAGTTAGTTTCTATGAATTTTTTTGATTGCCTCAGAAGCTTGTTTTAATTTTTCTTAAATACATTCTTTTAGTTTTTTGTTCATATGTTTATTATATGCTTTATTAAATAGAAATAATATTTTTTCTTCAGATTTATATCTTAAATATATACAAATGTATAATATAAAATGATATTTTCGATATATTAAAATATCTGTATTATTATAAACGAGCAAATTATAAATATTTAATTTTTTTAGTCTATTTTCAAATCTCTTTCATAAAAAATTATTTTTATAATTTTAGATTATTGAAAATAAAAAATAAATTATTACATTATTAAAATATTATTAGAAAAAATAAATATATAGAAAATTATATATGAATATATATAATAATAATAAACGAATATATAGAATCAATGAAAATAATCAATTTTTAAGAGATTTGCAATAACTTAAAATATTTGTTAATAAAATTTGAATTTTAAAAATTTAAATATTTATTAATAAAAATTAAATTTTAATAATGTAATAATTACAGAATAATTAAAATAATTACAAAATAATAATTTTGTAATTATAGAGAATTTATATACAATTTAATAATTATAGAGAATTATAAATATAATTTAATTTTTGTTTATTTAATATCTTTTGAATCAATATAAAAAAAATAGAAAAAAATTAAATATTTTTAATATCGACATGAATTAATTATTGGATTAAATGGATTAACGGATTAAATGGATTAATTAGTGAATAAATTAGAAAATTTCAGGGTAGAATATTTAATTTGTATTTGAATTAGCATGATAGATAAGAGAATGTCAAAGTAATAGAACATTGAATTTATAACTTCTTACAATAAGATGGAGCATTAAAATCTGAATGTTTTGTATTTTAAAATTTTGTATTTTTTGCACTAACACAAAGTTATGTTTAAAAAACAAAAAATGTTTTGAAATTTTTAGCGTTAATTTCATTTTTTTAAATTGATATTCTGCTAAAAAAAAATTGCATATATAACTCATTATACAATATAAATTACAATTTATAAAAAAACATATTACAAAATTTCATCAAAAATAAAAAAATTTTAACTATTTAATTTTTTAAATAAATTCTTTATTTTTTCATTTGTTTTGAATTATTATAAGATTGCACAAAATTCTTGTATTAAAATATCAAATGGAAATGTATAATTATGATTCTATCATTGAAAAAAATTATTAACAACAATTTTTTTTCTATCAATAATTCAAAAATTTCAAATTTTGAATTATTGTCGAAGCAAATAAGAGATATTGTAACGATCATTTTTGAAATGTTTCATTTTAATGATGCTTAAAGCTATTTTATCGAATGTTTTTTGCTTCCCAAACGAAGTACCAAACGAATTCATTATTATATATATTCATATATAATTTTCTATATATTTATTTTTTCTAATAATATTTTAATAATGTAATAATTTATTTTTTATTTTCAATAATCTAAAATTAGCCGAAGATGCGGTTTAGGTCACGATCCGTCCACCTAAGAGGATAAATCGAGAGAGAATGGTTTCTTCTTTTTTCATTTTCATCTCGTTTCCCCTGCCGTCTCCTTGACGCGTACGTTAGATGCGAGATAAGTAGTTAATATAGTTTTTCGTTCACCTATCTCAGTTCGTTCTCCCTCAAAATTCTATTCTCGACTCTGCGAGGGAATTCGATTTCCAAGAGAATGGAGGAACATCAGAAAATATAACGCGGAAAGTTTACTTTGTACTAGTTCGAAACTCATTCAAGAAGAGACCGATTGAAGAAAGAATAGAAAAAAAAAAAAGAAAAAAATAAGAAGTAAGAAAAAAAAAGAAAAAAAAAAAGAAATCGAGGAATCATGTAATTTGACGCTCCGGTTAATGAATATCTTTGTGGCATTTCTTTATTTCACGAAAATTCATTTTGAATTCGAGCTTTCTATACCTGTTTGTGTATATTTTTTCTTTCAATAGTGAAAGATTATATATAGATTTAATTTTAATATCAATGATCGAATATTGGCAATATTATTTATATTAATATTATTGAAGACTAGAATCTATTAATTTACTAATGAATTGCGAATTTACTTTTTATTTTCTTATTATATGACAAGAAATTACTTTTTATCATCTATATCATGTGATTTATTATTAAAAATTTTATTTTAATATCATATTTTTGTATCCTTTGTATTATACAATTCATATTTATATTTATTGCACTTATGAAAATTATTAAATCAATGGGAGAATTTATATATCAATTAGTATAAAATTTCTGATTATTGAAGATTAAATGAAATTTGTTTTTTCTATATTTTCTAAAAAAAAGAATAAAAAAGATATAAAATAAGAATATAAAAGATTAATTTTATTAAAATAAACAAAATAATAAACAAAAAAAATTTTGTTCATAATATAATTCACTAATATAATGAGAAATTATAATATTATTACTATTTTTATTATTCTATATATCAAAATGTAAATATAATTCTATATAAGTATTTAAACAAATAATGAAATATTTGTTTGTATAATTTTATAATTTTAAACTATATTAAATGTAGTTTATATTCATTTATATGAATTTACATGAATTAATGTCTTAATCAAATATTTACTTAATTATATAAAACTAGCGATAAAAAATGCAATTTTTTTATAAATTTTTTCGAATATGTTTTTTATTCTAATATTTTTACCAATTTTTAGGCAATGATAATGTATTTCTGAAGCAATTTCTTTTTTAAAAAGTTCAATATGATTTTTCTGAAAATTGAAATCACTGAAAACCAATGAAATTTTTTTTTTTCATTAGACTTTTTGATCAGTGCATTTTGTATACATATATATTGTACTCAATAAATATTTTTTTTTTCATAATGTGAATAAACAAAATATGAAAAGAAAAATTTTGCATTCATTATTTAATATTTAATAAGAATATTTAACTAGAAAAAGGGATTTACTGGAGATTTTACCCCTATTTAGATTATATATCTTTAAATCTTTAAATCTTTAAACAAAATATAAAAGTAAAATAACAGATTTATATTGATTAAATATTAAATTTTAAATTATTTTATCATACAAGATAAATGTAAAATAATCATTATAATTCTTTTCTTTTATTAGTGAATCAATTAATTTTTTTTTTACAAATATCATTTAAAAATAATAGTAATTAATCTCTTTCTTATTTTTTTTTTTAACAAAGCTCGTCTCCAAACCTTTTTATTATTATATTTTTTATTATTAGAATAAAATGTCAATATTATGTGTAAAGATAATTTTTTAATTTTTTATATAAAAAAATAATATTTTATCCTAATGTTCTTACATATTTTAATAACATATATAAATAATTTTATAATTATTTTTGGTATAAAAATTAATTTAAGAATATATTCGCATTCTTATCCAAATGTAAAATAATAATTATATTGATATTATTATATTAAACTAATATAACTTTAATATGTGAAATCTAATACTTTGATGTTTAGTGTAAAATTCATGTCACTTTAAGCATTTAATATTATATTTAATTTTTTAAAAGAGAATTTGTACTTTATGGAATTTTAAAAAAATATCAAAACAAGATTGTATATTATATTGTACATTGCAGATGATGAAACATGATGTAATTAAATTTGTTTGATGTTTTAATATGATTTTATATATATGATATATAAGATATATATGATTAATATGATTTTATGGTATTGTAAATAATTCTGAATATAAAATAAATAAATTATCTTGAAAGAAATATTCCTGATGGTAAGTAAGATAAAAATATTATTCTGTATTAAAAAAAAATATATATTTCAAATAAAAGTTGTATTGAAGAATACATATTATGATGATAAATATTTGATGTTGAGATAACTTTGATTTATCATATTTAAATTTTTAAATGAAATCTTATATTTTTTATTATAATATTATATTATAATTTATATTATATTTATATTATAATATCTTTGTAGTTTATGAAACGTTGTAACGTTTCATAATCTAAAACAAGGCTTTTTGAAATATTACTTTTTGTATGTATTTTTCTTAAGCTATTGTTGAACTTTCAAGTCACATTAACTTTCAAAGTTTACGTATCGTTGATATTTAGTTTAAATAAATTGAATATGATCTATTAACGTTACATTTTTACATTTTTTACATTTACATTTTTGATCATATAATTCTTATATATTTTTTTATTTTATATTATTTATATATATATACAAAGTATATAAAATATATACAAATAGTTTTTCACTTCGATTGAAAATATGAAACTACGCTAATAAAGAATAACTAAAAAAATAATATTTGAAATATTAAAAAAAAATTAAAAAATAATTTCAACGCAGATTACAGAAATATATTTTCTATAATAATGGAAGATATTTCTTCTGATACTTATAAAAATAATCGCTTACAGAAATAATATATATTTAAAACGAACGTATATACAATTTTGAAAAAAAAAGAAATATAATTAAGATGAAAACATTCTTAGAACAAGATTCTTCTTATGTATTTCTTAAATTTCGATAATATATTTAATATTTAATTGAACATTTCGTTAATTTCGAAATTTTGACAATCGAATTCCATTCGATAATTAAGGCTTTACATTATAAATTATATTAAATACGTAAACTTGGTGAACACGCATTGAGCAATGCCGATTGTAAAAAAATGTTACTCGACTAGTGATTATGAAGTATCAAAAGCTATCAGTGATCTTAGAACGTAATCGTTTGCCTCGGTACTCATCGAGGCGTTTAGTTTCGAAATCGACCATGGAAAGGAAATTGAAAAAAACGACTTTGTTCTTCCTGATTCCCACGTCGTCGGCTTTTTTGCTCCTCTTTTTTTTAAATCACATCTCGCATCAAAAGAACTTCGCGGTTGATCAACTTCCAACGTTAAATCATGTTATCGTGAAAATTAAACGATATAATCAGCCAGTGATTCACTAGTTTCTTCTACCATGAAGAATTTTATATATGCATTCAAAGAAATGGCCTGATTATGTTTAATGTTTGTTTTTACGTTTTGATAAGGAAGCTTCTAAATTTGCAGGTTCAAATATTATACAAATATTTGTTTTAATAATGAAATAGAAATTAATTTTTAGATTTGCTAATTTCGAATGCTTTAATCTTTTTATAAATTTTCATTGCATAAATTTTATAATGAGAAATTTTTGAAATTCAAAACTTTTTATTTATCCTTTTTAAAAAATATTTATTCTATTAGAAATTAAATTTAAATTTAATTTAAAATTAAATTTAAATTTGAATTGTATTATATTTATCTTAGAAATTATGTTATAAATAATATCTAACAATATTCATCTTTTTATAAAAAAATTTATTTTTATATTTATTCATTTATTTATTTCAATAAATTATTATAATGGATAAAATCTAAATAAATATTTCAATTTCAATTAAATTATTATTAAATATATCATAACAATTTTATAAATTATTTAATTTTGATTATTTTATGTTTTAATTACAAAAATAAAATTTAAAAATTTAAGTTAACTTTTTTTTTAATTTTTATATTTTAAATATAATAATATTTAACCTTTAATATATCATTAAAAAGTAAAAATTATATAATACCTAATGACAATTTAATACTTTATATTATACATATATAAGAAAATAAATTTACATTTTATTAAATTATTCATCATAAAAAATAAAAATTTTTTTTTTTTAAATTCTTCCTTTCTTAATTATGTTTTCAAATAGAAATTATAAATAGCCAAGAATTTAATATAAACAAAAATGTTCTTTTAAGCTATAAAATCCAATAATGAAATTTTTTTCATGGGACGAAAATATATTTTAGCTATAAAAATTAAATTTTCATTGCATAAATTCATTGAATTTAAAATAAAGAACGATTGCATAACGATAACATTAATGTTAATCGATATACCATTATTCTTTATTTTAAGCTAAAATAATTTAATAATTTACATCGAACTATTTAATAGAATATATTCTCCCTTTAATTTATTTAAATTATCATTAAAAAAAATTATGATTTTTCAGTACTAATTAATTTCTTCTATATCCATGTTATATGTTATGTATATTTAAAATAAATTTCCATCGAATGAATGGAATTTACTTTTAATTAAATCATGTTTTTAGAGAACGTTTAATTAATGAGAAAAGAATCAATGTTTTAAATATTTTTCATTAAATAATATATAATTTATTCATAATTTAATTAAAATCTATGATGTGATTTTAAAATATAATATATTGATCTTTTCTATTACATATATACAGGATATCATTTTATATTATCATCTTATATCATCGATTTATATCAATGACGATTTAAAAATGTTCAAAAAATATACATCAACAAAGAAAAAAAAACAAAAAAAAACATATAGGGATATACAAAAGTTAAATTATGTTTTTTAAATAAATTTATTGCTTATTTTTATATTTTTCAATTTTAATATTAGATTACTCATAATTTGTAATTAAACAATTTGTAATTAAATAATTTGTATTGAAATAATTTTCACCTCATTTAAAATAATGTAAAATTATAGTATAACTTCCTATTAGACTTAAACTATGATTTCTCAATTTTCATATAAAAGTTAAATATATTTTTAAAAATATATTTTTCAATAAAAATCTATATATTAAAAATCTAAATAATAAAAATATAAAAACTGTTAAATATTTCATTAGACATATTAACATAATTTGTTTAATATATTTTCTGTATTTGATATATCAATATATGAATAATATATGAATTTAATATAATGAATTTAATATATAAATTAATGTAACAAGAAATATTGTCTTGTATATAATGTGCTTTTTCCAACTTTTCAAATAATTTTTTTTTAATTAATTTAATAAATTTTTTACAGTAAACAAAATAAATAGTTACATTTTCGATTTTGTATAAAAAATTTTTCAGACAATATTTTATTATTATTAACTATTGTTATTATTATTATTTAATTCTTCATATTTAACTTTCTGTCAATATATTTTATTCTCTCTCTATTCTATTTCAATATAAATAATTTAAAATTTATCAAAATATATGTACATAATATTATGTATGTATATGTATATAAATATAAAATATTTTCTAAAAATATTTCATTATTAAACTAGAGAATTTCAGAATATTATCATATATTAGAAATAAGAAAACAGAAATCAATACAAAACTATTTTCCTTATAATTCTTGTTTTGGCGGTATTAATTGGTAATTTGTAAATGCGACCGCAAACACCAAGATACAATTTAATATATATCTCCGATATCAGCACTAATCATGATGACATTTCAAAGTGACTAGAATGGATTATGCGATACCATTTAGGAACTATTGAATTTAGGAACTATGAATTTTGAAACGAACCATGTTATCATAATATATATTAATAATATATATATAATATTAATATATAATATATTATAATAATACCGTAATGAATAGTTGCATATGAGGATATACATGAAATTTTACTTTTTAATATACATATCAATTAGCAGTATTTACACGCAGCAGATGACAATTTATTTGATCATCTCGAATATTTTTCTATTTTTTACTTTTACTATTAATTAGGTATTTACATAATTTTATTATAAAAAAAATTAATTCTAACTATAACTTCATTAATTTATTAACATGAATTATTCAGTAATTATTTCGTAAATTTTACATTATCAAAATCGTGTTAAGATGAATATGGCTATGTTTAATTAATAATAAATATTTATTTTTGATTTTTTTTTAATATCTCAATTATAAACATCTAAATGTTTATTTAATTTTATTTTCGTAATGATTTTAAATCATACATTATGTTTTATAGAATTTGAAAAAATAGAAAGTTTTTATAATGCTACGCGTAACTATATTTTCTTAAAATAAAGGAATTTAAAATAAGAAATTTTTTTTGAATTTGTTAACTAAACTATTTACTGTAACTATTTACTACAATCTATCTAATATATTTTCTGTATTTTCTATATACTTGATATATGACTGATATATTACTATAAGTTTTACAATAATGTTATTCTCACTTAGTGTTTTGCGAATTAAATAATTTAAATAAAAATTATTTAAACATAGAATTCTTTACAATATATACAATTCTTTACAATATGGTTAATTAATGTTGATAATATATTAAAATCATTAAGATTTAATAAATTTTTTAATATTCATTTATCTATATCTTGAAACCAGAGTTGGACATTAACTCGTTGAAAATGTAACTAGTTAAAAATTTCGAATAAAGTTATTTTAAATAATTATTTATTAAAATGCTTGAATAACATTTATTCGTAACTATTATAGTTGATTCGCTTTTGGTACAATTATTTGCTTGTTATTATGTTTTGAAAAATAAATTATTGAAATAATTTATCAAAGTAACTTTTTATTCGTAACTTCAATTATTTTGCCCGTTACTGCTTGAAACATTGAAACATTGTTAAATATCTGGTAAGTTATGATCATAATATAATTTTCGTTTAAAAATCATAGAACATTTTTTATTCTCAATATAATTTAATAAAAATTATTTTGTATATAAAAATATTTTGTATGTATTTTTCTTAATATTTTTTCATTTTTATTATATCTTATATGATAAGGAAGTTATAAAATATTAAAATTAATTTCTATAGTCAAATAATCATTATGAAATTTATTATTATATTCATATGAAAATCATATACTGAAAATTGGAAATTTCGAAATTATAACTTCTCAAACCTTAATATATATAAAAATATTATTTTTCTTCAGAAAAAATATGATTATTTATTAATATACATTATATCAATTCGATTATCATTTAAAATACAAATTAAATTTAGAAAATTAAATATAAATAATTATCCAAAAATATCAAAGATAAATCGCAAAATATTACTATATAAATAAAATACAGATAAATAAAATATAAATAAAAATACAGATTACCCAATTGTTCAAATTCTATATATATACGTATACCGTTTTTCAATACAAAAGCTTGAAAAATCATAGAGTTTTTATTTTGAAAAGGACAGAATATTCTATCAGAGGATAGATAGGATAGAAATACGAAATCGTGGATAGAGAAACGAAACGAAAGGTAATTGTGCAATTTCATTTTGAGAATGAAGAAAATGGTCAAGCTCGATCTTTCGAAGGGGTGAAAGTAACTCGTTTCACCCTGAAGAAGATTTGTGACCGAAATCTTTTTTTTTTCGATGTTAGATATGTTTCTGTGACCGGTCGCAGGGTGACTCAGGACCTTTCAATTCACTGATAATATGCTTGACTATGCGACCTCGTACAAAAGAAGTTACAGAAATGTGCAAAATTGTGTAACTCTTCGAAGGAATATCGAATCGGAAGAATCTTCCTATTAAATCTGACAAGAGAAACTTCTTTATGTCTATTAGAGAAACTTTGTTATGTTTGTTGAGAATTTTGAGAACATATGTTGCTATGAAAAATTATTTGTTTTTTATTATTAATTATTTTTTATTCAGGATGAAGAGATAAAATCATTTATCAAATTGTGACACTATATGCATACATATGTGGTTGTTTTATTTAACTTATTATTAATATCTCTTAAGAAAAGAATTATGAAAAAAATGTTTCTATAAAAATTGTTTGGTATATATAAGAAATATATTATGTAAGTTAAATAATTTTTGACGAACACATAACAATCATATAAAATTGATATCTTTGTTCTTTTAAATAAAATCATATAATTTTTAATACATAAATAATTTAATTGATAGTTTATTATTTTCTATATAAAAATTATTCTATTTGTATTAAGAAATTCATATTTTTCCATTTTTAAAAACAAGTCATTTTCATATTATCTAATACTGAATAATTTCTTATATTTCTTATAAACACTTTTTATAAAACTTTTCTTTTTTTAAAAAAATGGATTTCATTGTAAATTAAATTATTAAAACAAACATTTTACATACTTTTTATAAATAATTTTTCGAGCATATATGTATAATAAGTAGAACGAAATCAAAAATAAAATTTTATTATGCTACTCATAATTTTGAATATTTTTATATGGATATTTAAATTATTAAAATCTAAATATAATAAAAAAATTCTTTTTAAATCTTGCAAAAATATAAAATTTATTATTTTCATTGATTTTATAAATTTGTCATAGTTTATTGTTTATTGTTATAGTTTATTAAATAATTTATAATTTGCTTTTTATATTCAGTGAATAATAATATTTATATGATATTTTAATGAAAATTATAAATTTTAATTCTGATGATATTCATATTTATATAGAAATGAGAACCATTATGTTCGACAAAAAAACTTATTATTTTATTGTTAAATTCTCCACAATTCTTTCTTCTATTTTGATCATCTTTTTTTTTTGAACAAAAAAAAAATTATTATCTGTCAGTTTATTATTGAATTTCAATTATTGTATTCAAAATGATCGATTTTTTCTATTACTCAAATTATAATAAAATATTTATCTGAATTATTTTATTTATTTAAAAATCTTAATAATATGAAAAAATTTAAAAATCAAAAAATATAAAATATTAAAAATAGTCTTAAAAAACGAAATAAATGTTTATTTAAATCTATTCTATTTTTTCATTTTATAAAAATATGAATTTTTTTAAATGTCTGTAATTTAATTGATGCTTAATTCATGTTTTTTATATATATATATTTTTTCTTTACTAATGCATAAAAATTTTATTTCAAATTTCAAATTAAAATCAAATTATTTTAGGCACCAAGTATTGGCTCTTTTATATTTTGTATTATGTAATTTTTTAACAAATTTATATAGTATAATTTATAAAGTACGTTGACAAAACTTGATCAGAAAAAATTAGGCTATTCTGTTTTTATAAATATTTTATAATTATTCCTATTTTTTAACATGTGCAATAATAAAAAATTGGTCTGTATTGATTGTTAATATCATGTCTTATTGTTGATGTAGTGGCAAGTTTTTCATTCGTAAATTCCTGAATTATTTCATGTTTATATAGCCAGCAGTACGTGTTTCCGTACTGACGATATTACCATGGCATGTAAAGGGCTACATCCATGCATATTAAATTATCTGAGTACGTACCGATACAGGATACATTACACTATATTACTATCTAAAATAATGTATTTTAATGTAATATAAAATTGTCATATGAGTTATAGAATATTATATAGGATATTAATATTATAATATATTTGTGTGGATAAGGAATTACTTTGAATTAAATTTAGAAGTCAATAAAAACACAAAAGTTAGTATATAAAAATGTCAATTGAAGTTTATTTATCAAATTTATAAGCAAGTTAAGTTTAAATTAGATAAAGTGAAGTAACTGTATGATGGAAATTATTTTATTCTATATCTGTCTCGCTTTATCTAGTACAATTAAAATTGCTTATAATTTAATAAACCTCTAATCTTTTTTTTTATAATTTTTGTTTTTTTTTTAAATTTTTTTAGAATTCATTTTTCAAAAATGTTCAAAAAAATAACATTCTACATACATGTATGTATTTTTAAGTTTTATTTTATTTACTTAATATTTTTTTATTGTATTTTATTATTAAATTGTTATATTAGTAATAAACAAATTAGATACTATTACTTTTATTTTATTAGATTTTAAATTTATGATTCAGAAAAAAAATGGTACATAAATGAACAATTTCTTAATTTATAAAAATTATTTAAATTTATCTTATATTATATAAAATGTTTCATTTAAATTTTCTCTTTGCCTTTAATTTGAATGTATTAATATTAAAGAATAGTTAAAATAATTAAATAAGTTTAGATAAATTTAAATAATTAGAAATTAAGTAATTTTGAATAATTATAAATGACACATAATAATGATATAAAATAATAAATTTTATTGTTAAATACAGATATATAAATTTTAACTTTGCTCTTTCTATTTATTTAAAAAACTTGGACTCTAACAGAAATTTTAATATATTTATGCAATTTTTTTTCTATAGAAAAAATTGTATAAATTAAATATTCTTACTTACGTATAGCGTGAATATGATATCTTAAATTACTATTTTAAATTATTTCAACTTGTTATTGTTGATTGCACATGCTATATACATAGATAAATTGATGGCAGTTGTCTCTTAAGGCTAAATCTATAATGTTGTTAGCGAGTAGTTCGTAAATTATATTCACCAACAGTGTAGACATTTTTGTATAGAAACTTTACAACGAACAACGTGTAATGAACTGGTCACACTGTTTGCGAACAATATTTGCGAAATATTTGCTATTGAATACACACTTTTATATGTAAACGGTTATTTCGCTTTCCATAATAATATTATTTATCATAAATATGTAATGCATCGTAAAACAATTTACATTTCATCAATTATATTTATATAAGATATACAATATCAAAAGATGTTAAGTGTAATAATTATTTTTTTTTTGTTATTTTTTTCTGTTTTTTTATTAAAATATAAATATCATTTTGAATTTTTGAAAATATAATATTTTTATTGTGTAATTGGAAAGAGCATTGAACGCTAAGTAAAAAATTTAAAAATTAGAAATTATTTATTGAAGCCATTGAAATTTCAAATGACCAAATATATATATATAATATATTATATATACATGCTGATATATATATATATATATATATATATATATATNATTAAATAAAAGAATAAACAAAATTAGAATATCTTATACAATATTTCATTCTAAATTGTTATATCAAAACTTGATAAATTCATGTTTCCATTTTAATCCAATTGCATATTTCCGTGTTTGTTTCTATCACCTTATTCCCGTTATTGCTTATTCACACGTCCATATAGTTTTCGTTTATTATTAACAACATTTATTACAATGAAAATTCAGTAAACTTTTGATCGACGTGCTCATATCAAATACCGGATACTGTATGGTATATGAAACTGTCTCTATTTAGAGCGATATCGATATTATAATGGTGTAATTCCATTGTCGTTTCTATTGGTTTCATTCCCATGAAGAATTCAAAGATCATAACCAGTGTCGTTTATTTTTCTTTTCGAAGATGTAATGAATAGGTAGAGTTCTCGTAGACATGATCCACATACGACACGTACATTCGTGATACATGCAATAGTGTAGATCTACAATCGTACTTTTCTATCTAACAATAATAGTCATTGTACAACAGCTTGTTAACACGATACGTGAGCCAATAAAAGAGGATCGAATGGGAAATTGACGACGTGATGAGACTAGATCGACGCCTGTGGTCTATTTTGTCAGGCTGCTCGTTCTGAATTCGCAGATTTGCTCCGGAAATCAGTCAGCTTTCCATGTTTCCACGTTCGTCCCAGACCTATTGTTTTCGCATTAACTATCAAATGGATCGGCTATAAATCATTAACGGTAGATGAGCTTTGCGAAAAAACTCTTGAGCTTCGAATAGTTGAAAATTGTTAATTGTTAAAAATGGGATGAAATATTAATTTATCTTCTCTTTGGTTTATTTTTTTCTCTTACTTTCGTACTTTTTCTCCCGCGTTGAATCGAGTGATTTATGGTACATTGAGAATTATGCGATGAATATACTTTGGACAATAGAAATTTTGATAGTTGTGATGGTTTTAGGATTCTTTTATTAATTGCTGATATTCACATAGTATATGATTATAATAATAATATAATAATATGTAATACAATATTATGAATATAAAATAGAAGTATCCTATAATAAGTAAAAATTATAGTGACTATAAAAAATATCCGCACATATCTATTATCATTTTCTAATAAATCTTTTTTTAAAAAAGTTCTGCATTTCACTTTTTACACTATATTAAATTTTACAAATTGTATGAAATATAATATATATGATTACATTACTACTACCAAACATAATATATATTAAATTTGATATATTTAATATATAAAATATTAATGTATTTTATAAAACATTTTTGAAAAATCAATTTTGAGTTCAATCAAGAATCAAAACAAAAATTGATATACAAAAAATATCGATTAAAATATATTTATTAAGTTATAAACAGTTTAAAATGCTAGATGAAGTGAGACAAAATGAGACAACTTTATCTTCGTTACATTTATTATGCATTCATTTTTTTTATCTAATTTTGTTTAACGCAAATTTAAATTGCTTTTAATTTCGTTTTAACTGTAATGCTCTTTTTTTTTATTTTAATTTGAAATAATACAAAAGAAATTTAGAAAATGTTGAACTATAAAGAAATAAATATAATATAAAATTTATTATTATAAATCAATTTTTTTCAATTAAATTATAATAAAGAATATTATTAAAGAATATTATATAAATTATAATAAAGAATATGAAATAATTTACATTATAAAGCAATATTATAGATAAAATATTATAGAAGATAGAATTTAGATATTATAGAAGAATTTAAAAAAGATATTTTAGATCAGAAAAAAAATTTTTTTTAAATAAATATTTTAAAAGAAATATTATAAAATATTTATGAACAGAAAATAGCAAAAAAGAATAAGAAAATAAAAATAAAAGATTAAATAGAATAATAAAAAATTTGATATGAAAAAAATTTTAATTATTTCTGATTTCTTTATTGAATTATTTTTTTATATAAAAAGAAGTTATTATTAATATAAATTTAACAGAATAAAGTTTTTAATTATTAAAATTATAAAAAGATATATGGATGTCTATAATAGAAATTGATATTATTATTTATAAAATGAAGTATTTAAATATAAGTAAAAAAATAATAAAAATTTTTCAAATATTTTATAATTTAATGTATAATGATGTATTTATCATTATACATATATTTTGCATGTTGTATTTATACGTAAAATACAGTCATTTAATAAAATAAATAACTTTAATAATAATTAACACTTATAACAGTCATTTTTATAAAATAATTATGAGTTGTATATTATGAGAGTATATTATAAAATAATATAAGACGAAATTGTATAAATAATTGTATATTTAAATTAAATTCATTTTAACATATTTTTAATTTTCATGTATTGTTTACTTTCGTATACTGTATTAATATATAATAATTATTATATTACCACATAATATATAATAATTATTCTATACCACATAGATTCAGAAATAACGATTTATTTATAGATAATGGTATTTTTTTAATTTTCACTGAATTTTGGTAAAAAAATTTCAACATTATAGTTGAAAATAACGAAATAATAAAAACTACGAATCTTTTATTTATTTTATTTTAAAGAATCTATAAATATTTTACTTTTTTATTATAATTTAAATAATATTATTTTTAGTGGATTTATATCTATTCATTAAACTATTAATATATTATATTAAATTAAGTATTTAGATTTAGAGATTTAAAATCATCATATCCCAGAGAGGAATAAAAATAATTTATAAAATACAATAAATATACAAATATAATAAATTTATAAAGTATAATAAAAAGAATAGTTCTAGAAATCTAGAAAAGATTGATATTAAATAATATTTTATTAATTATATTTTATTAATTTAATAATTAATAAGTTAAATAAATATATTCAATAATATCCAGTGTGTGTATTATATAACTAAATTATAATTTATAGATAATAAATAAATATGAATATTTTTTTGATTATAGAATTTTTTTTCCATTATTTAATATTTTTCTTAAAAAATTATGAAATAAAATTGAAAAAAATATATCAAAAATTTAAAAAGAATTAAATACTGAAACTTATCAATTATTTATCAAATAAATTTAAAATGTTTAAAAAGATATAAGAAAAAAAACAAATGTACTAATACTTCTTTCTATTTGTTATACATAAAAATTAGCAAAAAATATTTATTCAAAATTTAAAAACTGAATAAACTGAAAAACTGAATAAAAATTATATATTTTAAATCTCAAATCACATTATACAATCAATTTAATGTTAGATTCTTAAAATTTCAAATTACTTTTTTCATCCAATGTATCATTCCACAATAATTTAATATTCAAATTAAATTCGATTGTTTTAAAAATAAAAAAATACCTATTCTCAGAAAAATATCTAAATTAAACAAAAGAGGAAAAAAATATTTTCCATTTTTCACGTCGATAAAAAATAATAAAAAATAAACATTGAAAATCTAAGAAAATTATCCAGCAACGAAACTCGACTGCAGACTATCCAGTCCGTTAATTTAATGCGGATGATTAATTTGACGAGCAAAGACAACGTTTAATTAACGTGTTCCATCAAGCATATATAGTGTTGACTGTTTTCTGACTTTCAAAAAAGCATTTTTGCATAATAATAAATTTTACTTCAAATTAAAATAAGAAATACTTATTGATATAATTATCTTCTTTTTCTTTTTCTCTTTCTTTCTCCCTCTTTCTCTTTCTCTTTAGATTGATTTATTTATTCCTTTAAATTCTATTGAAAATAAATAATATCGATTTATTTAAAGAAATACCATAGAGCAGTAATTTTCCGAATATTGATTATTCAAATCAAGTTGTATTATTGTTATCATTAAATAATAATAATCATATTAATAAATTTATATAATATAATTATATTATATATTTATATAATAATATAATAATATAATAATATAATTATTAAACTCTCTTGATATTAATTATATATAATTATGTACTGTATACTGTATATATTTTTTTTATTCATATAAAAAAATATATTTACATACGTAATAAATATTATATATTGTTAATTCGAAGCATTTTTTCAAAAATAAATTAATATTTTGTATAATATCAAATAAAAGTATAGCAAATAATAATAATAAATAATAATTAATTTATATTATAAAGTGACAAATAAATCATTTGATTGCAAATAGATTAATTTACATTATTTAGAATAATTTTTAAAGTTATTCGAAAAATAATTTATTTTTTAAAAATAATATAATTATTTCATGAAATATGTACTTCAGACAAAAAATAAATTAATTTATATTTTTAATAATTATTATTAACACTATTATATATTTACTGCAATTATATATTACTATTGTTATATATTATTATTTTATTTCATATTTATTATTTATTATTTTATTTCATATTTATTCTAAATGTTATGAATTTTTAATTAAGAAATAAACATTATTTTCTCAAATAATCAATCCTTCAATTTATTATTTGTTTAAATATAATGAAAAATATAATACCAATTGAAATATATTATTCAAATATATTATTCAAATAATAAATAACATTACTTGAAATTATAAAATAATAAAATATAAATTAATAAAATAATAAAATAATAATATTATTTATAAATAAATAATATTATTTTTAAATTCTTATTTGAAATAAATTCAGATTTTATTCATATTTTATGAAACATCATAAAATATTTATAGTATTTTCAAAATTGCTCAAATAACTTTAAAATATAATTTAAAACTTTATAATATAATTTGCAAATTCCTATTTTATAACTGTCCCAAATTTGGATAATAACATAATTTTAAAATTATTTTCTGAAATTATTTGAAAAATAATTTATTCTTGAAATGATATATCTTATATTTTATTAAATATTTCATACGAAAAATAAAATAAATGTATTTTCAATTAAATGACTTATTTAATAATATTTCACGAAATAAATTATTTATTATCTGTTACTGTTATTTATTATTTAATTTCGATAAAAATAATTGATTTTTTAATGTAATTATATTATTATTGTTATATAATATGATTAATATTATATACAATATACAGGATATTAATAAATATGCATTAATAAACAAGGGACACCTTTGGATGGTAGATTCTAGACATCAAAACAATGAAAAAAATTCATATACACATATGTCCAATAAGGAATTAATTAAGGAGTTATAAGCATTTTAAGTTTGTATTATATAGAGCGAAATGGTGAAAGAGCGAGAGCTCAGCTGGGTGCGTGGTAGTACCGTAATGTCGCTTGCGTAGCGGAACCCCTTAATGAAAATAAATATACTGATACTTTTTTTTATATATAATTGATTATTTTAAATAAATTTCAGTATAATATAATATAATGTATGTATTATATAATTTCTTATTTAACAAAATCTTACCTGGAATAAGTTTTAGTAAATTTCAAAATATTAACATATACACCACTTTATATAAATAATTATATATATAATATAATAGATAAATTATTTTATGGTACAAACATATTATTTAAATGCATAGTTGAATTGTTGTATGACACTCAATCTGCCTATTTAACGAAATCCATAGGAGCAAATCAAAACACATTCCCATAAGATTTCAGATTAGAAAGATTGAATGTATTTTTTTACATTACATAAACTTTTTTACATAAACTTACTTATCCTGTATTCTTAACATGTACAAGAAAGTCATTAATGATACTTGAATGAATTTGAAATTCATAGATCAATTGAAGTATCAATTAAAAAACTTTTATTTCTATTTCACTTAAATTCAATATTTTTTATTCTGATATGAGATTACTAAATAAAAAAGTTGAAATTCAATATTTATATTTTAATATAATACTAATACCACTATCTTATATCCACTAAAAAAATTATATAAGAATTGCATTTTTCTTTTTCACATTATTATTACATATTAAATTTTTTTTTATTCACTATTCACATTAATAATTATATAATTTATAATATAATTAATTAATAATATAATTACATAATTTCTTTGAATAAAATTATTTCGATTATTATTTATTATTATATAATATAATTTTATATGAAAATTATTTAATTAAAACTTTATTTTAAACAAATATTCAAATATGTATTATTTCATCAAATTCTGAACTGATTCCGCGACGTGACAATGTATTACATAGCGTTGCTAACAATTGAATGCTGGATGTTAGAAAAAGAGTCTTGAAAGACTTGATAAAAAGAAAAAATGAGATAGTAATATTCGAAATTGAATATTATGTTTGTATGTTTTAAGTATAAGAATATGAAAACCTAGATCAACCTAGATCACAATCTTTCCCGTTGATAGTGTTGCTTTGTTCTGAATTCAGTTCGTTCGTAACTTTCATGTAATGTACATGAAAAATAAAAGTCTAAAAATAAAATTAGTGAATTTGTAATATTGATTCAGGTATATATAAAAAAACAATTGCGATAGGTATAGTTTTTTTATGGATATGTGATATTAATGTATAATATTGATTCATATTATTAATAAGTGATTTCCAGATCGATTATTATTTCTTTATTATTTCTTTATTATTTCTTTATTATTTCAAGTAAAATTGATTCAAGTTGAAGTATTTCGGACTATTTTGTACATGTGAAAATAATTAAAAAAGCAATTGTGCATATAAAAACATATTCAATCTTTCTAATTCAAAATCTTATAGAAGTGTGTTTTGATTTGCTTCTGTGAATTTCGATAAACACGGCAGGTTAAATGAAATAAAACGATTCATTTATGATTTTAAATAAAATATTATATAATCATTATATAACTCCAAATAAATTGAAATTGTGAAATTTGCTATAATTTGTCTGAGATATGTTTCTGTTAAATAATTAATTATATAGATTTTAATTTGTATAATTAAAATTTTTTTTAAATGATATAAAAATATTTCATAATTATGATATTATTATGATATTATTATATTATATTATATTATTATATTATATTATTATATTATATTATATATTATATTATTATATTATATTATTATATTATTATATTATAGTTATGATATTTATGTACATTGTATATTATCTTATATTAAAATTCATTTGAAATAATCGAAATAATTGTATATAAAAAAAATATCACTATATTTATTTTCATTATTTTTCATTTCCACTACGTAAGCGACATTGCAATGGGTACTGCCGCTGAGTACTATCCAACTGAGTTCTCGCTCTTTCGCCGTCTCGCTCTATCTAATACAAACTTAAAATGTTTATAACTCGTTAATTAAGTCTTATTAGATATATGTATATATGAACTTTTTTCATCTTTTTGATGTCCACCCTCCGAAGATGTTCCACATGTTTATTATATTAACACCTGTATATATATTTATTACAATTATTAACTATACTTGTTATTTAATATATATTATAAAATTTATTTTTATATAAAATTTCCATTATTTTATTATATCTAAATAAATATTATTTTCTTAAATAATCGATTCTTTAATTTATTATTTTTTCAAATATTCATTAATTTTAAATCCAATTTTCTTTAATTGACTAAATAAAGAATATATTCTCAATTAAAATAATAAATAATATAATAAATACAAGCATTCTTACAAATATTTTTTTAAATTATATTTATTTTTAAATTATTAAATTATTATTAAATTAATTTTTAAATTATATTAATTATTATTTAAAATAAATTTCACTTAAGTCTCATAGTTATTTAGATATTTAGATTTCAAATACTTATTTAGATTTCAAAATGATAGAAAGAAAGATAGTAAGGCAGTCACAGCAAGAATCAACTCGGTGTAACGTATTTACGTAGGAGACGCAAATATTTCTTTGATGATTCACTCCCACTATGAACGAAGGAAACGCATACCGCGTAAGTGAAGGCGAAAGAGTTGTGAATGAACGTGAAGCGGAAGTGAACAGACACGATCATACTTTGCCAGCTACGCATACCACATACCACATACCACATGTCCGTTCATACATACCTGTGAAAGCTTGCATTGGCTGGCTACCTTTCCTGATCGACGAGACGCGTTTTCCTGCACCAACACCGGACATCCGGCGCGTTCACCAGCATAGTAATATGCAATAGATTCTACCTGGCTCCTGGCTACATTCATTTAGGAGGAATTTTCATTTATGCTCAGTATCCCCTCATTATGATATCTATCAAGGAAATCTGATGAAAATTCGGCGAAACTTTATAGTGATTATGAGGTTCATGAAAAGTTAGATAGAGCCAGATAGAATGATTATGAGTTTGTAATTGTTGGCGAATTTGATTACCATAGGAAAGAAAAATAACTCTTCTGTGAAATTAGTTAAATTTTATGGGCGTTAAATTTTACATAGCTCGGAATTATAACATTGATACATTTTATAATTTTCATACATATTATATTTGATATCCATTTTGAGAGAATTGTTATGCATTGATTGTATGATATATCTGAAAAATAACATGAGATAGAATTCATCGTTTTTATATTAAATGTATTTTTATGTAATTGTTGTTTATGTAATTTATGTAAATGTTATTTATTAATTGAAATTTGTAATATATTTATTCAATACATCAGATGTCGATAACGATTAATTTTAATTTTTTCCGCGAAACTTATTGATCTTAATATTTATTGTGACAATGAATAATATTATTAATATTATTATCACTAACATATGAAGTAAAAAATATTTTACTATTAACTTTACTATTAATAAAGAGCATTATTAAAATTACTAAAATATATATTTTTAATTATCTAACATAAATATATTTTTTTTCAGAATAACTCATTTTCCGATGATAGATAATAATTAAAAATTTTTTTGTTAAATATCACAACAAACTTTTCTATGAAAAAGATTCATTTACATATATTATTTCAATGAACATGCAATATTGATTACTAATTTATCTCCATAGAAACATGAAGTATAACATAAATAAACTCTAAATCGAGATTTTTTGACTGTATAGATCAATTCTTTCAGAAAATTATTGGGAGTTTATTCTGATTTGTCATTCATCAATGAAGTTAACACTTGGTATTCGTTTCATCGGTATGCAACGTGTTTCCAGAAGCGCGGATTACTCTACGCATATTGATTCGGTGTCAGCCATTTTATTTGCGGCAGTTAATGAAAACATTCGCTAAATTCAATATTTTTTCGTTTCATTACACGTTATTGTTTATTCGTGAAGTTTAGACGAATTTTCGATATAGTGCGAAATATGTTGAATTTTTAGAAACATGTAGCTTTTCTCAAAGTTTATCAAGCTAGCTGGTAAATGCATGGTTTTTTACTAACGAAATGGCAACGATAATTAATAAATTTAGATTTTAATGAATTTTGACTAGTCCGTAGAGAATTCGTTATCTGCACGACTCTATTTTTTATGTTCGATAAAAAATAATATTTAACCATTTTTTAACATTTATCGAAATATTTTTGGTATTTTTGATATTTTTATTGTTTCATATTTAGATAAATGCGTATTATAAAGTTAAAAAAATAAAAATATACATATATATTAATGAAATATCTGAATGTGTGTCTTTTTTAGCGATAGAAACAATGAAATTATTTCTAGCAATTTTTGCACATTTTAATTGGAAAAAATAAATTTTTCATAACTAATAAAGTTTTTTATTACAATAAGTTCGTTACAATACGAATTTTCAAAACATTCAATAGTTTTTTATAAATGAATTTTCATAAATCTGCATGAACTTTTTTCGTTTTTAAAATTCTCTACGTAAATTTATTATTTAATTTTATTATTTTATTATTTAGTTTCACATTAAATAAAATATTAATATATAATAATATTAATGTATATCTAAATGATTCAAAAAATATAATTTTAATTTTTTTTATTTAAGAATATTTCTTATAGAAAAAAACACTATTAAAATTATAAATACATATAAAAATATTGAAATCATAAAAATATATTATTCAATATTATGTATACAATAATAAGTATACATAATAATATGTATACATAATTATGTATATAATAATAATGTATACAATAATAATAATTCCATAACATTTTTAATAATTCATTAACAATTTAATTATTAAGAGTTTCTGACTAATAATCACATAAAGATATATACAATTAATACTTTAAATTAATATTTTACAAGATTTATGTGCGAATACCTATTTCTAATTACTATATATAAAAAGAATTAAATTGTTTTTTGATTCTTTATTCAATGTATTATATGTATGTATTGATATCTATGAAATATTTTTTTGTTACTCTAATTTTAATAAACTTATTTCAAAAAATTTTAATCTTTATATCATTAAATCTTATCAAAATTTGTTGGAAACGAGATATAACTATAACATTTTTAAAATTAATTAGACTATGTATACACAAAATATACACAAAAATATATACATATATAATAGTATTTTAATAAAGTTTATAAAAAAATTATAACATTATTTTTCAATATAATTTTATAAAAATACTCTTTTTATAAAAACAGTTCATGCATAGTGTGATTTTTCTTTATTTTTTCGAAAATAGCGGATAATATATGAATAATTTCTATAGTGAATAAATTGAATATAAAATATAACTTGTTTTGGAACGATATTGTTCACAAAATTTAAGGATTAGTACACGTATATCTTTATTAAAAATGTTTAACAACAAATCTAATCCGTATTTCTTAATAATTTTAAATTATTGAATAATTTTATATATAATATATTTTATAATAATTATATAACAATTTTTAAATAATTTTAAAAATTATAAATTTATAATTATATAATTTTAAAATTATTGTTTTAAATATGATTAATTTCTTGATAATTATTTAAGTTAATATATGAAAATAATATAAAAATTACGAAAAATATTAAAATCTATCAGATACATTATTTATAATATAATTATAATATAATATTAATTATAATATAATACAATATTATAATATCTTTTTTATTTTAAATTTAATCAAATATCTTAAATTAAACAATAAATTAAAATTAATTGAGATATAAATAATAAGTAATATTGATATATAATAATAATAAAAATTGATATATAATAATAATATAATAAAGTTTTTAATCTATTTAAATAACATAAAAAACATTTTTTATATAGACATAAACAATTTTTTTATTATTTATATATTATAAAATAAAATTTCTAAAATTATAAAATGATCAAATATTGTTTTCTTATCACTAATTTTTATTATACATTTTTATAATAATGATGTCCACTATAGTTAAAGTATTACTTTATAAAATAAAATACTTGAAAAATGATTTCTTATTTGAAATCATTATTTGAAATAATATTGGATTAGTTTATTATAATTATTATATAACAAAATTATTTATTTATTATATAACAAAATAACAAAAAATTTTTCTTTGGATTACTTTCATTTATCTACCAAATAAAATAACTTATTAGTTTATTTTTTTAAATAAATGTTTCTATAATAATTTCTCATTTCTATAATTTTTGATTCTTTATTATTATAAATAAAAAATTTATTATTGCTTATTTAATTATTATTTAAGTTTATTATTATATGAAAAATGTAAATTAATACTTTAACTTTTTTTTTAATTTATTTGAATATATTATCTAAAATGAATAATTATTTGAAAATATTATATGACAAAATATTAATGATAATATTTTGTAAAATATTTTTAAAGTAAAAATAAATTAATTGAAATAATTTTCAAGTTTAATTTATGATTTAACACAATTCTCTAAAAAACTTGTTTTGGAACTAAAAAAAATCAATAAAAACATTCATAGTCATGTCATACATACACACACACACATACACATACACACACGAGCAAAAATTTACTAATTATATATTATAAAATAACAAACTTCCTTTCAAATATTATTTCCTTATCAATAATTTATATCTCAATTTGATGTAACATTTATACATAATATATATTCTAAGAATTATCTTTTCAGTTTCATTTATTTTTTTATTTTATTGGAAACAAAAGTGAGAAATTATAACTAAATTATAAATGTAAATGAAAAAAATAAGATTCAATTTTCTATTTCTAATTGTGTACTATTTGCATAATTCAAATACATATATTCATATATTTTTATTACTATTCTTGTTCCGTAATTGCAAAATAATAAAATTTAATTAGTAATAAAAATTGTTTATATAAATCTATCAGGGAACAAATGCATTTACATAATTAAATTGTTCGTGTACTTTATAGGAGTCCATTCTGATTCATTACTTATGGTTTTTTAGTAGTTAATAGAAGATTCATATTATATGTGTAATAAAATATTGTTTAAAAATGCATAATGTATTAAATATTATAAATTTCAATACAATTTTTCATGCATAATAATTCTTAATGTTTAATGATTTAATTTTTTATTTATTTTATATTAAATATAAGATTTATTTTTTAATTATAATATATTCTATTGTACATTTTTAATTATATTAATATATTATAAATAATATATAAAGTGTTAATATATTTGTGAGATATTTATATAATGTTAAATTATAATTAGAGTTCGAATGTTTATGTATATAGAATATGATATATATAGAATATAAAAAATACATGTATTTTATATAGTATCATTTATATAGATACACACACATATATATATATATGTATGGAAATATGTAGAATGTACATATTCTATCATATCTACATGATAACAATAAAATATTTATAATCTAATAATTAGATATTTCTATATCTTTATATATCTATTATAACTTATAAGCAATAAATTGAAGTTTGCATTAAATGAAGGAAAGCGGAAACAGAGCAAGACAGCAATGTAAGAGAAATAGATCTATTTCATTCTATTTGTGTTGTTTTTACTTACGTTTATTATTTATAATTTAATAAATAAGTTTCAATTAATATTTTTCTATTTCATGTTTATTTTGATTTTCTTTAATTGACTTTCCAAAATTATTCTATGACATGTATATTATAACATATATGTATTTCTATCGAGTGATATTCTACAATAATTCAGATGATAAAAGCTCAGCTAGATTATCAGGCATTATATAAAATTTTATCATATATATGAAATTAATATAAATTAATTAATATAAATAAAAGTGTAATCTTATAATTATCTATAAAATATATAAATTTTATTTTTCTCATTTTGATGATTTATTATTACTTAACATAATCTAGAAATTAGCTAAAACAACGTAGTTAGCTAGGCAAAAGACAACTAATAAGACGTTAGTATTTCATAATATATTATATCATATTTCGATCAATTGTTTCATTATTCAATTGTTCTCAGAATGTAGCGAAAACAGGCATATTCATAAGAGAAGTTTTATGACTCAAGTGAAACGGTAGGTAATATAGGCTCGTTGATATGGAACAACGGTTGCGCGCGACACTGGATGCAACAAAATTGTTTAATAACGGATGAAACTTCCGAGTAATGTTCGCAGCGCACCGGATGATTCGCTGTAGAATTTCCGCGCAAAGCTGGAGTGAGCCACGAACGCGGTCGATCCGCTCAACCGGTGACATTGTGTAAAATATCATTGTTTGATAGTGGTACAGAGAGAGTGAGGGCACCGATGATCCGGTTGCTTCCGGCGGAGTTGCGAAACGTCGATAATTAAGCCAATGAAAAGCCCGTTAGTTGGGAAAAAACGGAAGTTCAAATTTTGTGGTGGGAAAAACATTTTCAATTGCGCTTTCGATATATTTGTTGATGTTTCCAATGATGGAAAGAAAGTTAATCTGTACATAAAATGGTGGTGGTTTACATTCGTTTGTAAAATGGCAAATATTAACCTATTAGTTATCTCCTTTTTAATAACACAGATGTTAATTAATAAATTTTTATTCAAATAAAAAATAATAACGAATCTATACTTTCTTGTTCTGAATAAAGATTGTTCTGAATAAAGAAGTAAAAAATTTAATTTAGAATTAAATATAAGATTAATAGATATTGAGACTGAAATTGAAATCATTGATGGTGGATTTTGATCTTATATTTGAGAATAAAAGTATTAAGATAATAAATGGAAAATGAAATTTTCAATTTATTATTTTAAAAGTTATGTATTTGTGTATTCGTGATTATCGTATTTTGTTAATAAAAATAAAATATTTTATCAATTATAAATAATAATTGTAAATTTATAATCTTTTTTCTTTTTTTCTTTTTCTTTGTCTTATAAAAAATATAGAATATCTCTTATATCTGATTTCCACCTATACAGATGTAAGATATAATTTCAAATCTGAAATTTACATATTATTTGACTTTTTTAAATAATAAATAAAATTGTATTTTAGTAAATTTTTGAATAATGTTACAATATTATATATTTATTTTTATTAATACTTATATTTAAAAATATGACATGTTTTTCTCCAAATGAATTCATTACACATTATATCTCTATCCTATTCCTATTTTTCAGATTTATTCATTATTCAAGTAAAATTTGTTCAATTCTATTTAGTAATATTTTTCTGCGATTTTTTATAAATCAATATCTGAAAAATTCAATTTTATTGTTAATGAAATTTTTTATATAATTCTCGAAAATGTAAATATAATAAAATTATTATTATTACTTAAATTAATTATTTATAACTATAATATATTGAAATTATAACTATATATATAATTGAAACTGAATAATTGAAATTATAACTGTTTTATAAAAAATTAATTATAATAATAATTTATAATTAATAATTAATTAATATTTAATATTATTATATAAAATAATTAATTAAGTAATAATAAATTATATAAAAATAATTATATATATATATATTTTTCAATAATTTTCTTTGTCTAAAATTTTTTTAAGTTGTTAAATTGTTAAAATAAAATATTTTTAAAATATTTTTTTGCAAGATTTCTTCTTTTGTGCATTTTATACATTTTAATACTCTGATTCCTAATCCAAAAGGATTGCTGTGATTATTTTTTAATTAAAATTACATATTCCATGGTCCAAATTCATAGTATAAATGAGGTCAGAGAGATAGTCTGAATATGATATTAAAATAAAACGAAAATCAAGAGTCACAAAATTGAATTAGAAGAGATATTTTTGAGAAAATTAAAATTTATCAAATGAACTAATTTTTAGCTATCTACGATAAATAAATAAATTTGTAAAATATGAAATATATAAAATATGTTGATATATTTAATATTTAATGAGATATACATATCTACAGATTAAAGATTATATTGACTGTTAAAATTTCTGAAAAAAAAATATGTTGATAGAAATAGCTGCAAAAAAAAAGAAAAAAATAGAAACATTATTAATTAAAATGTTGGAAATAAAATTTTTATTTTAAAATACTTTTCATTATAGTTCAAATCATTTAATTTCGATAATATCGCTTTTTTATCGCTTTTACTTTATGAATTTTTAATTAAGCTTTTTTATTACAATTTGAATTTTGATTTTCTAAAAAAGCCTTAAACAAGAAAAGAATCTTATTTTGTATTGTAAATTTTTTTGTTTATATTCATAGAATAATCTCTTATTTATTGTCCAATCATATTCAATTGACAATAAATTGCATGCATATATTTGATTTTTAAATTCATTTTTGTCAAAAACAAAATTCTCAATATAACTGTATTATTTTTAATTTTTATTCTATTTTAAATTGTATTAGATATCTCTTTATTGTATTACAAATGTTAATCCATGATATATTTTAATGAAAACTTTTATTAAGAAAATTTGTTATATTTATCTATTTCAATATTTCTATATTGCAATAATCTATAAATTATAATATATATTTTTATATATTATATATTTAATATATATATGAAATAAAAGTTCATATTATTTGATTATTATAATCAAAAAAAATTGCAATTCGAAAAAGTTATAAAACATTAATCCAATGGCAAGTTTTAGTAGAATAAATACTTATTGAATATATGTTGGAACAATGTTTCGAATATTATTATCTTTGCTTTCTCTATTCTGTTAATATTATTTTTTTAATCGTATTTAGATAAAGAATATTTGAAAAATGAAAGATCTGTATTAAAATTGATTTTTGAAAAATATATTTGTTTTTGAAGAATATAAATTATAATAAGTCTCTTCAATTTTCAATGATACACTTATAATAATCTTCTTATTTTTGGGATTTGTTTGTACGCGTAAAATACAGCTCTTCATTAATAGAAATTCAAGTTGCGCAATATTCAAATTAATACGAATTATAATATTGCGAATCATGTTCAATACTAACTAAAATTCATTTAATAATAATAATTTAATAATAATAATGTCAAATTCTTATATAAAAATTTTAAAAAAGAAAGAAGAAAATTAAAAAAAAGATGATATAAATTATGATTATATATTTTGAAAATGATACAAATATTTCTATGATAAGAATAAATGATATTAATAAAAAATAAAAATATATCTAGCCGAAACTTTAAAATTATTATTTACAAAAAAATTTATTTTAAATATGCATATAATCATATAAATATTTAAATATATAAATTATATCATAGTAAATTTTGTTTAAAATTTGTTAATATTACTTATATATATTTAAAATATAATAACTTACATAATAAATAACTGCATTCCATTTAGAATTGTGAGTAAATTAAGTTAAGAATAATTCCTATTGTAATTAATTATATTCAAAGAATATATACACAATACATACTCTTCTCTTAACAATGGCAAAATAACTTTCTCCATAATTAATTAAATTTAATTAAACATCTATATTATATTATTTAATCTATAATTTAATATTAAATAAATAGGTGGTAATATTTAACGAAATAATGAAATAATATGTATCAAAATATATGAATTATATATTTTGAATTGTTTGTATTATTTCTATTTTAATAAAATTATAATAAAAATAATTTTAAATAATTATAAAAAATATAAAGTCCGAAAAGATAAAAACCAATATGTTAATGAAGTCAAATAAATAAAAAGAATGTATATAATTATAAAATAATATATTGAAGAATTATAAGCATATAAAAATTTGTATTAATCGTTTAACAATTAATAGTCGATTAATTCTTCTGTAAAATTTCAAAATTTTTTTTACAAATTTTCATTCGAATAATTGTCGAATTTATTAGAATATTCCTACTTTTATATTCCTACTTATATCCACTTTTATAATGCATAATAAATATATTTTGAAGTCAATTTGATATTGTTTTGTATTATGTCAGTGATTTTATAGTAAGTCAAAAACAACTTTTTGCAAAAACAATTTTTTCCAAATTTTCAATATTTAAGTTGTTTCAAATCTTTAACTTTTCAATAAAACAATGCGAAGTAAGTGCATTGTATTAAACTTTATGTATTTGATTTGGTATATCTGATAATGTAAATTTGATTTACTTTTTAGATTATTATATATTGCATATATGTATATATTAATATATTCATAAAACCTTTGAGTTAAAAAGTGAAAATAGTAGAAATTAAAATTTTGTAAATTACTTAACAAAATAATAATTTTTATAAAAATTGCTATAACATTTTCCTTTAAATGATCTTTATAAAATTCTTTTTCATTTTTATTATGTTTAATTCTCACGCATAATAAATTTATATATATTCAAATTTATAATACCTTTCGATACGGAATGGATCAATTTACTCAATTATTAAAACAATTTTCATTCTTAATAAGAATTCCTTGTTAAATCTTAAATTTATAAAATTTCGAAATCTAAGAAAAATCTGAAACTTTCATTCAAAATATTAAAAACGATAAGATCAATATTAAATAATTTCATTGAATATTTTTCAATTAAAATATGTTAAATAATATTTAAAAAAAATCATAAGATTAAAATTTTATAAATTGTAGAAAAACTCAGTTATTGACATTATTTTTTTATTAAAAATTAAAAATTAAAAATCATATTAAAAATTATTTTTAACAAATTTTGCAACATTTTTCCAATTGTTATACAAATATCATCTTCTTTGTTCCATCGAACATTAAAAAATCAAATATTTGAACAACGATCGTTTGCAATTTGATCCGTAACCAATCGATTTCACAGTAATTAATTAATCTCGACTTTGTCGATATTTCATTAACAGTCATTCGTAAAATTATACCACGTTTCAATCATTTCTGGCATAATTGTTACGCGCAGCATGTATGTCTACGCAAAGTTGAATACGTGGCGTATTATTCCCGCGAGTAGTATGCAAAGTTATCTGGCCCATCATTATGCCTATCCTATGAAATTATTTGTATTACTAATACCACTCGTTCCTATCGAATTAAAATCATGAAAATTATCTGCAAATTATTTACACGTATATCAAGATTCGAATCACGCTGTATGAATATGATATCATGGGGATAAATTGTGTTATTTGTGATGAGCTTCGATTTACTCGTCATGCGTAATACCCGGATATTTGTTGCCGTTCGAATGGAACGGTTTAATCGGGACGATTTGTGATTAAAAATATAGCTGATCGCCTGGTATTATTAAATTGTTCATTGTTCGAATTATTTAATGAGGGAATATTGAGATAACGAGATACAATCGGTATTGATTAAATCGTATTCTGGAAAATCTTATCGCAGTATTACATGTTATATACTTACTTGTTATAGGATATCATGGTTTCAATTGATTGATAATAAAAGCATACATATATAGTGTATTAATGTACCATAATATGAGAGATTATTGAGAGATGTATATATGGTGTTATATTAATGAAATATCTATTCTAGAGAATCGATTCTAAAGATTAAAATAAATGCAAAAATTAATATACAAAAATATCGTTCATTTATTAAATTATATGTATATATAATTATATTATATTATATATAAGAAATTTAAATAAAGCTTGGCAAGAAAAAAATATGATAATGTAACGCAGACAAAGTGAATTCACTCTATTTCTATCTTGTTTTCTACACAAACTTCAATTGCCTGTAATTTAATAAATAAGTTTTAATCAATATTTTTGTACATTAATTTTAATGTTTATTTTAATTTCTAAAATTGATTTTCCAAAAATATTCTACGAATAAATTAACACTTTACATTTTATTTATTTTATGCGCGTTATTTCTTACGATACAATAAATGATAAATTAAATAATAGCAGAAATTAACATCGCAAAAGTATTTAAATTGTAAACAAGTTATAATAAATTTTATAAATATTATCTTATAATAAAATGATAAATAAATTAAATACAATAAATTTGTTGTAATAAGTAAACTCTTGAGATTAAATATTTTTGCAATATGTTTAATTTCGCTATTATTAATAACTACAAGAAATGTTCTAATATATTAAAAATTAAATAATTTAATAACATAATTTAATAACACTATAATGAGCAAATAAAATCAATAATTTCTGACACACAATAGTAATTGAATAATAATATTTTGAATAATAATATATATAACTATACATATATATAACTATATATAACTATACATGAATAATTATATTATTCATAATTGTTTTTCTTGATTATAATTTAATATTTTCTTTCGATTTCGAATATTCTTTGTTGAACAAAATTATATATTTTTAAAGAATAATTATCATTTAATATCAAAAAAAATTTTTTATTACAGTAATTATTTTTTAAAAAACTATCTTCCTGAAAATTAATTAATAAATTCAACAATTTAAATTTACAAATAAAATTATTTTATTAATACTATAATTTATTTGTTATTCATTATTTATTAATTAATTTATTAATTATGAATAGAGTCTTATGATTTTAAGGGATTAATATCTTATAATTTCATGACAATAAAAATATAATTGCATGATTATTAAAAATATTTTACAATTCGTTTATTATAAAAACATAATTTAATCATTAAATTCAACGTTAAATTCAATCATCAATTAATTTAAATCATACTTAATCAGTTAAATTCATACTTTAAATTAGTCTCAAACAGTTAAGCATCTAATTTCCAACTTTTGATAGGCATTACATTAGCCTCTTGATAAAGTTCATGCTACAAAAAGATAGACGATAAAGCAAAAGTAAGACGAATGGAAAGAACGTGATAACGAAACTTGATATAAGTTCGCGTTCTAAAAATAGATATCGACGATTAACTATCCATGGTATGGAAGAACACAAAATGGTCTAATTATTCTCCCCTGTCGGAAGCTTTGAGAAGATTTCCCCAGAGTGATCGACTTCTTCATCTTAGCCATAAAAGTTCTGTCGATAATTTCGGAACGTGCCTGAGCGGAAAAGGGAGGGGAAAGGGTTCGTGGACAGCGGTGAGATTAAAAATGCCTTAGATTCAAAGCCGGTATGATGTATTTACGAGACTCGAATCTTCTTTTTTTAAAATCTCATGAATAACCAACTATAAACGAAATAAACGTCCAATCTGATTTTTTGAGGAATTTTTCAGATATACATAAATGTTTCAAGCATGTGATAGATCTAATCGATCGTGGAACTTTATGAACCTTATTTTTATTGTAAAAAATTTATATTGGAAAAATAAGAACAGAGTAATTATAAAAATATATATGTTATTTTTGGAAAATTTATAGATAAACAAAATTTGATATATAAAATATTTTTAAAATAAATTTTTAAATAGTTTTAACGTCATATAAATTTTATTAATAAATATCAGAGATATAATAACTATATTAACATATATTCTTTTTGACTGGTTATATTATTCCGCACATGTCAATATTAATATTCAAGTTTTATTTGCATTATTGTATTTTCATATATATATTCAGAATATTTATTCACTTTAAAATTGTTATATGTGCTTATTAATATTGGATTAATGATAACAATGCTAAATAATTTCTCGCTTATATTAATATTATGTTAATGTTAATTTGAATATTACTGTTACTATGTATTAAATATCAACATTTCATATATAGATATACAGAGTATTAATATATTTATAAAGAACTTTTAAACTTAAAAAGTTTGAATTAATGAAATTAGAGATCAAAATAAGGACAAAAATTGACATATAAAAATGTCGAATAAAATTTACTTATTAAGTTATAAATAATTTATGTTTACGTTAGATAAAGGGAGATAGAAATAGAATAAATTATCTTCATCACATCATCATTTCATATTATTTTTTTTTTTGTTTCATCTAAAAATGTTAATTTTCAAATAATATTTGATAATTAATTTGCATAATTAATTTAAAAGATTTTATTTATTATTTTATAATCTATAGTTATAATTTATCAGAATAAATATTTGTTCTTTTTATTAAATTTAGTGTTTTGAAAAATTTTCAAATTATATCGTTTTAAATTTTATTTTAGAAAATTATCTGAAAATTTTTTATTTATTTTTGAAATAACACATATTTTATAAAGTATTTTATATACAAAATATAATTTAATTACAATTAATTTAATTTACAATTAAATAATTTAATATATATATATTAATATAAGCAATGTATATATTATTATTGCTGAATAACAATTTTACATTCTTCTTATGATTATTATGAAATTTTATTTCAAAAATTTTTTAATTACGAAATTAAGAAATTTTTAAATAAGAAATAAATATTATAATATATTTACCTTATTAAATAATTTATTTAAAATAAATCTTTATCAATTAATCTTTTAATCTATTATTTTTTTATATATTCGCTTATATATTATCTTAAATTAATCAAATAATCAATTGATGAAAAAATAAAAACATATTAATAAACATAATTGAAATATATACATTATTTATTAAATAATATTTAATTTTAGTCGAAATTAAACTAATCTCAATTTTTATCTATAATCTTTATAGATAATAAATTATTTTTTACAATATTAATTCTTAATTAAATTCCTAATTATTATCTAAAATAAATTTCGTTTAAATGTATTTATTTTTTATTTAATGATTTTTAATTATTTTTAAATATTATTTTTTAAATTAAATAATACTCAATCTTCAACATAAATGTATATTTTTATTTTTCTTTTTAAAGATAATATTTTTCTATTTTTATTCAAAAAGATCTTTCATATACATTGTAATATTTATTTATCTTTTTATTTAAAAAGATTCTTATAAAATTCGATCATTTGTTAAAATAACAAATAATAATTGTAAATAATAACTTGCAAAGTATAAAGCGAAATATTTAGTATTCACCTTGCATAGAAATTAACTTATTTTGCGAAACATAGTCCGTATCGTTGTATATTAATCATTGCATAGAAGGAAGTAAATCATTTTAAAGAGATTATTTCCATGTTGAAGAAGAGAAAAGATATGCCACTTTTAATCTAGCTATTTATTACATTTAATGAACGTTGCTATTTTACTATAAGTTACTTTAAACAAAGGAAGCTTTCACGGAAGCCCATTAATCATCGATTAAAAAAGTCGATAAATACATCTGGTAATTTGTTAAAATCGTTGAAAATTAGTTAAACGATAATGAAAAAGTTATTTTCTATAATTGTGATTTTATTATAAATATAATAATATGATTTTATTATAGTTACATTTTTAAACTATACGATATTATACTACAATTTGTATTTTTAATTATTAGATGTTAAAGTTAAAATAATTGAAATCTTTAAAATGATATTGTAACATTCTTTTTTTTTTAAATTCATTTTACAATACAATATTTAATTTGCTATTTAGATTTATAAATGTGTTCATTTCAAAATATCTATCAAAAGATATAAATAAATTTATAGACAATTTTATCAGACAAATAATAAATTGATTAAAATTTTGTCATTTGATTTACAATTTTCATTTTAAATTTTCGAATTATTTAATATTTTTATTTAAGGAATTTATTTATTATTATTTCAAAGAGAATACAATATTTTGTTGCATGTACAACAATTTCAGAATATTTTGTTATTAATTAAAGATATTTCATTATTACGAAATTTTATTGATATGAATTTAATTAATATGATATTTTTCTTTTATTTTTCCATATCCTGATTCATGGCAATTCACGATATTCCAGATGTTATCTATGAACTATTTTTATAAGTTAGTAGTAAGAAATGTAAATCTATTTTAAAGTGAGTGAAAAACATATATGTGGAAATGAAATATAAACAATTTTTTATAACTAAAAAAAAAAAATAATAATATTGTTTATACGTAACATAAGCAATGTTGTCCACTTTGAAAAGAAAAAATTGTAAATCGAATGTAAGAATATTAATTTAAGAATATTAAATTTTGGAATCATTCTTTTTACTTATTTTCTTTATTTTGCTAATATCTACCTGAAACGTGATCTTTTATAACTAACTATACATAAGGTACATGCAAATTGAATTCATTACAATCCTAGAATAGCCATATTTTCTTAGACCGTGACGAAGAATTAACATCCTTGAATCCCGACATTGCTTCGGTTCAAATATACCATTTTACTCGGATGAAACGAGCCGAGATAGTACACGCCGGTGACTATGGTACGATCGTTCGCGATTAAATTATTCCGGTCAGCCATGGGCCGAGCACCAGGAATTCAAGTTTCACGATAAATCTCTTTCTTCCCTCTTTCTATTCGGATAGGTAACAGGCGAATAGAGCAAGAACAAAATTCTGTGGAGCAAGACGAGTTCGAATCGTAATGAACATAAGGCTTGGTCCGCGGTTAATTAACGGGCTGTAATTAGAATTCAGGATCGAGATGTGTAGAATGCTTGCGGCCCGTGTACCTTGTGTACAATGGGCGCGCACCGCGGAAGGAGAGAGAATTGGAGGGAGAGTGAGAAAAAGAGAGAGAAGGAAAGAGAAAGATGGTCCCTCACAGGATGATGTTGGCTCGAAATTGGGTTTGAAATGAAATGGATGGATGCAGAATGCATGGTGTACTTTGTGTTTCGAACTGTTTGACTGTGCATTCATTTATTCTCTCGTCTTTCTGATCGCGGATGTCGCTATGTATTCCATTATTTTATGCGGCTCAAATGTTTCCTGTAATTTTCCTTTCCCGCGGTATTCTCCGAGACCGGTGAAAACGATATGGTCATTGTTGTTTAGTATCTCGGAACAGTATTTCTCAATCAGTGTTTCCATTTTTGTAATAGTTCCATTTTTGAATCATATTGAAAAATTTATATATGTAAAATACAAATGTATAATTTATATATGTAAAAATATATGTAAAAGATATCTGAACATTTTTTTATAGAAAAATTCTATAAATATATAAGATGTTTCTGTTGTTATTAGTCAGTATCTTCTTGTAAATAAAAGAAAAAAAAATTTCGCAATTTCTTTCAATTAACATGATAGCTTATTCATTTTTTTTAACTTTGAATTTCTTAATTATAATTCTATGTATTTTTTTATATTATAAAAATGATTTTATCCACAATAATCAATTTTTAAGATTTTATTTAACTTAAAGTTAAAAATAAAATGAATTTTTAATGTCTTGTATTAATGTATTTACTATCACATTCGGTTATCCAGATATTACCTGGTATAATATGTATATTAAAAATATTTTTAAAATTCTTAGCACCAAATGCAAATATGACTACTAGAGTTATAAATTCATGACTACTTGAAAATTTTAATCTATTATACATAAAAATTATATTAGAAATCTACTATATAGCAAACATATCTATATTTTGAAAATGTGTTACAAAAGAATGTGAACAATTAATTGTTACAGTTAGTTGTTTAAATTTCCTCTAATGCAGGTTTTCCAATAAACACCAAATTTTCTTATAATATTAATTCAAATGCTGTAGATTCTCTCATAAATAAACATTTTTATAAATAATTATAATATTATATTTACAAAAATAATTATAATTAATTGTAATTTATAATAATTATAAATAATTATGGCAATTTCTTAGATAATATTTTGTGATTCTCAAAATAGTTATAGAGTTTTATTCATTTTCGGATTTCTTATTTTGTGAATAACTTCAAATAAAAAAGAGAAGATAGTAAATTATTTATTTCGAATCAGAAAATAATTGTTTATTAATTCAATTATTTTTATTGAAAATTTGAAGCACTTATGGTCTAATTTATGTATTATCTATATTTGTTTGGAATTGAAACTAGTGATAGTTAGGTTCAATAAGAATTCGAATATTTTAGAATATTTTGCTGATATAATACTATACCATTTGAAAGAAGCTGGAATATTAATGAATCATTGGAATAAAGCACAGCTCATCGTAAGTAAATATTTTCAATCTATATATCACGACTCACATGCAAGTCAAAAAATAGTTTTTTGAACAGTAATAAGAATTACTTTTTAGAAAAAGTTCTTATAGAAAAATTATTTTTATAAAAATATATATATATATATAAAACGAAAATTTTCAGCATTTATTTTAATACAATTATTTACATGGAAAATTAAAGATTAAAATAAGGTATCTATCACGATAGATAATGTTTTTACTTGAATCTATTGAAATTTAAGATATCGAAAATTCATTGTGAACTTATACTTTTAATATTTTTTTTTAATTCCATTCCGTTTAATTTCCATTTTTTAAAAATTTTAATTATATATATTTATATAATTATATAACATTATTTATCTTATCAAAAATATATTTTTAAATTACAGTTTAATTATTAAAAATAATTATGAAAAGGGAGATGATTTTATTTGTTTATTGTAAAAAGGATTCGCATCTCAAAAAAAATTAGAAAATAATGTTCTAAGCAATAGTAACTACAATATTATTTATTTCCATTATTTATTTTCTTTTTTAAATTTTGTTCACTTTTTTCGTTTCTTTCTTTTTCGATTATTTTGACACAAAACATTTTAATCGATTTCTCAAATTCTATCAACGCGTTATTATATTGTGTAAAATGGATAGCATAGTTTTTTTGTTTCTTTCAGTGAATATGTGCATGCCATTGCGTGAATAAAATACGTAAAACCGATGCGTTTGCATTGTTCGATTTATGTGTATAGTATATGTACCTCTTTGCAAATATCAGTTCCGCTTTCCTTTGTTTAATACGGTGTTAATTTAGTAACGAGATTGTTTTTTCCTGCAGCGTTATTTTGTGATTGAATTTCATTTTCTTTTACATTTTTTCGATAGAATTTTCATTATCTAAATTAAGAAACTTCATGATCTTATGATATTATCTCTAAAAAATACGTTTTGGAAAATATTATTCTATAATAATAATTATTTTTATGTAAGTTTTATGTAAATGTAAGTTTTCTGTAAGTTTATAATATTAGTATAAGATTCAAAAAAATCTTTTATTATTGTTTATTATTATGAAAGATAATCGAGGAATAGTCATTTTGTTAATAAAATTTAATATAATTTGAGAATTATTACTGATGCAAATGATTAATGAATAAGTATAATAGTTAATGTAAGAAAGTAATAATTAATGTAAATATTTATACATATTTATATTAATATTTAATATAAATATTTTTAGTTAACAATTAATTAATGTTAACAATAATTTATAAATATATATGGGATCATTATTAATTGATATGAATTTTAAAAAAATGATAATTTTTGTTTTTATTTTTTATATGATTATAACTTTTTATTTTGTTGTATATTATATATGATATAATTTAAATGTAAAATGAAATATAAAATATCGCAAAAAATGTAAAATTACTATAATTTTTTTTAATGTAATTAATATAATTTTAATAAAACATAATAAAAAAAAAGAGAATTATCAAGAAAAAATAAATCATTAAATACAAAATATATATTGTTGTAATTTAATAATTTCTATTTGAAATATTCAATTCAACAGGTGATTTATATAAAGTTTAGAAATACAGTTTTGTTTTGTCATCTTTTCGAAAATATTTCATAAATACTAATAGAAAATGATATATCTAATATATTTCAATAGATATTGTTTTTATCAAGTTACAAAAAACAATTTTTCTAGAATATCTTTTATTAGAAAAAAATACAATCCTTTTATTGAAATATAAAACATTCTTGAAAATATACTAATAACATCATGTTTTTATATTTTTTGTTTTATTTACAGTTCTTATTTCAACTTTTCTACTGAGAGATCTACTCAATTTGAAAGTTATTTCTCTTCTATATTTACAAATTGAAAGAATATATTAAGAATAAAAGATAAATAATTTCAAAAAATATAAAATAATATCTACAAAATAATATAATTATATTTTTTGTAAATGAATTATGTATAAATATTATATTATATAAATTTAGTAAGTTTATAATTAGTTTACATAAGTTTATAATTGTAGTTAATATTATGTTTAATTATTTTATTAATTAATTAAATTTTTATAATAAAATTATGCATATTAAGATTGATATAGATACTTCAAATGATTTTTTTTTTTTAATTTTTTCTATTAAAAGTTTTACCTCTTTATTAAGTTTTAAAGTTTGAGAAATTTGATAAATCAATTAAAATGATCTTTTATTATTTTGTAATAGATGTTATTTTATATCTTTTATGATATTAGAAAAATTATAAATATACTTAAATCTAAAATATAAAAATTAAATAGTTATTATAAATAAATTATTTAAAATTTATAATTGATGAAATCAATTAAATTATACAATCAATCAAATTAAATAAAATTTTTTAATTATAAATATGTGTATATGTAATTTTAAAATTATATTGCCCTATAAAATGTTAAAATATATTCATAACATCTCATTTCATAAATTAATCAATAATTCCACATGCTAATTAATTATTAATTAATTTTAATTAATAATAAATAATTAATAATAATTATAATTTAATTAATAATAATTAATAATAAATAAGAATTAATTTCGTCGATTTAGTTGACACATGTTAGAATTTTACTTTTGCATTAAGTAATGAATGCCGACTAGAATAGAAGAATATGAACAATTAAAAAAAAATCTATTATATTTATTTTTTGAATTCTTTTGTTTTTTTGTAAATATTTCATGAATATAATAAAATTTTGTTTTTGTGAAAAATTGTAAATGTAAAGACAAATTATATTTTTTGAAAATATTTTGTTTTCTTAATAGCCTTTTGTTAATAAAATATTAATTATATATATTATATTATTTACTAAAATTTCACGTAAATTTATAATACAAATAATATATTCAGTAATGAAAAAGATTTTCCAATATGTTACGATTCTATTTCAGTGTAAATATATTATTATAAGATTTTTTGCTATAAAATTTTATTAACTTTCATGTATATAAACACAAAATATTTCAAAATATGATTTTTTAAAAAAATTTAACTATATTTATCATATATAACTACATCATTTTTATTAACATATTAAAAAATTTACAAAGTTAATATCTGTTTATAACTAATTGTAATTATAGTTTANACTTAATTATTATAATGTATATATATAATGTACTATAAAAAAAATTATAGCATTATCCTCCTATAAAAATGATTAAAATTATTAAATTTTATATAATTAAAATATAATTTATATAAATAATATATGTATAATTCGATATTATTTTGGCATAATAATGTTTTATCGAATTAATATAACACATTAAAAAAAGACATTAAAAAATTAATGTTAACTAATAAATCTGTGTTATCTTATAAGTAGCATTATAATTAAATAGAATAATTTAATGAATTTGTTATGTAAAATATAAAAAAATTTTTTATATTTTAAATTACTTTTTATGTAAAATATAAAAGAACGTCATATGAAGGTTATCTTATGATTTTTAAATAAAAGTAATTAATGCACAAGTGACTATAGAAATACATTTTATTGCATTTATGATTACAATTAACTCTTTTTATAACAAACTATAATAATATCTAAATATTTAAAATGGATATATTGAACATCAATTGAAAATGACAAAAAAAAAAAAAAATAAGACACAATAGAGATATTGGTACTCTAACTTTGTTTTAAAATTTTTTTGTTCGTGTAATCTTGGTTGAATCAAGATTATTTCAAAGATAAATTTTAAATGTTTTATTTATTTTTTTTTGTACTTTTATAACATCAAAATAATATTCCATTTAAATAAATAAATATAAATAAATAAATATAAATAAATAAATATAAATAAATAAATATAAATTAAATAAATATTAAATATTAAATAAATATTAGATAGTATAGTTTTGAAAAATTGGAAGCATATTTTTTTAGAATAATATTCTATATAAAAACTGATAAACGTCTTTTTATATTTTTATTCACATTTTTATTTATATTTCATTATATTTATTTATTATTTTTATCATTTATAGTTAAGTGATTATATCAAATTATATCAAACGATAATTGCCATATCAAATATAATTAATATATATTGAAGCAACAATCTTCATCAAACTTCAAATTAATATACTAAAGAAATCACTAAAGAATTAAATTAACATATAATTCCATGATTTCAAATTATATTAATAATGTTTTATTAATATATAATTCCGTGTCGCATAAAATGTATTTTATTAACTCGTTTATAAATAATCAAGGCTGATTTCCGTCGACCAATTGCCATTGGTGAAAAGAATTCAGTCTCGAGACACTTAGGAGAGATCTGAATCGAAACTATGTTGAGCCTTCAATTATTGTTTTACGAGTATTAAGGATTTCCGCGTGTTCAGTGTGCGGATAAAGTTCGCATGTTACATCTTCCTTTTTTCATCGCAATGTAACAATTTTTCTCTTAATATCTTGTTACCACATTTATTTCGTCAGATTTTTGATTTATTTCGTGAAATTACTCTCGAAGATCATTTCTAGATATTTACTCTTTTTGATGTCGAAATGCTTTTCCAATTTCCAATAACTGCTATAAACGTGTTACAGTAATTTTTATGTAAGCCATATTTATAAGCATGATCATTTCGATAATACGTAGCTTAGATATTGACAGATTATTGATAAATTGATATTTAATATGTTCGATTAGGATAAGTGGTGATAAGAAGAAATATACAGGATTTTAAAAAAAAAAGGTGTCCAAGATTTTAAATTCGAAGCTTATAATACTCACCAAGAAAAAAAATGTAATGTGTGCAATCAACACAGATCCTGTAATCTTTTTGATGTAAAATCGGTTTTTATTATTGATATCGAATATTTAATATCATGAATAAATTTTTTCGTAATATATTGAACAAGAAATTAAGAAGAACATAAAACATAAATAATTTAACATAAATTTTGTTAAATTTAAAAATTTTTTTTTGTTAAGTTATTAATATTAATTGATATTAATAAAAATTATTTTATAAAATAAAATAAAACTCATGATAGATTATAAATAAAATACATATTTGCTATTTTAACATTCGAATAATAAACAGAACAGAGAGCATATTTTTCACATTCAATGTGAAAAATTGAACAAATATTGGAAATTTGCACTCTGTTTTCATGTTCGTATGATCTCTGTTAATGTTAATTAATATTAGTAATAATTCTGTTGAAAATCTTAAATTAATATTCCTCTAAATTAATCCATTTGTTTATGTTTAATATGTTATAAAGAAATTCATTCATAGCGAAATAATATTAATGATCAATTCAAAAGCTTATGTAAAGCTTATGTTAATTTTTTATTTCTCTTGGATTTCTGCAACTTTTTAAAATCTTGGATTCTTTTTTTAATATTCTTCGTAATATATTTATTTTTATTAATATTTATTTTATTAAAATTAACATTATTAAAATTTTTTATTTTATTAAATTGTTTTATTAAAATTAACATTGAATAAAAATTATTCAGATAATGAAGTTCCACGTGACCAAACAATATTTAAATATTTAAATACTTAATTTTTAAATATCTATCTAAAATTAAACATTCAGTTTTATGTTTTTGTTATAGAATTTAAAGTTCACTGAAATTTTATATATGGCTTTATTATTGAATGTTGTCAGCAACATCAATATTTTATAGTTGGTACTTATTTGTTTTTCTTCATTTCATTCAACTCAACCCAACAAAAGAAATCTTACAAATCTTATTTCAAGGCTCACCATTGAGGAAACAAGGACAGGAACTGAAAAAAGGGCAGAAACATTGCTTTTACTGCTAATAAGCATCAATGTAAGAAAATTTCAAAAAAGGTAATGTTAAACCAGGCGTGTGTCATTGTCACAAACCAGGCATTGGATCAAGAAATGCAGAAACCGAAAAACAGCAACATCAAAAATACACAGGAAGGAAAGGAAAGGCATTCATTGGAGACTCATGTCAGCAAAATATAATTTAGAAACATTTAATGATGCATGGCATATGGATTCGGGTACGATTGAGTACATGTCAATTCGTCGCGAATGGTTCTCGTCATACTAAAAATTTGACAGTAGAGAATATTAAGATAGGCGATAGGGAAATATATTCAAGCAATTGGATCAGGAGATATCGATATATTTGCTTAATGAAAAAAAATGGATGCGAAAGTATTTCAGTAATGTTTTTCACGTATCATAACTGTTTCAATTTTCTTCGGCGGGTGCAGCTCTTGACAAGGGACTACGACAATATTCCGATGACAAAATATGCACATTCATGAAGAATGGAAATAATGCAGTGGGAGAAAGAAAAAATAAGTTATTCGTAATGAAATTTAAAATCATTACAGACGAGCATCAGGTAAATGTGGCAGTGCGCAATTCTCTTTTCTCTTGGCACAAACGAATGGCTTATCAGAATGTGGATCAAGTAAAGAAAATTCTAAGATCCGAGAACATCATTTTTAAGGATCAAGAATTTTGCTGCGAAGATTGCATTTTAGAGAAAATGCACAGATTACCATACCCAAAAAGTGATACAAAATCTGAACGCATTGGAAAATTCATCCATGCAGATCTTTCAGGTCCAATGTAAGAAAATTCGCTTGAAGGAGCTCAATATTTCTTAATGATGAAAGATGAGTACAGTCACTAGAAAAGCTTATATTTTATCAAAAATAAATCAGAGACATTACAATGTCTAAAGGATTTCTTTAAGAAGATTGATAAGCATTTAGAAAAAGGAATCAAGACCTTCAGATCGGATAATAGTCTTTAATTAAAAATAAAGAAATTGAGAAACTAACACATCGATATGGCATTACGCATCAGAAAACGGTACCATTTACTCCGAAACAGAATGGCTGCGCTGAACGGGAAAACAGAACTATAGTTGACTTAGCGAGAACGTCGTTACATGCAGAAAAACTGCCAATCAAAATGTGGGTTGAAGCAGTTAATTATACTGTTTACATTTTAAATAGAATCGGAACCAGTGGAGAGAAAGAAGTAACACCTATTGAACTGTGGCTCAAGAAGAGACCGAACATTTCGAGCCTCAGAACCTTCGGAGAAGAAATATATTTCCATATCCCAAATAGAAGAAACGAAAATGGAACGTCAAAATCGAAAAAGGCGTTTTCGTCGGATATGATGAAAACACAAAAGGATTCCGGATTTGGCTTTCTGAAAAAAGACAAGTTAAAATAGAGATGTAAGATTCACAGATCAGCACTACGAAATTAATTCAAATGAAGAATGAAAATCAAAGTCAAATACTATAATCTTTGAACATCAGAAAGACGACACAATCAAAGTAAATGTTGAGTCGAAAACCGTTATTCAGTCGGAAAACAACGAAACAACAAATAAATTCAGATGAAGAATCAAACGATCCAGAAAACAAAAATCAATACGAACAAGACCGACGTTTGAGAGACAGAAATAAAATATGTCGACCAGACAGGTTCACGTACGGAAATATTGTAATCATAGAACATCATGAACCGAAAAGGTATAATGACGCGATCACATGTAGCAATCAAATGGAAAGAAGAAGAAGAATGGATGACGAAATTGATTTTTTGAGAAAAACTCAAACATGGTCATTAGTAAATCTGTCATCAAATCATCAAGTCATAGATAACAGATGGATTTACAAACTGAAAATAAATAGCGATGGAAACATATAACGATTCAAAACAAGACTCGTTGCTAGAGGTTTCAAACAAACTGCTGGAGTTGACTATCATGAAACGTTTAATCCTGTAGCTAGATTCGATTCAATAAGGACTATCCTATCTATCACAGCTTCGAACAAAATGTACTTACAGCAATTTGACGTCAAGACGGCTTTTCTTCACAAACTCGACGAGATCATCTATATGCAGCAACCGAAGGGATACGAAAATAGAATCGACCGTGTTTGCAAGTTGAATCATAGTTTATATGGTCTAAAGCAGGCATCAAGATGTTGGAATCATCGTTTTACAGCGGTACTGAAGAAGCATAGTTTCAAGTCTACCAGTGCAGATTGTTGCGTATTTACAAATAGAAACGATGGGGACTGACTGATTTTAGCGATTCGTATCGATGATGGACTAATAAATGCAACAAACCAATCATCTATAAAAAGAATTGTTAGCTGAACTCCGCAAAGAATTTGAAGTAACATCCAATGAGATAAATACATATCTGGGATTACAGATTGAGCCATTGGCAGATAGTTCCATATTTTTATATCAGAAGGCTTACATCAAGAAAATTTTGCAACGATTTCGGATGGAAAATGTTAACGCAATAGCAATTCCAGCACGATATCAACTGTGCATGAAAACGCATAAAAATGGATATAAAGAAAAATCAGAGTTCTCATATTGACAAGCAGTAGGAAGTTTAATGTAGTGTCAGTGAGCACCAGACCAGACATTACATTTGCAGTAAATAAAACCAGTCAATATTTGGAAAAATCCAACAAAATTCATTGGAATGCAGTAAACAAAAATTTTCAAATATCTAAAGGGAATAACAAAATATGGTATTCATTATTCAATCGAACAGAATAATCACATAAAAGCATTCAACGATGCAGATTACGCTGGAGACACTGAAACCAGGAAGTCTACTATTGCTTCTGTATTAAAATTAGGCGATTCCGCAATAGCTTGAGGATCAACACGACAATGAACAATAGCTCTATCGACTACTGAAGCTGAATGGTAATATAAAATAATATAGCAAATATAGCAGCTAGTCAAACTGTGAAAGAGATCATATGGATGAAAAGTCTCATCAATGATCTAGCTATGTTCAAAAATCTTACAACGACTCTTTACGTGGATAACTTGAGCAATCAAGCTTATTAAAAACAGAATTTCGTCGAAGAAGTAATTGACGTACGCTATCACTTTATACAAAACAAATTCAACGAGAAGGAGTTTCTTCTGCAACATATAGCATCGGAGGATCAGCAGACAGATCTGTTAATAAAACCCCTGAGAAGAACAGTATTTGAGATACAAAAAAATCGATTATCGAATATCAAGAATATCGAAGACATGATAGACACATAGAACTATGACAGTCAAACATAATAAACATACACATACTAAACAATTTTACTTTTAATGAGAGTGTTATAGAATTTAAATTTCACTGAAATTTTATTCTATATGTGGTTTTATTATTGAATGTTATCAGCAACATCAATATTTCATAGTTGGTACCTATTTGTTTTTCTTCGATACATATATTTCAAATGTTTTGTAAACAAATATGCGCAATCACGTATAATTAAATATATTCATTCAGCTAAACTTGTACATTTTTATTTATTGTTTTTATTGCTCAGTTTTATATTTAAAATAAATTAACTTAGATGTATAATTTCAAGAGAGATGATTTATATTTATTATTATTATTACATATGAATTGAATTTATTTAAACAATTTAAGAAAATTGAAAATTATATTTGATTATTCGAAAAATTTTTAAAAAATGTTTTTCAATAAATTTTGTTAAAAACATAAAATATAACAAAAACATTTCACGATCTATTAATTTTTATTTATTGAAAAGTATAAATAAATATTTTAATATAGTGAATTATCTTTCCTCCTAAGTATAGTATATATTTATAGGATGTTTATAAAAATGTAGTATATCTCATGATCCCGATTTATCGTAATATCCGGCTCTGGATGTCGATCAATTCCCAGTCAATATCTACGAAAGCTTGTTTCGATATCAACTGCTAGTCTGGCCATTGGCTAGTTCGCTCCATTTCACTATATATTTCTCCTAGTATTGGCTATCGTTTTTCCGGTAAAACTCTTAAAGCGCGATCCTAGTAAATTTCTCATTCCGCACGATATCACCGTTATGTCGTAATTAGCGAATCACGTATGGAATCAACCAATCGCCAAATCGCCAATAAAATAGTGACTGGCCACGATGCAGCCGGTCGCGATTACGATAATTCCATTTAGTAGGTAACGATCGTCATCGACGTTTCTCGTTTCCAGATTATCCGCGCAATCGCCTGTTTTCCGAAAGTTTCGCTCTATTGTGGATGGATATTGTATCGAAGAGCGCCTCGGGATGTTTAATTCGGTGTCGAAAATAAGCGAAATTTTGAAATTCATGATAATGGTATGCTTGATATATAAAGTTTTTAAAGAAGAACTTTGATGCGAATTAATTATGTGTTAATTTTGTTTTTAAAAAGATTGAAAATATATTTTAGTTTTTACTTTATTTTAGTTTATACTTTAGATTGTGATAGTTTTACGATTCTAAATTTTATTGATGTTTTAAGGTAATTGTTACAATTTTTTTAAGATTATTAACGATATTAATACCTATTATTACTGGCATGATGGTTATATTATATTATATTATTAAATATAGAATTTTATTAGAGATAGAAATTATAGAAAGAAATTATAAGAATTCAAAAAGGATTAATAATTTTAAAAATTTTTATTGATTTTTTGCTTTTTATATCATCTAGTATGCTTTTTATATCATCTAGTATTTAAAAAAAAGTTTTAGTATTTCAAAATTAAAAAAAATGAATAATAAAATAGAATAATAAAAATACTAAATAAAAATTATTTAATTGGATGTTGTAAAAAATATGGATGTTTCATGAAAATAACTTAACAGTTTAATTTTAAAATCTTTTAAAAAATTTAAAAATTGTGATTTTTTAATGAGATTACATATGCCATTTGAAAATTGGATTCAATATATTTTTTCTTTAATTTATTATATTTACTATATTTCTGTATATAATATTGCAATCATTGATTTTAGAAAGAAAAATCTTGAAGATTTAATAATTGTATTGGATATATTATTATTGAAGCTATCTTATTCTATTTCCATTTCATTTAACTGTTTATAATTTAACTGTTTAAAATTTATCGTTTAACTGTTTATAATTTATAAATAAATTTTAATTGAAATTTTTCTATTCCAACTTTTGCGTTTATTTTAGTTTCTAGAATCAATTCTCCGAAAACACTCGGTATAATATAAAATAAATTATCAGTGTATGATGAAAATGTTTCAAAAAAATTTTTTCATCTGAAAATAAGATAAAAAGAAAGTCAGAAAATAATATTTTAATGGAATGAGATTAATTCATATCAAATAATGAAAAATGATATTTCAAATAAAAGAAATTTTTTATTAACATAGATGGGAGAAATAAAGAAAATGAAACTCATATATATGAAAAGAAAGTGGTGACTGGTGGACATCTGCAAGTGGACAATCTATAATTTATCATTTTCTACGACTTAGGATTGGAATCACAGCGCATACATGTTGTAAACAAATAGATGAGACGCATATAAAATAAATGAAGAAACAACTCATGTTAATAAAGAAATGAAAAGTAATCTGTTGTAAGATAATACAAGATCAGATGTCAGAAATGACCATATAAAAATTTCAAGGACAGAACATGAATTTTGTCATATTCTTTTTGTTTTTAAAACACACAAATTTAAATAATTTTATTTAAATAATTATATCTAAATAATTTTTTAACGAATAAATTAAAATAAAAATAAAATAAAATAAAATAAAAAACAGTGAATACAATATTTGAAGAAGTTTTCAATATAATAATTCAATATAATCTTCACTATCTGAATTAATTGGAAGGTAAGACTTCCAATTATGAGAATTTTCTAATAACGAAATACAAAGTTTTCTTAGATGAATTATTTTATTATTTATAATTATTTATAATTATTTTATATTTTGAGGAAAATAAAATCCTTATTTATTTAACAAAATCGGGATAATGTAAATAATAATATATATAAATAGTATAAAAGACAATTTATAAAAATTAAAAAAATATTATGAAAATTATATATAAAAATTATTTTAATTAACACTTTTTTAGCTATCAAATTGCACAATTTTTTTTATTTTCAATATTCATAAAATACACTTTAAAAATAATTTTCGATTTTATCAATTTTCAATATCAATGATTGTAAATTTCATAATACTATGTAGATCCTTTTGCCAATTTTAATACTCTTGCTGTTTTTTTAAAGTATTTTTAATTTCGTTTCAATAAACTAATAATAAATATATATTTATGTTTCGATATTATTATATACTTATATACTTATTCAATGTAAATTAAATTCTATTTTCATTGCTATAATAAAGAAAAATGTCTTATTTACATTATTGTAAATATAAATAATTTATAGTTGGAATAATAGAATGTTCAATTAATAAAAAAAGTTTGAATAATAGAGATTCTACTATATTAATAATAAATAATAGTAAATTTTAAATAAATTTAAAATTTTAATAATTTTAAAAAATTCTTAGTTGTTGAAAAAAATGTATAGAATTATTTGAAAGTTTATATAGAGAAATCTCAATCAAATAATAATGTCATAATATTTTTAAAACATAAAATATATATATATATATATATATATAAAATATATAAATTATATATATATTTTTTGTTTGTTGATAATTGTTGTTACAAAATAAAATTAAATTATTTTGCTTTCAATTTTCAATCATTCTATTTACAATCTTGTCAATATGTCAATTTCATTCAATCACGAAAATCGAGTTTATTTTTCCAATGATAAATAATAATAAGAACTAATAAGTAATAATAAATAATAATAGTTATAAATATTAACTTTTATTACATTATATTATTTTTGTATAAATCTCATACATAATCAATTGTTCAAGAAAAAAATAGCTAAAAATTTTTATTAACTAAAGAAGTTAAACAAATAAGAATAATTTATTTCAAAATTAGTCATAAATATTCATGAGTACTTTCTTAAATTAATAGATAGTTTAATTTTTTCTTTAATTAAAAGTTTATATCATTATGTAACATAAATTCAATATAATTATTAATGAAATAGTTGAAACAGTTGAAGCAACAGTTGAAATGAACAGTTATTTTAAAATTTATAATTTTTGAAAAGTATTAATTTGACTGAATTAATTTGAATGGAATGCCAATTATTATTAAAATATTTTAATGTTTAAATACATTTCACAGATTGTGAAATCAAATACTAAAAACAAGGAAGAGAATTAAAATATTATAAAATATTATTTCGTTAATTTAAAATTTTAATTATCGTACATAATAAAAAGTTAACGAAAGAATAATTTCATAAAAATATAAATTTTTTAAGCAGAATTTATAATTTAATAAAAGGAAAAGAATTAAAAAAGTAAATAGAAAAATGAAAAAAATAATTACGAAAGGAATGAAGTACATATAGAAGAATATCTGATTTGATTAAGCGAAGAATTAATTATCAGATATTGAAGAAATTATCTCGGATAACTAAAATTCTACTATATTATTTTAATATAATGGTAAAATATTGCACTTTTGCTGCAATATTTAAAATAATTCAGATTCAGATTTTGAAGGTTTAGCATTTTTTAAATTTATATAAATATATGAATTATTTAATTTTGTTTAAGTTTATATTCATTATTATATTTCATTTTTATATTTCATTCTTAAAAATAAACTGAATATACTATATTATTTATTTGTAGATACTATAGTATTTATTTAATATTATAAAACATCTGGAAATTTTTAGAAATTCTATAATGTAATGAATTTTATTAATTAGAATTTTATTAATTCTATTATTTAAATGAAATTAAAATAAAATTACAAAGTTATTATTCAATATATATAATAGTTTATTATTTTTATTTTTTAATAAATAAATTTTGAAACTAAATTCTAAATAAATAAATTTTATTTCCAAATCGAGCAACGCAAATTATGAATGATATTTTTTTAACTTGTTATTATTCATTAGAAAGATGTTATAATTTTTTATTATTATTATTTATAATTTATATATAATTTATATAATAATATATTATATATATATATTATATGTAATAATATATAATTTATAGTATTATTATTATTATTATTATTATAGTATTTATTTTTTATTATTGTTATTTATAATATATATTATATATATTATAACAATAGTATTTTATATACAAAGACTATTGTACATTTGCAAAAAACAATTATTTGCTGCTTTTTGACACTAATTGCATAAATCTGAATTTAACTTTGAAATTTATTACAAATTTGTATTTGCCAAATTATATAAATTTGCTTTTATATGAGGAAATTATAGCATATCAATGTTAATAATATGTGTATTTTTTTTAATAAGTTTATAAAATAATTCATTAAGATACTTTAATATTTTGAATTTAATTATTGAATTTATTTGTAATATTAATAATTGTAATATTTATATAAATTAAAATTATAAATTAATGGAAATATTACATAGTACAAAACAATTTCATCGAAATTAATTTTTCATATAATAATTATTATTGTAATTTTAAATCATTTATAAAAAAAAATTACTTTAAAAATTCTTAAAAAATAATATAAGAAATTCTTAAATAATAATAAATAATAAATAATAAATAATAATAAATAATAATAAATAATAAATAATGATATACAATTTTTCAAATAGTTAAAAAAGATTCTTTTTAGAAAAATATTAGTTTTCTTTCAATTAAAATTGTTTTATGCTATAAAATATTTTTATTATTTTATAATATTTATGTAAATTTATATAGATAAATCTTATATAGATATAGATAGATAATTTAGATTACAATAGATATAGATAGAAATAGATTACAATTAAGTTCAATAATTACTTAAATACTTTAATGAATTATTTTACAAACTTATTGAAAAAAAATATTCATTTTCATTTTTTTTTATAACAATTACATATTTTAAATATGATATTTAAATATTTTTTAAAATATTTGATAAGATATCTAGAGAAACTTTTTTTTAAGAATTTAAATGAAAGTTTACAATATTAAAATTAAATTTTAACATTTGAATACTTATTATTATATGCTAAATTACTCAAAAATTAATCTCAAGAATTCCAAAATTGAATTCAAATTACTAAGAAAAGTTGCAAGAAAATTTTATAAATATATTTTTACAAGTTTATAATGATTTACACAAAGGATAATTATATATATATTCAGAAAGAATTAAACTTAGCTGTATATATATATTAATTTTTCAATTAATATGTCAATAAAAACAAAACTTATAAATACAAATAAAAACATAACAAAACTTTTGCAAAGAAATTTAAACTTTTAAGCATTTACATGATTATTTATAAATTATTTATAAATTATTTATTATAATTATTTATAAATAGACAGAATTAGAAAACATAACATAATAACCAGACAAATTTTTTTTAAATAATACAACAAATATAATATATTTTATTTCAATAGCTGAATTACAAAAAAAGAAATTAGAAAAGCAGTTTTCAGAAATTATAAAAAATATAATATTTTTTATAATTCATATACAAATAATTATTTTTCTAGGTTTTTGCACGAAACAGTATTAAAAAAGTATTAAATAAAGCATTTTAATTTAATTTCATTAACTCAAATTATTTAAATAAAATATATCACTCACACAATATAATAAAAATATGTAAATATTTAAAATATTATGCAATTGTTATAATTTTATAATATAATTTCAATGATATTTTTATTTAACGAAGTTTTATAATTTTTTTTTATAATTTTAAAACATTTAAAAATTATTTTTATAGTTATTATTTTCTATAAAATAAATAGAATATATAATATATAATAAATATTATGTTATATATAAAAAAAAAATTACTATCTAAAAAAATTCTTTAAATTAATTTTTTAATGGAAAAAGTAAAAATCAATACAATATCAATCCAATTGATATTGGATGATTTTTTTCTACTTTCTATTTGTATATTATTTGTTTATATAAAATTATTATTAAATAATTAGATATATGAATATTTTTTTCTTTTTTATAGATTTAAATTTCAAATATATATTTTAATTAAAATTAAAAATTAAAAATTAAAAATTTGAATGAAAAATGTATAATTGGATCTAATTTTTTTTCTTTAAAATTATGAAAATTTAAGATATAAATAAATTAATAATGTAATGTAAATTTTTTTTTAAAAAATAATTTTTTTTTTAATTTTTTTTAAAAAATCATTTTATTTTAAAAAATAGTTTATAATATCTTTTACATCTTAAAATAAAATTTTAACAAAACGATATTTTATTATATTAATTTAATATACTAATAAACATTAATTATGTTAACTTTTATAATTTATGAAAAAACCATAAAAAAAACAATAAAAATTTAAAAAAAATTTTTAGGATTTTGAACTTTTTTTTAATTTGATAAATATTTTTAAATAATTAGCAAGAAAACTTTTATTTCAACGAAATTACATACGTAAATACATAATATGTTAAAATTATGAAATTAAATAAAATATATTAACTAATAATTTGTATTTATAATATATTGCAATAAATCAAGAAATATAATATATGTAATTGTAAAACTTACTAAATATCTTAATTATTTTAATGTTAATAAATATTTAAATTTTTTAAATTTAAATAATTAATAATTTTAAATTATTTAAATTTTAAGATCAAATTTCAAAAGTATTGTATTTGATTTTCTTTAAATTTTTATTATCTAATTATAGTTTTATTAATTTTCTTTTTGTTTCTTCTTTATTATTTTTTATTTAATATTTTAATATGTATTCATCTGTTTCATATATACATATATATATATATATATATATATACATATAAATATCCATAAATTTTTATTAAACTCGAAAAAATTAATAATAAATTTCATTTTCAACATTATATTTAAAATGTAAAATAATTGAAAATCATTGAAATATTTATTTAATTTATTGCCATGTTTTTTTCATGGTATCCATTTAATTTGGAAAGAAGATTAAATTCACTTCAATTTTCCTTCATCAACTCATTCGTTCAACGATAAAAACTTTCTGAATTTTTCAATCAGTTTGTACGCAATATTGCTGTACATATCGTGCAAAAGTTGTTTTTCTATCTAATTGAAAGTTAATCGAATTTTTTTGTTAACTTTTGTTGATGAAAAATACTTGTTTAGTTTTATTTACTTTAAGTTTTATCTTTTGCATACAGAATATTTCTATTTTTATTATTACTTATTTTATATAATTATTTTATATATTAATCATATATTTGATAAAATTTTATTGTTATATTCATGAAGAAGAAATTTGATTTCCTCATCTCGAAATGTAAAATGGAATGCAATGTGGAATGTAATCCAATTGCTTCGTTGGATTAAGATGCAAATATTTTCCTGAAAAAATTGAGCGCTGACATATAAAATTTCGACTTGAACGTTATATGTTTTATTCATGTATCATTTTTAACTTTAAGAAAAAGAGAACAAAAAAAATTTTATAGCGATATTTATAGATACGGAATTTTATCGATATGTATTATATAAAACAAGCTATTTGTTTTGGAATTATTCAGTAATCCTTTTTAAAGCAAGCTTTTAATGTTTCATTTAATAAATGAAACTGTTAGAGGAAAAGATGCTAATGTAGAACTTTGTTGATAAATTAGAACAATAAATCAATACATATTATTATCAATACATGTACAAAGTGATATTTATGATTTTACAATAGAATATATTTATAACAAGATAGAAAAAAAAGACATGAGATCAAAGGTAAATAGAATTTTAAATATATTTAATTTTTTATTGCAATTAAAACATTTTTGTGAAATTCGAAAGTTTTTTCCTAATTCTTTATACATTAGTTTTTTTATTTTTTTTAACTGAAGACAATTTTTGAAATATTTTCAATTCTTTTACTATCTCAATAATCTCAAATATATATATATATGATTTTTTACAAAATGTAATAAAATTATATATCAAGATATTGTAATTTTACGTGATAATTGTATATCTTTGATTTGATGAATATTGACTCAAATAACTTGATATAAAATTAACTTGAATTGGAAAATTCAAAATTTTAAAATTCTTTTTTTTTTTTTTTGCTTGTATCATATTTTATTCATTAGAATTAATTTTGCAAAAAAAACATAATCTGAAAATTAATCTAGAAATTATTCTTTCAAAAAATTATGTTATTAATCTAGAAATTATTCTTTCAAAAAATTATGTGGAAGTTCAAATAATTTTTATAGCTGTTTTATTTACAAAGTGTTAGTGATTAGTGATTAAGAATTTATATTACTGTATCCGATTCCATATCGAAAAATATGATCACATATTTATTGGCATAAGAAAGAAAAAGTTATCACTCTTGCTTGTGTTTTTCTATTAATAGATTTACACAATATATTTGGCGAATGAGAATCGTAAGATAGTTTATCATAAACACGAATTATTTATAGAAAAAGCTTACAATTCTATAAAATACGATATATTTTATATATTTGTAATTTATTATTATTTTAATAATTTATTTGAACATTTTAAAAATAAAATAGCTATAAAAGTAATTTGAATTTTGATATCATTTTTTGAAGGAATAATTTATTCCAGATTATAGTTCTTTTTGCAAAGTTAATCTTTATGATAAGTAGAGAATAAAATATAATAAAAAAAAATCGATTTTTTAATTTTCGAAATGAAAATCAATCTTACTCAATTTAATTCATTGACTTATGAGTTCATCAAATCGAGAATATAAAATTATACTATAATCCTGATATATAATTTTATGTACATTTATAAATCAAGAAATAAATAAATTTATTCAGAATATCGATTTTTTATAATAAAATATTATTTATTCTCATTAAATTTAAAAATATGGAATATAAATTAATTATGACCTTTTCATTGAATTCAAAAATAAGAAAATATTGAATTATAAAAATTGAATTTTTATAATATACAATAGGACTATAAGGATAATAATTTTACCATGAGCGTCATAACAGATTTATATCTGCCAATTAAAAATAAGTAAAATATCTAGTAAAAGAATTAAAATAATTCGATGATATATTTACTTTTTAATAATGAATTTTAAGGTATTTTTTAATTGTTTATAAATACGAAAAATTGATAAGTATAAATTATTACTTTTAATTAATATGGATTCCTGTACAAAAAAATCTCGATAATCAAAATTAAATGTATTTGGATAATAGAATTTTTAAATAATAAAACATCATATTTTACTTTATAATATATTGGATCAATTTATATTAGATCAATTAAATCAAAATATTAAATCAAAATAAAATCTAAAAATAATATATTAGATCAATTTTTAGATTTTAAATCAAATAATTTACGCATAAAAAGTAGTATTTATTTCATTATTTTTTGTCAATTTTAAATTTTTTCAGAGAGCATAATTATATATAGTATAATATAAAATATAATTAATTAATATAATTAGTAGATTAATAACAAGATAGATAATATATAATTTTCGATTGATCATTCTTTATTATTTATATATTTGATCATTGGTTTTCTAATATATTTTTTTACTAAATTGAAAATATACTTTTTTTTTAATCTTTAATCTCTGATAATTTTTTTTGCATTCTGTGAATGTTTTAAATTAAAATATTGAAATATTGTGAAAAGATATAATAGTTGCATATAATATTATGTATATATTATAATTTGAATAATATTGTGTATATATTATAATTTGAATAATAATACATTCGAACAATAAAGTTCGGTTAAAAAAAAAATATTTCGGTATTTGTCTATTGTATATAAAAATAATATGGAATCTAGTTTCTAAATTCAATTAATTCAAATTAGTTATCTAAGAATTTTTTTTCAAATAATAATTTATTTCATAATCAATAATAATAATAAAATTAATAATAATAAAAAATAAAATATAATATTAATACAAATTATACTATAAATTATAATATATTAATAAAATATAATATATAAAATATTTGAATATTTTAATAAAAAAAATATATATATTGTACAATGTTACAAAATTTTTTAATATATTATTAACACTGTAAATAGACAACTTTTAAGAATATAGAGATAAAATATAAAACAAATTTAAAAATATACATAAAAGTTATAAAATATTTATTGCAAATATATAGATACTTTATAAATATTGCAAAAATATTTAAAGAATTAATAAAATTAATCATTAATATATGATTCATATTATAATATAATTTAACTTTTTATATAATTTTTCACTTTTTAAAATTTGTTCTATTATTGTTTTTATTATTCGAATATGTTATAAAAAATATTTAAGTTTTTTAAATAAATAAATAGTTTTTTGTAATAATTCAAATTATATATTAAATTATATTTTATTCAAATTATATTAAATTCTTTATTTTTGTTATGAAAAAAAAATTTATAAATTCGATTTTATCATGTCTAGAATAATTTTATCTATGTTAATCCTTTCTTTAATCTTCATGATATATATATATATATATAATATATAATAGAATAAAGTAAAATTTGGATTCCAATTTTCTTTTCGCTATAATTACTATTAAACGTAATTACATGAAAGTACATTAAATATGAAATTAAATATATTAAATTATATTAAAATCATAAATTTAGAAATATTACATTTTTAAAATGTTCTATATACTCATACATATTCATTATATTATATACAAGTTTTATATCTTTCTTTTTATCTTTAATTCTTGTATAGAATCTATCTTTATTCCTTCAATAGACTCTTTCATGTTAGAATTAAGTAGAGTAAAGTTCTCCATTTCTTGTATTAATTTAAAAAAAGAAAAAAAAGCTAAACTAAATTTCTAAAAAAGACTTAAATTGTTTTACATCTTGAATCAAGAATAAATATATAATAAATTAGAGAAACTTATATAAAAAAAAAAAAACTTATATAAAAATTTATTTTCAAAATTATAATAAAAATACTATATCTAAAATAAATCTCTATTCGGTATTATGAAGATTAAAAATTTAGCATAAATAAATATATTCAAGTATATATTTACGTACAATTTATATTCATATCTCTTTATCAACAAATAAACAAAAACATTCTATTTCAATAAAAATTTCAAAAACATTATATTTCAATTGATAAATTATAAGAAGATAAGAAAGAAGATAAGAATATAAGATAAGAAACATTCACATATTCGGGAATTATAAAGTTCAAAACGATTCACGCAGAAATGAGAAGAAGAGGATGAAAAGCCGCTCAGCGAGCATGGAATTCATAAATTCAGTGGATTAAGTCTCCAAAGTATAAAAAATAGCGAAATAAATGCAGAGATCGTCGTGGGTGAATATGGGGGATGTGAGAACTCAGGTTGATATTCAAGGACAAAAATTTGTGGTAAAAACATATCCTCCACTCAAGGGATTCCATTTTCACATTTAATCGTTATTCTCCTTGAAACTTTCGTTTATTGCCAACCTCTTTCGAATATCGGCCGAATTAATCCAAATTCACAGGAAACGCTTACCTTCTGATCGTCCGATACTAAAAAATGTTTAAAACTTCGAATCGTTTCTGTTTTCGCAAAATCAGAATAAAAGATCCTGTCTTTTCGAAATTTAATCTGTAACATAGAAGATGACATTCGTTATTTTAAAATTAAAAAATCATGAAATTTTCTTTAAAAAATTGTTTATTTTTGAATTATTAAAACTTTATAAATAATAATATTAATAAATATAATAATATATATTTTATAATTAGAACAAATTTGTATTTTATAAATTAATTTTATATATTTTGATATGTAAATATGTAATTTGATATATAAAAATAAGTGAATGTAAAAAATCCAATTTTATTTATTTATTTTTTTTTTTTTTTACATCTTTTAGATAGAATAGAATTTTATATTTTTTTGCTATTCTTTTTTATGCAATAGACTATAGATAGTAGTAGTCATTTCTAGTTTATATTATATATTAATTTATATTATATATATCTAATTGTATATTTTATAATTGTACTTTTAAACAGGAATAAAATGATATTAAAAAAAATTGTTCAAAAAAATTATATTTATTGTTTTTATTATTTTTATGACAAAATATAATAAAAACTACATTATAATAAAATTATTTATTTTTCTTTAAATTAATATGAATTTGAATTTTTATAATAGTTCGGATTATATAAATATTAATTTAAAATATAATAAAATGACGAGAAAAATATCTTATGAATTTTTAATAGAATCATATTATTATTATAAAAAGAAGAGAATTAAATTTTCAAATTTATATTCATAAAAAAATTATTTTAAAATTCTTTTTTTCTTTTTATGAAATTGTAATAATTCGAAATTTTTTGACAAAAACTTTTTGTATAAATATTTTTTAATTTTGATATTGTGTACTTTTTTCCTTGTACATTTCAATGATAAATCTTTAAGAAATTCTCGAAGAAGCTTCATAAAGAAGAAATATTATTAAGGTAGAATTTTCTCGTTGAATTTTCGAAATCACTTGGTGAACTCCCGATTGTAATATACAATTTCGTGATGCACTTAAAAGTTGGTCCATCTGGAAAATCGGCTAAATCCGCTTTGAGCAAACTGCCTCGCCGAGTGGCTACTTCGAGAAGGGTTTATCGTTCTTAAATTAGTTCCGTAATTTTGTGATACTTCGACTTTCGGAACAATGGAAGTCCATTCAAAGACATGCCAATGTCTTTTACATTGTTGTAGCAGAGGTATTAGTTCTAGAAATTAATTTGCTATCTTTATATTATTCATTTACAATAATAAAAATATATAAATATATTTAATAATATAAAATTGGTAATTTGTGAAGTGTTGCGAATAGAAAATTTTGAAAGAGATAAAAGACGAATTTACAAGAGATTTATATTCTAATCATTTTTGAATTTTTATATATATTATATATATTTATATATAATTATATATAATAGTAATATATATATAATATATATAATATATATAATATATATATAATATATAATATTATACATATAAATTATATTTTTATATAAAAAAATATTCTATTATTTGATAGAAATTTTATGCATTTAATAAAATTTTTATTTTAAAAAACAACTTCATTGTGGATTTTAAACTTATTCCTATTGTTTTATACAATACAATATATACAAATATATATATTTATAGAATATATAGGAATATATCTTTTTTATTTTTGATTTTATAAAAATAATAATGAGTCAATAAATTGTACATTCATTGTTTATTATTGATATAAAGTAACTATTTATAAATTGAAATAATGTATATTCGAATTTTGAAATATATACCATGGATGGATTTAAAATATATTTGTAATTATATATTTTCATTGAATTTGTAAATATTTAAAAATAATATTTCATTTACAATGTTTGTTTTTAATTTTATTCTTTTCTTTATTAATAATATTTCCTTTTTTTTAAAAAATATCTTTTTCTAAATACAAAAATAAAAATATTATATGAAAATAGAATTATAAGAATCAATGTATATATACATATCTATATTATCTATCTATCTTGTAACAGAATTATAAGAATTATGCATAAGAACTAATAATTTTTAAAAGTAACAGAAAAAAATTAAAAAGATGAGAGAAATTTTGATAAAATAAATGTTGAACTAGTTTCTTTAAAAATAGCTTTTTTATAAATAACTTTTTTAATTAAAATAATGAATTAATATCGCATAAAAATATTGTGCTGGTTAAAATAATATAAAATTTTAAATGATACAAATTGATAATATGTAACATAGAGCACGATTTGCTTTATAATATAATTATAATAATAAATTAATTTTTTGCTAACAATTTAAAATAATTATTTCTGATTTATAATGAATCAATATACATGATGTATATTGAACCTCAAAAAAAAAATATCAAATATTTCAGTTCTTAAAAAATTGTATAAAATGATTAATTATTCTTCATTTTATAAATTTTCATAGTACATTTAATACATTCAAATTTAATAAATTTTATTATAAATTTTGTAACATATATTTAGATATTAAAATTTATTTTGCATCTTCTATAAATTTTAAAACTTTAATAATTTAACTTTAACAATAATCAAAAGAAATAAATTAAAATAAATAAAATCTCTATTCTTATATTCTTTAATTTCTTTTTATATTCTTTAATTTTATTTCTTTAATTTAAAATTTAAAAAACTAAGAACAAAAATACTGTAAATTTTAATTGATCTTAATTTGATAATCAAATGTTTTAAATTATCTTAATAATAAATTTATAATGTCAATTCAATTCAGGTCATGATCTATAACAGACAAGAGGAATAATAACTATGGAACAAAACTCACTAAATAACCTATTCATTCCTTCAATGTATCAATCCAAGTATCTATTCATTCAACTTCAACTCCATGTCAAACGTACGCGAACGGTTCGTTACGCCGGTTTCACTAATTGAAAACTGCCGCGACGAAATGCGCACTCGTTTTCCGTAATAAACGAATTCCTGTCTTGTCTATTTCGCTTACTACTTTTCTCGTTAATAGTTTGTAAAAGTTACAAAAAAAAAGAAAAAAAAGAAATAAATCCAATCTACAGTGGATGCCAATGGAGGATGGCCATTGAGAAAGGGCAGCACGGTTGAACGGGATTTTTAAAAACACCTGTCGAACTGTCTCACACTTGGTCGCATCCATATACACTTTCCAAGTTCGTCCAGCTAGAAAATGCTTTCGTCCTCTTGGGAATTCGTCTTCCGCGGGGAAAAGACTTTATGGCTTTTTCGAGAGTTGCTCTCTCTCTCTCTCTCTCTCTCTCTCTCTCTCTCTTTCTGACTTTGCTCTCTCTTTCTTTTTCACGATATCTTCGGCCTCGAGAAGGAAGATGCAAGTCGCGCTTAGTTGACTACCTTGACGAAACTTTTTTGACTTCTGTTTGATGCATATGGTTTGATAACGCTAGATGAAGTTATTCACTCATACTTTCTGCCCTTCTATGCCGTATCGCGAAGAGAAATGTTCGTTTCTTTGGGACGATGCGAGCCACGCGCCTGTTCTTATCGGTTCAAAGTATTTTTGGAAGCGTTAAACTCTGCCAAAAATACTTCTATTCATTTCAACTCACGCATGCCTTACTTCCAAATTTCTTCTCATTCACTTCAATGCACGATGTGACAAAAATGATGTCACAAAGTTTGAGATAAATGGTATCTGTTAGATCAGTGAAGAGTTTTAAGTAATGTATCAATGAAAATTTATGAGACTTTAATTGTGTTTTAATTGAAATATTATTTTTATATAAATATATATTTTTATAGCGAATAGATAATGAAACGAGAGAAAGAATTATTTTTTTATGTGAGAATTGCAAAAAATAATTTTTTTACAGTATGCATATTGTATGATGTTTCTTGTATATTTCTTGATCTATTTATTAACTCATTAAATTTGAAATGATATCATAAAATAGTTAAGAATTGTTATATATATCTAAATACGATATATGTTTATGTAATATATTGTATATTGGATTACACTTGATATTATATATTACGATCTTGTTTTCTAATATTCTGCAAAATATAATACATAAAAATAAATGCATAAAAAATCAATTTTTTTTTAATATCGTAACACAGTTAATCATATTCTAATTATTTACAAAATTAATGAAAACAGATACTAAAATCAAGAAGTAAAACATTTTTTGTAATTACTTTAAATTGCAGATATCTATTTAATTTATGTTACTTTTTATGCAGAAGTATGTAATATAAATTAATATTTATTTTACATTTTACATTATGTTATTTATCAAAATGATTTTTAATTATATTAAATTTTTTAATACATTATTAAACTGTAACTCATATCAATGTAATTTTTATATAATATATCGATAGTTTTAAAGAATAATAATTTTTTTTTCTAAAATTTCAACTTTTTTTAAATTTTGTTTAATTTTCAATTAAAAATTAATATCATTTTTTTTTACTATATTTTTTTATTACATACGAAATAAGAACATATTCAAAGTTAATTTTTATAAGTAATAGTTACAAATTTTATAGATGGCATATCTAACATAAAACAATAAAAATTATATTTATATAATTTATTTTATATATATAAAACATACAGTTATTTTTTACATATTGGATATATTTTACATGTATTATATAGAAATCATATAAATTCTTTTTTATAATATGTGAAAGCAATCTCAATAATAGATAAAGAACAATAGAACAAGGATTTATATATGCATACATAAATTATATTTAATCTTCTGAATTTCTTGATGTATAATGAAAAGAAAGATATTGTCGTTTTAATGGATGCATAAATACTTATAGTTATTATGATGTTAATTTATGATGTTTGATGAAAGATAAATTTTAATAAAATTTAACAAAAGTGTATATATATATATTTTTTATTATATAGTGTTTTTTATATATATTTTATATATATTTTTTATTATATATTGTTTACTATATATTGTTTTATTTCTTATTCGAAACAATATTTTAGTCATTTTTTTATAAAATTGCAATAACATATATATTTTCTATATATATTTTTTTTGTTTGATATATTATGATAAAATAAAAATGTATGGTAAATAATAATAATATAAAAATAATAATAATAAAATAATAAAAATAGTAATCGATAATATATTATTATTATATTATATATATATTATTATATTATTATTATATTATATATATATTATTATATTATTATTATATTATATATATATAATCGATAATAAAATTAGTCATATATTTAAAATATATATACGCATTTCGTTATATAGGATATTAATATATTTGGGATTTTTGAAAAGTCAATTCTAATGATAATAATAATAGTGAAAACAAATACAGAACTTGCTGCATAAAAATATTCGTCATAATTATTGTATTAATCTTTGCTTTGTTAAATGAAATAAGATAAAAACAGAGTGCTACAACATAACGGAGATAGAATAATCTCATTCTCTTTCCATCTTGCTTCACTAAATTTATATTATATTATTTGTAATTGTATAAATAGACTAAAATTTTATATTAGTATATCAACTTTTGCTATTTTTGATGTTTAGAATTAAAGATATTTTATATATTTTATATCAATAAATATACAATTAAATTTGAAAACTTTATCTATTAATTTTTAATTAATAGATGCTTTAATTTTATAATTAAAAAAATGTATAAACATAATCTAAAAATAAATTAATATATAAAAAGATGATGCAAAGATGATTCAAATCATTCAATATAATATTTTCCAGATATAAATTCTATAAAATCACACAAAAATCAAATCCATCTAATACCAAATTTATGAGGCAGTTCGTGTCTTGGCATGTATATTACTACAGCTCTTCGAGATCATTGTTGTATCGAGATACAGGAAAAACAACGTTTCCCAACAGACGAAATCGCAGTCGTAATATTTCTTCAATGTGACTTTTTTTACGATTCTTGTGGGACACCGTAAGAAACGAACGGAGCGGCTATAATAAAGCGTCGCCCATTTTCGTTCACGGGTTCTACCATTTCTTGCTTTCTTTCCAGTTCTGTTCCGGCTGAGAGATAGCCGATTCATCCGCCACCCTGTCTGCATTCAACTGGTTACCAGTGAGGGATAGAAATTGATAGCTCTCATAATTTAACAGAAAACATATTTTTTTTAATTCGCCGTTACTTTCTACCATTTGCTATTTTTGGTGGATATCGTCGCAGTATTAAAGAAAGAATAAAATCGTCAAAAAAAAAAAAATAAATAACATCGATTTTGCATTATGATAATGTAAATAATCTATTTTATGTGAAATCTATGTATTCTATACTTTTTCTTTCAAGAAATTTATATTTTTACGAAGAAATTATTTTTCAGTATATTAAGTCTGTACATATGAAATTTTTTTTTCAAAGTTGAAATTTAAACGATATCATTCATTGATTCTTATGTAATTTTAATATATATATATATATATAAAGAATTATATAATTTAATTATTTATATATATTTATTTTATTTAAATATATATTTTTCTACATATTTGTCATAAATAAAATTATAGCGAAAATAATATATTCGCATTATAAAAATTTTTATATTGAATACATAATACATAATACATAATACATAATATTAAATTTTATATTTGAATACATAATGTTGGAAATATGTAATTCATATAAAATAATATAGTAATATAATATAAAGTAATATAAATAATAATAATATAATAATAAGAACAAGAAACAAATAATATGAAATAATATAATAATAAGATCTCAAAAATTCGCTTTTACAAAAAAAAGTTATGTTTAATAACAAAATATAACATTTAAAAAATACAAGATATTACATTCTGCTTGGCTATTACTCTACTGTAAATGATTATTAATTATATTAAAAAAATAAAACTTTGTATTAACAAGAATTAAAAAATAAGAAAATGTTGAATATTAACAATATTTAAAATATAAAATATTAAAATCAGATTAATAGTTGTTATTTAATATTAATTCAATCCATATAAAAAATCTTGATTTTATGCCGTTTATTGTGTTCTACAATTAAATGGACAATTTCTAGATAGTGTTAGTGATTTTTTATATAGTTTTGCATTCTTTCATATTTTAATTTCAAATGTTTATTTACATATTTGGTTTTTCTGTATGGAATTTCATCTCTGACTATCTAAATATAATTATTAAAATATATTCATAAAAAGCAATTAAATTTATTATATGTAATAAATATATATATAATTATATATATATATATATAATTATATTTATATAATAATAATGATAATGATATTAATATTAATATTAATAAAAATGATTTATTTGAATTATATTAAAATTAATATTTATTTTAAATATTATTATAAAAATATACGTACATAATAATTCATGTATTTGTATTTTATTATTTTATTTATTATTTTATTTGTTTTTATTTAATTAAATTACAACAAACAATAATAGAAATGAAAAATTTCTGTTTATGGTGAAAATCTTAATTTAAAAGATTTTACGAATATGTGAAAGCATTTTTCGTTAACTCATTTTTTTATTCAGCTGGTCAAAAATTACGAGCTTGCAAGTTTTTGATATGTCATCTTTTATTACTCGACATATATGTACGAAGCAGTTTTTAAATTTACGCAAAAAGATAAAATTAAAGTAAAGTTGGATAATTTTATTAGCTCAATTTAACTTTTCTTCATATAAAATAAAAATATATGTATATAAGATGTTCCATAGAAAATAATGCTATGAAAAAGAATACGATTAAAAAAGAAAAATTCAAATAATTTATATATAATAAGAAAATATTATTTTTTACAAGTTATATATTATTCGTAAATAAATTAAAAATCAAATTTATGCACATATAATATGAAATATTAAAATTAAATCAAAAATACAATTATATTTGAATTATCTTTTTTACTATCTAAGCCCATAAAATAAGAATATAAATTTTTTCCAATTTATTTTCTATTTTTATTTTAAAATTTTCAAACTATTAGAAATTATAGAACTATATATTAATTCAAAATCAAACAAATTATATTTGCGCAATTACGATATTCCAAAGAACTACAATTTTCTTAGTTTAAAGACGAAAGGAAGAAAGATTAGGAAGTGTCATAAAGTAGATGCTCATCAACCCGTTAAAGAGTATCCTCTCGTCATCATCTGTGTTCCGTAATCGCTTCTTCCATAATTGCCATTAATTAAAGGAGTCGCCGGAGATTCCGTTGCCATTTAATTACATAAAGGATTCATTAAGGAAAGGTTAGATGTCTAAAGAGAACAAAACAACATCGACAGCCTACTACTACTACTACTAGAAGAACCTCGAAAAACTCATTTTGTTTGCGATTATTATAGGATAACAGAGAAGAAAAGGATCATGGATGCATCCTTTAATACATTATTCTATATCACGAAGAAAATTACGATACTTTCGAATTATTCATCTTTCCTTCGTTCCTTTATCTTTTCATTTTATTATCATCATCTCTTTTTTGGATTTTCTTTTGATAATTTTTTCCCACCGCGTTTTCTAACGAAAAAAAGAAACAACTTTTTTAATCGTTAACATTGCTTTTATTAGTATCTCATTATTAACTGTTTATTATTTAAAATTTTTTTGGAATATGACTTTTAATAATATGAGAAAATTAGATTGAAGAAGTTTTTCAATTTTATTTTTTTTAATAATATAGAAATTTTTTTTAAATCTATATAAATTATATATTTTTTGTAATGTTTATATGTATTCGAAAACAGGGCTATTTATTATTAATTTTATTATATAAAATAATATATATAAATAAATAATTATTTATTAATAATTTATTTAATATTAATGTTATAATTTAAATATTAATTTTACTTTCTTTATTACATGAAAAAATTTTCTGAACTATCATAATTTTAATATAAATTTTTTCTTATATTCTTGAATTTTATAAAATATTTTAATAATTTCAAAATTATATTTGATAATATAGATATATTATATTTAAAATAGTATAATGTATTAACAAGAATATTTTGTTACACATTTGTTTCCTCAAGAAAGAATTCATCTTGTAAATAATTAGACAATATCACATTAATGATAAAAAAATTTTTTATTTATAAACATAATTCAAAATTACTATTATTTTATAGTATATTTGTATAGATTATATGGCTTTTTAATTTATTGTAAAAATGTATATTTTTTGTAATGTTTGAGTAATTAATATAATATAATTATTTCTAATTTCTCTACTTGCGAAATCTTATTTTATCAATAAATCTTAATTGCTACATTTTATTAAGTCTTTCGATTAATTTTGTATCTCAAATAACTTAATTGTAACTCTATTATTGTTGTCTATATTAATTATAACTCTATCATACTTTAAATAAATTTGTATTTTAGTAATATTTCTTATGATATATTTTTGGATATATATCAATTCTTGCATTCGATAGTAATGAATATGTATCTTTATTTCATTTGTTTAGTTTTTTATTTCAATTTGTGATAAACATATCGTTAGATAACTAAACGATAGATAGTGACATAAAGATTAATTTATAATATTGAAAATTTTTCAATATTCTGTCTATTCGTTGATTGTATATCCAAATTTCGAGATAATTCTTTAATAGACAATATGGCTATTGAACTTGATATCATCAATTTTAATGAAAGCAATAAACATACAGAAAAATTGCAATTTATAAATGATTATTTATAAAACGATATTTGAAATAATAGGAAATAATAACGAAAATTTGAAATAATGTAATAATAATCTGAATAAATAAATTTTTATCTCTTTTTATATTTAAATGATATAATATTTCTATCATATATTTAATAAAATACTGTTTTGCCACTTTTTAATATTTATATATTAATATTTTAATAACATATAGATATTATATTTTGTAGTTTGTAAATTATAGTCTTTTAGGAATACATATATTATTTACTTACTGAAATTAATAAATGAAATTTTTATTTAATATTTTTGTTAAAATTAATTACTATAAATACTTTTTATATCTATTGTATGTTTCTTCTTCAAATTATATTGTCAAAAATTATAAATAATATTGCTGTATGTAATTTAAAAATAACTATTATTATGAATTTTTCAATGAAAATATTAAAATTTTCCATTCTATTGAATATATTATATTATCTATACTATATTTAATTAATCAATGAATATTATCCATATAAAGTATCATTAATTAGTACAAAACATCAAAAAAACACGAAATTCCGTGATTTCTTCCATACACCATTTATAACGATATCATCACAATATCCACGCAATCAATTAAGTATACCCGAAATTGGCTCGCGTTCGTATTTCATTATTCAAATCCTTCTCTACGCATTCCCCTTGTTAAATGGTCTCTCTCTATATTTCCCGACTTGCTACTACCATCACAAATAATTCTGTCTCTGCATAAATCGCCCAAGTGTTTCACACTGAGGTCAAATTTCGAGTTAAGCCGGTTCTAAATATGTCCACATCGCACCGATCCTTTTGTACGAAAATTTCTCTCCCTCTCTTTCTCTTTCTCCCCTAGAACTTTTCGATATTCAATTCCAATTGTGTTTATCGCCTCTCTGTCTTTCTTTTTCACCCTCTTTCCTTATCTGTTTTCTTTTTTACCCTATGCCTTTCTCCATTTTCTCTCTCTCTCTCTCTCTCTCTCTCTCTCTCTCTCTCTCTTTCCACAGCTGTATTTCGTTTTTTCGAATACAGAATACAACGCGGCTGTCCGTCTATGGCAAGTCCGAGACCGCATCGTGCGTCGTTCCTCTCGACGAAGTTGCCCGTCCGGCCAGTCGAAGGTTTATTGCCCGCGCAGGCTAAAATCCCCGTGCGAAAATTCCGCTTAGCCGCCGCTTCCGTATCCGCCTCGAAATTGAACATAAATTTACAGGCGTTCCATACCTCACTATCCTCCGCTTCAGCATATTCCTTTTTTTCTCGCTGTCTCTCTTTCTCTTTCTCTTGATCCGTTTTTTTCCTCTCCTTGTTTGGTCTCTCTGAATCTTGAATCTTCGCTGCTCGATTTAATTCGTCTATTAATTACGAACGTATAAAGCGTATCTAATATTATCAAATACTAATATAATAATATTGTATAGTAATAAGCGTTAGGTGGCGCACAAATGTAATTCTGAGATAAAAGTAGAGATTTATCGATTCGGCTAATAATCGGATATGAATGAATTGCTTATGAAAAAATATCGAAATTATCGAAAAATATAAAAAAATGTTTTTTTGTTTATTGTTTTGTAGAGAAATTAAATTTGAAAATTTTTTAAGTATGAATGAATAAAATTGAATTCTGATTGAATATAAATGAACTATCTGATAAAAAATGAAAAAGTATAGAATAAAATTTTATAATTTAAATTTTTTTTCGAGAAAAAAAATTGAATTTGAAAATTCGTTGATTATATGTTTTTTTATTTGTACATATCCAATCTTGATCGAAAACAAAAATTAATGTACTAATAGCATATATCGAATCCTTATTTCTTTGGTACAATAAATACTTGAATATTGATAAAAAAATATGGGAAAAATTCATATCACTAAAAAAGATATTGTTAAGAATAAAAGTGATAGTAATAAGTAAGATAGGAGTTTCGATATTAGAATATTTGTTATCCATGTTTTTTCAATTCGAATTTAATATTGAAAATTATAATATTCGAATTAACATTCGAATTTAATTTTATTTTGAATATTTAATTATTGATTAAGATCCATTTTCGGAAATGATAATTTTTTTATTCATTTATTTTATATAATTATTAAAAAAAAAAGAAAATATAAAATATATTAATTTGAAAATTAAAAAATATATTAATTTAATATTTTTGTGAAAATTTTTATTAAATATATATATTTAATTAATATATAATTTATTAAACAAATACTTAATGAATAGGCTTGTTTTCTAATTTTGGTAATTAAAAAATTAATAAAAATGAAAATGATTTTAATCTTTATCTAAAATTAATATATGCCTTATACTTTGAGAATATTTGAAATATTTTAATATTTTAAAAATTTCTATTCTACAAACTTAGGAAATGGAAATTATTCTTGATTACTTAAATTTTATTATTTAGATTTGACAATAATGAATAATAATTAATTTATTATCTATTTTATTAAATCTTTATTGATTATTACTTATTCCAAAGATAATTAGTAGCATTAGAGGATGCTATTAATATAAGATTTATCAATAATCTCATTTTAATTTTCGATAAAATTAAGATAAGAATAAATAGTACTAAATTATATAGAAATTAATGATTATTTATTTTACTACATTAAATATTTTATTGACAATTATAATTAAAACAAAAGAAGAAAACATAAAAAAAATCATTACACAATTATTATACAATTATTAACAGATTTATATATATATAACGCATATAACACTTTATTATTAAAAAACTAAAAAATATCAAATTTTTAGCGATCTTAATCTAATCAAATGACTTAATTCAATAGGGATAAATCATTTTAAACTTTGAAATCATTCTTAAAAAATATTTTTGACTCACAAACATTTTGTTATTTTATGTAAATGAAAAATAATTTACATAAATAATTTTAAAGAATATAACAAATTTATTTTATTAATATTGCCTTTATAATTTAAAAAATTAAAAAATTAAAAAATTGGTCTATCAGTTCCAATCTCCACTATCCTAAAACATTTTATATTTCGAACATTCTATTACTATTCGAATGACATATTATATTATCTATTTATCCAAAGTAGTTCACCATAACGATGGACACGTTGACCTAAAATCTGACTTTACAGAAATGCAATAAAACGAATGCTTTTTATCCGTATTTATGATTCGTTCGAACCATTGCATTGGTCGCTGTTGAAAAGTGTAACTAACGCAGAGAACCAATGATCCTACGATCTATTCACCATTCTTAATCATAATTACGCAAGCTTGCGCGCGAGTGGGTGACAGGAGCAACGACGCAATAGTGTTATCGCGGCTTCACGGTCTATCGCATTGTCGGTTGCTCGTGGCTGTGTTCGTTCATCGTTTCATCAGCGGTTTTTCGTGGAAAAAAGAGGCACGCGATAGGACAGGAATATATATATATATATGCGTAGATAGAGAGGAAACAACACCAGGAAAGGATGAGAGCATGCGTGAAAAATAGCCGTCGTTTCGGAATCGAATCAGCGAGCCGATTCAAAATCGAGAAAGGAAAATTAACGATGCTGGACGAACGAAACCTCCGCATCTCGTCACAATCGAGAAACGATAGCTTGCAATTAATAAAACGTTAAAAACTTTTAATGAGAAAATATCAGTCTTTCCATTTCGATCCGATTAAAAGCAACGGTATGTTGTGTTGCTTCTTTCTTGAATCTATTTTCAATTCCTCTTTCTTCCTCTCTAACTGAATTTTCTTCGAGATTATAAGATCATCCAAAGTAATGATCATAGACAAAAAAAAATAGAATTTGGAATCTGATAAAAAAATAATTAAAATTTCAAATAAAATTATTTGAAGTACTTTAAAATGCTTAAATAGTATTTAGTCATAACTATTATTATATAAATATAATATATAACTATATATTATAGTTGATTTGCTCTTTATATAATTTCGGTGATGTTACACTTATTTGTGGTTTTTCGATGCTTTAAATAATAAATTATTAAAATAATTAATATTCTTAATTTCAATTGTTAGAATATATTTGAAGAAAAGCTGAACAAACGAATATCAGTTAGTGCATTCCTTGTAATATAATAAATTTTAAAAAATTCAAATTAAAATAATTGTTAAAATAACATTTTTTAGGCATGTATTGGTTAATATTTTTTATAAAGAATATCGAACTATATAAAAGCTAATGCGTAAAAGATATGATTCTTATATGAAAGCAGAGATAAGAGATATCCTTAAAAGTTTTTAAACCTTAAAATTCCAAAAAAATAAATTTTACTATATTATCATATATTTATACATCATATATTATCATAGTCCTTTATATAATTTTTGCTAATGAGATTCTTATTTCTAAAAAGAACAAAAATATTTAAGTTATATTAAATTTGATTGAATTATTCTTTATAAACAAATATTTCAAAAGATTATATTAACGAGATTTAATGAAGGCTCTAACAAAATTGTATTGGACTTTTGAATAAAATAATGAATCATTTTGAAGAGTATAGTGCTGATATAATGTTTTGACAATTTATCAGTAGTTGATAATCGATGAAAAGAAATTCTTTTTTGATATACGAAATAAAAATGAAATCAATTATTTTGAGTAATTTTTTGATTAGATATTTGGAAGATTAAAGATTATGAAGAAGGAAAGTAAATGAATATAATATATAGAGTTATTTAATTTTTTACGAGTGATAAATATTAATTATTATTTCTACATCAATTTCTGTAATATTAAAATAGTAACTTATGTTTTTAATTATGTTATTAATTTTGATGAAATAATAATTATGCAAGTTTCCAAACAACGAATTTGCAATGATGTTGTTTATGTTCACTTATTTTCAATGGATATATGACACAAATTTTTAAATATGAAATATGTAAATCATGTTGAAATCACGTGTTATTTTCAAATATTTCACATACAAAAGAATTATTAATTTTTAAATATATTTTTTCTGAATTGAAAACTATTTTTTTAAATTAATATTTCTTAAATTATTTAGTATATATATTTAATCATCTATATATATATTTCATTAGTGTATATATGATATAGAAATAATATTTAATTCTTTTATTAATATTTAAATTTATAAATATATAAATATGAATAAACTATATAAATATGAATAAACTACTGACAAAATATTTAGTTTAGTTAACTAAATTGTTTTTTTTTTGAATTTCTTAAATTGCCTTGTAATGAAAAATTTGGTTGTAATCGATTTAAATGAAACAATCGTATTTTTATAATTTCTTTCTAAAAAAATTTTAATGAATTTGATATTAGATTTTTTAAAATTAATAATTTTGTGACTTTTATGATCAATTCTAAATTTCATTTTCTCTGATGACATTCTTGTCAAATGTCAAATTATTATTTGAAATTATATAATGAAATTATATTGAAATATTTATATTTATATTCATATTTAAAAATCAACTATCTTGAAATTTTTTAAGTATTTTCAATTAGCATTATAATTAAAACTATTATTTATTAAAAATTTGTAAAAATATAATTTATTGTATGGACAAATTCTTATAAAAAATTATAAGTAACAAGTATCTTAAATTTTTTTTACAAAATTAAGTCAATATCAAATTTCATATCCTTTAAACATTTTTATAAATTAAAGATAATATTTATATTAGTATATGAAGTAAAACTACAAGACATATATCCATAAGAATTTTTCAATTATCAGTTATTATTTTTCAATTATCAATTATCAGTATTCATAAAATAAAATTTCTATAATTGCAGTCAGTTAAATAAACAAAAGATATATATATATATGATGTAGAACGATTTTTCAGCATGAATTTTTCAAATAAACAATAATAGATTGTAATATTATATATATATAATTAAATTTATTTGAAAACCAAAAAATATACCATATATAAAATATATTATTAAATTTTATTATAAATAAATGTACATATGAAAATTTACTAATATTATGCAAATTTTAATATACATATTTTTTATATATTATTGAATATTTGATTTAGCTACATAGAAACGAACTAATCAGAATCTAAATATAAAGCATCCTAATCGAAGATATATATGTACACTGCCTAACATATAGAAATAGCATCGATTTTCTTTTCTTCTATCTATCAAACATAATAAAAAATTTCATATTCATTTTTATTCTACATCATATCATCAATCATTTTTTAAATTCCCACATTCCTGCTCAAATTCGTCATTATAAAAGTTTTGTTAATTAACGATTATTTCCAAAAAAAAATAAAAAATAAAAAAATAAAAAGAAAAGAAAAGAAAAAGAAGAAGAGAAAGAAAAGAAAGAAGAAAAAGAACAAGTCGAAATATGCAGGAAGCAATTCATCCGCAAGCCGGTTAATTCGAGATAAAGCCGGTCCTTTCCGGTCGAGCACGATTTGGCCTGCTCATGGGATGTCTGCCATGTATACACAAGGGTTGTAAGTTCACGTATCAGCCGGAACGGCTGCAAGTTTCATGCTACAGCAGCATTACGTGGCACAAAGTCCTGTTCTCATGTTACGAGTCGTGTGAGTCTAAAAGAAGGCGTGGGGGCTTATAACAGGGTACGCGTGCCCCATCAGCCCATCCATTGCACACTGTGCTTTCCTACATCTTAGACACACGGTTACGTCGATCCCCGCGTTACAACTCGAGAAATGAAGTCGCGTAAAAATGATCACGTATGGCGTGTTTAAGTTTTGAACTTCTCGTATCTCTTTCATACAGGATGAAAACGCGCTTTTTGTCGTTTAGATTGGATCTATTATAATTTTATATCGGTTATTCGTTCTCTTTCTTTAATGTGTTTAAGAGAAATTAGATTCAATGTGGGATTATTAATTGAAATAATAGGGAAAGGCGAAAAAACGGTTGATAATATTTAATAATAGAAATCGTGATAGCGTATATAATGAATTATATGTCAATAACACTTCAAAGTACTTATTTAAATAATAAAATGAAATATTAATTGTTAGTAAATATATTAATTGATAATCATTTAGATGTAAATATGAAAAAAACGGTTTAAAGAAAATTTAAAAAAGATAAAAAGATTTAAATGAAATATAAAAAAAAAAGATTGATTATATTTGCATAGAAAGATATAGTTTGTAAATATTTTAATTTATGTTTATAGTTTTAATTTTTCATAATATAGCTGATAAGAAAATTATAAATGAAGGAATTTATAAGGAATTTATTTTTCATATTTGTTATTATTATATGTAAATAATTCATAATAATAGCATAAAGTTAATTTTTGAAAAATATATATAATGGTATAATATACATAAAAATGATTAGTTGGAAAGTTCTTTGCTTTGCGTAATAATTTATTAACTAATAATTTCAAATCAGAAATTATATATTATAAACATTTTGCAAGAATAATTTCTTTTTTTTATAATTGTTTATAAATAAGATAATTAATTGATTTATAAAATTATATAAAATTTATTTAGAAAATTTCACTTTTTTATCAATAAAATTAATCTTTTATAAGAAATTCTATTATATAACATTAATAACATTAATAACAACTATAATATTAATAACTTTTAATTTATAAAATTACAATAATAATATTTCAATTATGCAAGAAAATTCAAATTATTATTTCAAATCTTTTTTTAATTTAGTTATTAATAATTTATTTATTAATATTTCTTAACTTATTTGTTTTTGAGATATCACTAGTTATTTTTATCTTCAATTATTTATTTACTAAATTATATAATAAATATTTTTAATATCTACTTATTTTATCCATATATGAAAATTTCATAAATTATGCAATAAATGCTAAAAAATATCAAAAATTTATCATAATATATAAATATTATTTTATTTTATATTTTCTACGATATTTCATTTTAATTTTTTTTTTTTTCATTCATAAATATTTTCATCGAATTTTATATATATATATGCGATTCATCTTTAAAAATATTATTTTTATTTTATCCATTAAAAATATATTTTTATTGTAATTATGAAAAAAAGAAGGGACTTTAATTTATTTGATTATTATAATATAAAAAAATCGTATTTGAAACTGAGAAACAGCTCTACTCGAGATAAACATACTTTATCTTACGCTCAAACAAATAAACATTATTTTCAAACGAGATATTGTTACAATATCATATTGTATTAAATCCCTCTTCATGAATCGGAAACTTTCTTCTTTAAGCTTTATTTTCAAGCCATAAGATACATTTTTCCAGTATGAAACGCGCCCTTCTCACGTAAGCATGCTGGTTTGCGAAAATGGCGATTTTTAGCAGTTTCTCGGAAGCGAAATATATCGCCCACATTTACTCCACGCATAGCATCGCTTTTTTTGAAACAAAACTGTGGTCGTGTCACGAGGCGAATCAAATTGAAAGTAAAATGTGCGTTTGGATCGAAAGGAATTGGACATTTCATTGGTAAAGCAAAAATGCAAGCGTCATAAAATCGTTTATATTTCCATTTTGAGAAATCGGAGATTTGAATGCACGCGAACATTAAAAAAGCATGAACATCGCGTTGAATGATTTGCATGGTGACTATCGTCGAACAAGACCGGTTTCTACCGTAATAAGAGAACAATCGCGTGGTTGCTTCCCTTTGTCTCGATTATTTTATATTAAGTTTGCATATCGAAGTTAACGTCTTGATTCCCGCTAGTCATGTGGATTGCGATTAACCGTATTGTGGATTGCGATTGACCGTAGATAAACATGATTTTGCTTGTTAGCTTAATATATAGTATCATGAAAAAAACGATAGTTTTTTCATTATTTTTTTTTCTTTTGTAATTGTGATCGAATATTTATTAATAATCTATAATAAGATCATCTAATTTTATAAATTGTGACGTTCCAGAAGAATTTATTTTTATAAAAAAAACATTCAGGAAATATGAAGAATTATATATTTATTAAATATTATGATGGATGAATTGACTCTTTCGTTTTTCTGATTTAAGAACTTCAGGGTATCAGTGATTTAAAAATATTTAAAGGGAAAAGACATTCAATTCAAATCAGTTATAATTGAATAATTGAAGGATTTGTAAAGAAATTCAATAAATAATACAAGAAACATGAAAATGTGAATAGATATAGATGTTTATATAAAATAAAATTTCTAACGATTAAAAAAAGAAGACATAAATAGAAATTTATCTTATTTTTTAAACATCAATATAAATACATCTTATATTTTAAATATTTTGTTTTTTTAATATATCGTATGCATTCTGTATATTTAAATTTTCGTACATTTAAATTTTTTATAAATGTATAAATATTCTGAGTCTAGTTATGAAAAATCTTGTTGAAAAATTGAATAAATTATTAAAATATAATTGTATTTATCTCATTTTATATAAAAATTATTACAGAAACTTTCTTCCTATAATATTTTATAAAATGATTATATTATTCATATTATTATATTTATTCATATATTATATTATTCATATTTTATATTATATATTATTATAAATTTATATTATGTTATATATATATA
>NW_025222552.1:1998580-2073021 GCF_014066325.1 Apis laboriosa
ATCTGTATGATATATATATATATATATATATATATATATATATTTTTATTATATATATTATAGTTTTATATATATATATATAATAAAAATTTAATAATAAAATTTAGTTAAATATAATTACAATAATTGATTATAAATCGATTAACTGTTCAGATGAATTATGAATAATAGTGTAGGTGTCACATATTTTAAATCCATTTTCTGTTAGAATGATTCCTTTCCAAAAAGCTAAGTTTATATTCTTAAACAATTTCGAGTAAGTTACCTTGTATAAAGTATAAAATAACTTATTTTGTACGAAGTAGAACTTGACTAATGAACAGAAAATTGGCTAACGAGGCTTTAGTCAGTGTACATACCTCGAACTTGAACTTTGAGACCCAATTTACAATTTCTCGACGCTTGGGGTGAGTGATGTGGAAGAAATGGCCGTAAAAGAGCATTTCATAAATTCTAGCGTAATCGAGATGAACCGAGACTGGAGGGATGCATCGAGGCAAGAGGACGAGATTGAGGCGCGGGTGTTTCAGGGACACGGGTACGCGTGGGTCGGACCGGAACCAGCATGATTCATGTCGCAAAGAAATCGTGAGACTTGCGGAATACCAATCTCAACTCGTGAATGTTCCTGTCGTTCTGTTTGCGTGTTTTCGAACTGTCTTTCTGCATGTTTACTAGACATATTTCCACGATGTCATATTCTTTGAAGATGGATCAACTCTTATTTTATCACATAAGAACAATTTTTACGATTACACGAGAGACTTAAGAACTATTTTGAAGAACAGTGTATTAGTAAACAAATATCATATCGAGCATGAGGGTGAGTTTCTTTGCCAATGTTTTGATAGGAGAATCATGTTTTAAATATTTTTTATTCTGTTTAGCAAATTGGTATGTCCACTTTTTGGTAATATTAAGTAAATATTATCTTTTGGTAAATATCTTTAAAAATATCTAAATTATTATATTCCCAATATATAAATTCAAAAAAAAATAAAGATAGAAATTTAAATTTTTTAATATTCTATTATCACACACGCACACACACACATATAATATATATTTAATTAATCTATTTTTTCTTTATTAATTTTTTTTAATGCAAATTTCTTTTCAACAGAAAAAATTCTTCCTTATTTAAAAAATATTCTTAAATTATATTTAAATTAGATAATCTTCTTCATTTAATATTAAATAATTTTATAATATATAATTAGAAAAATTAATCGTGAAAAATAATTTTAGAATAGTTTAATAGTACAATTTTTTATAACATAGAAATGATTACATTATTGATATATATATATATATATTATTATTATTATTATTATTATTGTTATTATTATTATTATATACGTGAAAAATATTGTTAAAAATAATATATATATATATATATCGTGATTATAATTAAATAATAATTTAATATATATTTAATATAAATTTAATATGATAATTCGAAATTAATAACGGAATGATTTTAGAATCAATAATTGTAACGGAAAATTAACTTTTCTATAACTGTATAATTATACAATTTTAAGATTTCTCAAATTTGAAAATAATATAGAACTATTCTAATTAATATGATTGTTTGTTTTAATTATATATACAATTATATATACAATTATATATACAATTATATATACTTTAATTGAAATATCATAAATTTTCTTGTTTGTTGAAACAAAATATAGTGAATCATAAAAGTTCAAATATTATAATAAATATTAAATATTAAATATTAGATATTTTTATAATAAAAATTTTTATAATAAAAAAATATTAAATATTAATATTAGATATTCTTACTTATCTATTCTGTAATAACATAATTCCAATGAAATCAAATTTTTCCTATATTTATTTATAAATATTTCTATATATAATATGGAATATTAATTTTTCATATATATATTTTTTTTTCATATATATTTTTCATATATCTTTTTTTTTTCAGAAAAAGAAATGTATTTATACAATCGTTTGATTAATTATTTGTTTTAATATTATTTTCTAAATTGCATTTTTTCTCTTTTTTTAAAATTTGATATTTGTATGATATTTATATATATATATATATATATATATATATATACAATTAATTAATGATAGCAATTTCAATTTTATTGCTACACATTGTTTTATTTTAGGAAGTGAGATAGATTAAATTTTTAACGAGAAAAATGTACGTTATAAATATCAGTTCATCGCGTCCACGAGATTTATTCATTAAAGTTTATGTATACGAAGATTAAGATCTAATATATTTTTAAATTTATGTATACTTTTTGAGTTATTTCTGAAATATGAAATGTTTATATTACAGAAAAATTAATTATTCATACTTGTTCGTACTTTTTTTTTGTGTGTACATATAATTTTATGTATATGTATATAATTATTATATATATATATATGATAAAAAATTTTAATCAAAACAAATCATATAAACTATTTTATTTTAAAATTTCTACATAACATTTATAATTTTAAAGCATATTATATTTCCTGGAATAAAAATGTATTTTATTAAGCTAATTGTGAATAAATAACTATTATCAAATTCAAATTTCAACTATTGTGTACAATCAAATTCATTTGTATTCAAATTAAGTTTAAATGCGTAGGAATTTTGTTGTTTCAAAAAATTTAAATTAAAATTGTAAAAAAAATTTCTTAATTCTGCTCATTAAAAAAATTTCAACACAACAGTTTTCATAATTCTTAAATGTAAGCATTTCTAAACTGAAAACACGCTTTAAATTAAATTAAATTATAACATTCAAATATTTTTCACACTTTGATAATCTTGAGAAATCTTTCCACAATACATTATAGTGCCGCGATTAATATATCCATCATTAACAATTCAAACAACATTTTGTATTGGCTTCGTTAATTACGAATCTTGCATGTTTGTAAAAATCTTCCACGCCAATTCAGGCATCGGATCTTGATATCCTAGCATCGTCCTACGTATCTGCTTATCTGCCTATAATTTCAATGAAATTTTTTCTCTCGCTGAAACGTATCCACGTGTACGTATCTCGTTCCCTCTTACATCAGACAGTGTCGTCCGAAAGAGAAGACAATAGCGCGTGGGTCGAGGCAATATGTCGAGGCGTAGCCGAATACGTAGGTAGTCTTAGGGTGGTCGTAACTAGTGATGGGCATACGATGCTCATTTCCTTTGAGATTTTCAATCAAATCAATCTTTCTAACCTCTATTCCTGTCGATCATGTGAAATTTTAGAAATTCAAATCAAGTCTCTGAAATATTCAAAATCGTGATAAGTAATTATAGAAATATTTAAAATGATTAATATAATCCATTTTTAATTTTCTTAAATATTATTAAAATTATTTAATAGTATTTAAATTTATAAATTAATATATAAATTAATATATGTGATTATAAATTGAAATTTTTTAATTTTTAAGATTGTATAACAAATATTCGAAATTAACAATTAATATTAATAATTAAGTTATAATTTTTGTTAAATATATTATTGAAATTTATAATGTTTATTAGATTTTCAATATTTTAAGATTTTCAATTTGCAATATATCTGCAAATATTTTTCATGAATTAGTTATTTATTATTATCTTTAAACTTGTTATTTTTTTTATTTATACAAACATTAATTGGGCATTAAATATAATTTTAATATTAAAATCATAAAGTTATTATAAAATTATTATAATAAGATATAATATTATCATACAATAAAATTGTATTTTAATTATTTTTTTTTATCTAATTTTTATGAAATATTTTATAAATATAATTTTTCTATGAAAAAATAGTATTAAATATGTATTAAATATTATTTTAAAATAATTATAAGAAAATGTTATATTCAATAATAATTTCAAATAAATTTTGATTGAATAATTAAATAATATAAATATAATCATGGGAAAAAAGTCTATGTATTTACTTATATACATAATAATAAATCTTACTTCATATATTTCTTACTATTGTATTTTATCATTATGTATCCATTCATTACATTAATATCAAACAGATTAGATATTTAAAACATTTTTTATATTTTATATTTTATATTTCAAAGAATTATAAAATAATAAAAATATATATAATTTCAACTACATTTTTGAAGATTAAAGTAAAAATTTCTATAGAAATTTCTTTTATATTGATATTAAATATTTAGAACAATCATTTCATATCATTGAAAATTCAATTGAATTATAAAAATTGTATTTTTTAAAATTTTAATCAATATATATACTTATATTTCATAAAACTTATAATTTTAATTTATTTTTCGAAATTAACCATTTCAATTTTACAGTTTTTGAATTCTTTTTCTTTACATCAACAATCAAAATATCTAAAATAACTCAACTTTTCATTTTCAAAATTTCTTATTAAAAACAATTTTAAATTTAAAATATAGAATATAAATAATATAAATATAAAATATAAGTCAAATAAGAATATATTGATATATTGAAGATATATTGGAAAGAAGATAATTGATATTTTATTTTATGTACAACAAAAATAACAAAAAAAATTTTTTCTTTATATTTCTTATATTTTTTTTCGCACAACAAAAAGAAACTGATAAAATATTTTTAGTTACATAAAAACAAATTGAGGGGAACAATTGAAATCGCTTTGTTCCCATCGCTAGTCGAACCGCGATCTGTCCGTGACGTAAGACGCCCGCGGTACTTAACGATCGCTGCCATTGTACGTTAAAACGATTACTTCCGGCGCACGTGGAGGTGGAGGAGATATATCGTGAACCATAGAACTATAAAACGCAATGTTCTACCCTTTTGTCTATGCTCACGAGCTGTCCAAGAACGTCCATCCATGTTCCTCTGTTGTCCCCGAAAAACGAATATATTTCGGAAGCATACAACTCGCAATTCGAAAGAATGCCAGTTGAATGATCTAAGTATTCTCTGCAAAGATCCATTTATGCGACCTATTTTACGTTTGTTCTTTACATATTACAGAAATTTATTAATATTTATTAATTCTTAAAGTAGGAAATTAATTAACACGATTGAATTATTATAATATTAATAATATTGAATTATTATAATTATTATTGATATTGAACTCAATGATTAACAAATATTTATATATATAAATATTTCAATATTACTGGGAATATCTATATCGAAAATTCTTTGGATATATTTTCATTATTGGGTGTGTTTATATTCCATATAGTTTTGAAAATTTATAAGATAACAAATTCTATAAAATGCGAATAGTTTTATTGATTTTTATTAGATTATATATAATACAATCTGTATTATAGTATCTGTATTATATCTATAGTCAATAAGATTGGATAATAAATATATTATTTATTTTAATGATATTGCTTTTAAATAATTATAATTTTAATTAATACATTAAGAATATTGTTAAAATTATGCAATTTACGTTAGATCAACAAAATATTGTAATGCTATAATGTTATTTCATATGGTATTACTTATAAATGAAATGATATACCATATTTTTTTGATCAGTACAAATATATTTTTTTGGTTTGTTTATAAAATATAATTGGAATAAATATTGATAATATCGTATTGAAAAAATTAAATTTGCTCTATCTTTTTAAAGCTTTAATATTATAATTTGAATTACAAAAAACGCGATTTCATTTGCTTGTTTATATATAATATGTATAATTATTATCATAATTTGTAGTATTAAATTATATGTATATAATACTCTATATGTATTCTATAATATACTTTATACTTTATACTATTTATACTCTATATAGTAAATAATATAAATGAATCTACATTGGATGAAAAATTGTCGATGAAAAATTTTAAATTTCTAATTACTTATAAAAAAAAATCATACAATAATTAGCCTGAATTCATTTTAAAATTTCAAAAAATGCTAAATTTTCATTAATTTCAATTATTGCTATTTAAATATTGCTATGCTGCTTAAAAAATTGATTTTAAAGAGATTAATTATATATTATATATTATTAATATTAAGATTAAATAAAAGTGACAAAAAGATTCCCTTTTCATAGCTCAAATCTTTAATTAAATATCAATGATTATTTTTTTCATACCGTGATATAAATATAAAAATATTTTTATAAAAAAAATTTTTATCGATATAAATATATCATTATGCAAAATATAATAATATATTATATGTTACATTAATGTATAACATATTATGTTATAATATATAATTAATATAATTATGTTATATTAATCTGTTTTAACTCTAATAACATAAAAAAAAAACAAATTAATAAATTTGAATTGATTTTATAATTTACAAAATAAATAAAAATAAAATATTCTTTCAAGTTACTAATTTAATAAATTTAATAAAACAAATCCTTTTATTATTATTATATTTATTTTATTATATTATATTTTTTATTTATTTTATTATATTATATTATATTTATTATATAATTAAATTAGTTAAATTAATTACACGAATTAATTAAATTAATTTTTATAATATATTATATATTACAAATTAAAATTTCATTATAACTATCAATTGTCAATTATTTTAACATCAACAATTTTATATTGCATTTTTTAGTTTCGTTGAAAGAATAAAGATTATTTCTTTCTTCTTTTCATTAAATCTTCTTCATAAAATTCTCTTCATTAAGAAAAAGATGCTCGAATAAATTGCGGACACGAAAAGTTTTTATTTGGATACCATGTTGCAAAGATTTCTTTGATAATTAACGCGGAATGAGATCTGTCGGAAACATATTTAATTTATGGAGAGAGTCGAGGTGCAAAACTCAAATGTTTGGGAAATTGAAATGACATGGGCGTATAATTTGGAAGAAGTTAAATATATTCGCGTTCATCTTTGGAAAATTAAGAAAGTTCTGAGTTTTCTGTCAAATGAAATTTTAATTTACATTAAATTAACATTTTAATTTAATATATGAATACTATATATTATTTCTATAAAATTTAATTTTATATAAATTAATTATTAAGAAGATATTCATGTGATTAAAAAAATAGTTGCTAATGAAATTGAAACATTGCTGAGATTCTTAATTAATTATGAATTAATTATGAAATTAATAATGTATGATAAAGAAGTTGATGATTATGATTTCATTTTTTTATTTAATCTTTTAAATTTTTAATGTTTTTGCAAAATAATTAAAGCATTTTAAATAATAAATAATTATAAATCATATTTAAAAAATATTTTAATAATAAAAGCTATGAAAAATTTGAAAAAAGTATATTTAAATTCTTTTATAATAGAACTTATAAAGAGTTGGTTAATAGCTTTTTATATGTATATTATTTCATATAATTTTTATATGTTTATTATTTCTTTTCTTTTTAAATTATAAAAATATCAAAAAAAAAAGAATTTTCCTAACAATCGCGTGATTTTTGATTTATTGAAATATTAATTTAATTTTGATGTTAATAGGAAAAATTTTCAATATTATTTACTTTTAAGTTTATTAATATTTTAATAATAAATATCTAAATATAAAATTCAAATTCAAATCCAAAAAAGCAAACATCTATAATATCTATAATATTTATAATTAATATATAATGTGTGTATATTAATATGTAATATATATATAATATATATACAATAACATTATAACAATAAAAAAAAGGACTTTTTCATATTTTATTAATAGATTTCATATTTTATTAATAGAATACATATATTTAAAGAATACAGTATTTTTTACTTGTATAAAAATAAAAACAGGATTTATTTGTATTATTTATATTAATTTATATAATTGTACAATATTTTAAAATTTATATTACTATATTCGGATACAAAATGTAAAATTTAGTATATATATATATATATATATATATATATATATACTAAATTATAATATATACTATTAATATATATATACTATATAACTATACATATATATTATATATTATATATATATATATATATAACTATAGTTAAAATTTTATAATATACTATATATATATACTATATAATATATATATATATTATATATTATATTATACATATTATAAAATTTTAACTATAGAATAATATATATTTTTTATATTATTTTATATTATATTATTTATCGAATAAAAAAAATATTTAAAAAAGTTCATTTAAATATTACTTATATTTTTATTAACTATAAGTCAGAAACGAAAATATATGTCTCTATTAACAGAAAAATTTTGATTGTGAAAAAGTTTGTGGATTATAAATATATTCACAATTCATTCATCAAACTAATATGCTTATATATTTATTGATAAATAATATATATACATAATAATGTATACATAAATAAATTTTAAATTTCATTAATATTAAGAAGTTTAATTTATATATTTCAATGATTGCGCAATTACATAATTCACACAGTTATAACAAGATAATACAAGCGAAAATTATACCTATTATATATTTATGAAAGGAAGATAAATTTGTTCTAGGGAATAATGTCTCTTAATTTTGATTGATCCCCAAATGATTATGGTTTGGACTTTTGGTAAGGGATAGGATACTTACTATATTATGTATATGTGATTATCAGAATTCGATTGGAAATTATCGCATATAACTTACACGTCGATTGCTCCTTAATTTACCTTTTGATCATCGTTATATCATGATATTAAACATTATATATATATATATATATATATATATATATATATATATGTTTAGAAATAAAAGCATAAAAAAGATAATAGGATAAAAAAGATAATAGGATAAAAAAGAAGAAAAAAATTTATCAAATAAAAAATAAAATTATAAATTTCCAAGTTCATTTCAAAAACTATCATTCTAGATTTTCGATTTATTTTTGAATGAAAATTTATTTTATTTTAATCTATATCATATTTTCTGCTATCGTATATTTAAGTAAGTATTACATTTTTTATCTTTAATTAATATCATTGCATCATTAATCAAATTTTTGAATCATTGAATTTTATTTAATTCCATTTTATTTATATATAAAAGTGCAGAAATATAAATTAATATTAAACTGAGCACCAATAATAATCTATAAATTATGATATAAAGGAGGGGATAATGCTATATGCAAAAAGAAAAAAAAAGAAAAATAGAAAAGAAGAATTCGATTTTATTCAAAAAAACAAAGAAATAAGTAATAAAATTTTACTTTATATTTCTTACTACTTACTTCTATAGAATAATGATCTATAATCACTAATCAATTTCATTTGTATTCAATACAAAATTAATCAATTTCACTTATATATAAAAAATTTATGATTCCGAGAGTACTTCATACATATTTATAGTTCTCATTAAAGATTAATTAAATAAATTGTAGAACTTTTATCAGGTAAAAAATAATAAAAATCGTATTATTCATAAAAATACTACTATACTTACTGTTACACTATTTGTAGTCCATATGATATATCTAAAAAAACTCCTACATCTGTACACGGATATTATAGAAATTATTCAACTTTCAAAATATCAAATACCAACGGTTCTCTCAAAATTCCTTCCACTTGTAACAAATTAATCGCGTCAAGGACTAAAATAACGGTCGCGGTAGAAGCAAAAACGAGCGCGTAAACTTCCACTCCGCTTTCCTCGTATCCCTCTTATTCGCTTATCATCCTGGACATGAGATCTCTCAGTAAAGTTACATTAGGTATATACATTGAGAGTAGATAGCATCGTTGACGAACTGCCGCATAACCAGTCGTAACGTCTAATGATTTGGATGGTCGGAATATCGAACTAGTTCAATCTGACAATTATAGAAGCATGTTCGCGCGAAATTCGTGTTTCTTCACTATGCAATATATATAATATTTATTTACCTATATATTATTATTACCTGTATATTCTTATTCGTATCAAAAAATTATTAAGTATCAAAAAATTTATAGAATTCAAATAAGTTTATCGAATTATTAGAAATAAATATTTAAAAATTAGATATTATGTTGTTTGAAATCTTGGTCTGTAAAAAATTCATTTTCATTTATGTTTTATATATGTATAGTAATAATAGTATAGTAATAACGGAGAAAAGTAGATCTAATATTTTATTTTGATATCTATTAGTTTTTGAGATATTAATAAATAATTTTTCTTATTATATATATAATACTACCTATTAATGTTATTAATATAATAATCACTATAGTTGTCGTTATCTAGTATCGAGTAATTATTTAATTACATTAATGTCGTATCTAATAAAATGTTTAATTGTAATCCAAAAATCTGATCACTCGTTCTAAAGAAATTAAATATATATTATATTTTATTTATCAAATTACAAATAAAAAAAATTAATTTTAATAAAATTAATTTTATTAAAATAAAAATAAAAATATTTGAAATACTATGTCAATTGTTGTTATAATGTTGCTTAGTAACCATCTTGTGATAAATATTAAATTAAATTAGAATTTAAAAATAGTTGTCAACATTTGAGATTTTTTTGGAAATCTAACAAAATATTTTATATGACGTTATAAATATCAAGATTTTATTAAACTCTTGATATTTATACTTAACTCTTGATGGTGATAACTTCGAAAATGATTATATTAATCATATCTATACAAATAGAATTTAATGTATAATACTGAAAATTTTTTATTAATATCTCCGAAACTAAAATTTTATATTTTTTGTATTTAAAATCCATTTATTTTTCGCTTCTAAATTTTATGAATTCTATATTTTTTTTACATATTCTATTAATACAAGATTATTTTTTAAATAAAATTTGTTTTTAATTCGTCATTTTCTTTTTTAAATTAATAATCAACTATTAGAATTAATATCTCAATTATTTGTTAATTACTTATATTAATTCGTTTATTATAAGTGCTACAATTAATAATTCAATAAAATATGAAATATGAAATATAATTCTTAACAATTATCCTGTGAAAATTGCCCGTTGGTAAATTTTTTATTAATGAATATTATGAATATATGATCTAAAATGATATCATTTATTTTAAGAATATGATTAGAGAATAAATATTTACGACAAAAAATATAATGGTTGTCCATCAGTAATCACAGATAATTCGATTAAAAAAGTGAACGAAATATTCGCAAAAATTGTCACTTAACTGTTATAATTATCTATTTATATCACAGAGATTTAAAAATGACAAATTGAAAAATAGTTTTATTAACTGTTTTAATTCATTAAAGATGAAATAAAAAACTTATAATGAAACGCTACGAATAATGGAATTAAGGCAATGATAACTACATGAAAAAATAATAAATAAATATAATTTTTATATAATTAACTTTTTTCATATTCTTTAATTTTATTTTTCAAAACCAATTTTATTTAATCCTCCTACAAATTTCTATCATATTAATAATCCCTGATTATAATAATTTAAGTTGACCGTCATAAAAGATCATATCTTAATATTTACAGAATATGTGTAGATGGATCAACCGACTTCTGTGGATTGCGATTAAATGCATATTTGGATCATTTTGTTGCCGTGAAACGCTTAAACGCAAAGCGGATAACTCGCGTGTATGTAGTCAGGTCGAAGCGATGGGAAGGGGTTGGCGCGTGTATTCGTTGTATAGTGTACATATGTAGCCATTATCGAATGGTCGGTGAGCACAAGCATTCCAACTGCATTCTGTAGCTTATTCGAATCCTGGTTTCTCCGCTGTTTCTCTTCTTCCATATCACTCCTTATTTTCTTTCTTTGCCATCACTTCCATTTTGTCTTTCTCATCTGTCTTGGTTGGGGTGTTTAATTCGCTTCTTCTGATCTCGCTGTACTTCCTTCGTTGCCGAGATCCTCTTACCAGAAGTTTAACCCCTTCCTCTTCGTTGCCCATCACGTTTTAGCCTTCCTTATCCACGATTCGTTTTTGATCCCTTGTATTTCACTCTCTCGATTTGCTTTGAGACCGATTACAATCATTTCGCGTTTATTTGTAACTCACGTCCTATGAGTTGAATGACATGACTTTCTCTTATTTGTGATCGTTTTCGGATCTAAATTGGAGGATAAGAAAAAATGAAAAATGTGTTTGGTTCTGTGGTATATATTACGTGTTTTGATGGTGATGATTGAGAATGGAGATTTATGGTTTATAAAAGATTTATGAAAGATTACAGAGTCAAATTTATATTAGATGATGTTGAAGATTTATGTCAAGTATATTGATTAAGAGAGAATATAATATTAATGCTTTATTTATAAAATTCTTAAGAATCAAATATATAAGTGCACTACAAATAGTAAACAAAAATTATGAATAGAATTAGATATATGTAAATATAAATATTGTTAATATGTTGATTAAATATGTTAGACATATTTAAATATAAGACATATTTAAATATTTAAATATAAATATTGTGAGTAATTTCTGAAAGAAATTGTTTCATGAAAGAAGATAGAAGATATAATTTGTTAATGTAATTATATATATGATATAAAATAATGTAGAAAAAATTTTTGATTTTAAGCTTCGTAGAACCTTCCTAAATATATAAAATTTCAATAGTTTTAATATTACAGCACAATCAATGAATTGAATAAGATTTTGTTTAAATTAGCATAAAATCAATTATTTTTATTTATTTTTTTTTTTTGAGAATACACATACCAAATAATTTGTAGAATACTTTTTAATCAAATAAAATATAAAATATCTTATCTATTATTTTTATTTCTACGTTACATTTATTAATTACATTACATTAATTTAATTAAATTAATTACATTAATTTAATTTTGCATTATTTTATGAATGGCGAAATAAAATGATTTAATAGAAAAAAATGATGAATAATACTATAAATAAAATTAATATAAAATTGTAATATAATATTAATATTATACTTTAAAAATAAAAATATTTATGTGTTTTTTTATTGATTTTATTTGATTTAATATTTATTTTATTTATATAATTATAAATTTTATTATTATATATATTTCTATTATTGTTTCTATTATTGTGTGTATATATATATATATATATATATATATATACACACATTAAAATCATATTTTATAAAATCTTTCTATAAGAATGATTCTGTAAGAGTTTAATGAATAATTAAAAAATATATAGATAAAAGTTTGAACTTAATCGAGTTGCAAAAACATGTGATAAAAAAAATTGAAATAATCTAAAATATTAATAAATTTTGAAATAATATTTTAATAATATATAATAATAAATAATATATAATTTTTTCGCTATAATTTTAAATTATACATTATTATAAATATCTCTATATAAAATTTAAACATTCTAATAAAAAGTAATATAAATAGATATATGTATAACATAATTGTAACTAATTGTTGAAACTTTTATTATATGTAATATTGAATAATAAAAAATTTCAAATAATAATTATTAAAAATTTTTGTAATTTTTTGATGATTAAATTTATCATCAAAAAATCATTATTTGATGATTAATTATTATTTTATTTATTGATTAATATTTATTATATAATTTAATATTATGATTTTTATGCTATTTATCAAGTTTATTTTTATAAAAATATCATTATTATTATTTAAAATTTAAATCGCCAGCATGAAATATATTATATATTATTCAAGAAAATATTCCATAATTTATGCTACAAATAGAAATTGCATGAAAGAAAAAAATCTTCGTTTTCGAAAAATGCATTTGAAAATGCACTTGAAATCGTTTTCTAATATTTTAAATTTTATCATATGGATATAATAAAGATTATTTTTCTATGATTATTTTTTTTACATAATATAATGTCAAAGTACTAAATACTATTGTCAAGATAATCATTTAGAGATTAGAATTTAGTTATTCACAGAAGAAGATCTTAACAGAATAAAGAAATATAAGAATAAAAAAATAAATCAACAATAATAACATTTAGTAAGTAAATTCTAACATTATATTACATAAAAGCCATAGCAAATCTTGATTTTATATAATATTATGATAACAGTCACAACAACAGCTTGTAATTTATAAGATCGATTATTAAATACATATTTCGATTTAGTACTTAGTTATTAATTAATATATATTCAGTTGATTTTCAAATATATTTTTTTCAAAAATAAATTTTGTTATGTAATTTCGTTATTCTTAATTTTCTTTTTATTTTGAACTTCATTTATATATTATGTAATTTATATATGAATTACAAACTATATAAATATCTCAAATTGTTATTGACACTATTCTAATACTTTAATATCTTAATATCTTTCATAACTGTTATGTTATAATAAATCAATTTACAAAAAAAAAAATTATACTTATATGATTCTATTTAAAAAAAAATTTGTAAATATTTTTTAAATCTCTATATAAAATTTTAAATAGAATCATATACGTATAATTTTTTTGATATATTGTTGTATTCATGAAAAAATAATTCTTTAAAAAAATCCTACATCAGTCAATCTTTTTTTTTCTCATTCTTGATATTGTGAGAATCATAGCTTCTTGTTTTTCTTTTATCTCTAAAATTTCTTTCTAGATGAAAACGAATGCTACTTTCTTATATTTATTAGTTTAAGATGCAATGTATAAAATTCATATAGCCGATGTTTCAATAAAAGAATAAAAGTATCGAATAAGTACTTATTTTCAACTATTCATCTCACTATAGTTTTGATTTAGAATGATCTTCCGCATTAAACTAGATTGAATCTTCCTTTTCCTTTGAGGAACGAAATCGCAATCGCGAAGAAAGAATGATTTGTCCCTTGACCGCGATAAAAGAAGGCCAATTACTTATCGAAATAAAAAGAATCATTCCTCCTGCGAGTATCTAATCTCTTTTTGAAATTATCGAACCGCCCATATGGTTTCCTTTTTCCGGAAACAGTAATTTACTGAAATCTCATAATGGCCGACTTCTCTTTGTCTCAATCTCTTTTTATCTCTTCAGTTTAACTGCCTCATGTGAATCTTTATTAAAATGCACAGAGGCTCGAATTTCTCCCTCTTTCACGCCTTTCCTACTTTCCTCCTTTTTTAAGCCATCCTGAATTCCGGTATTTCATCTGCCCGTTCCTAACTCCTCGCAACTGAAACTCATTATGCGATCTTTGATGTACTGGCACGATGACATGGTAACATGATCGTAATTGCAATTTGCGTACACGCAAATTGCAATTCTCGAAACCATGCAACATCCGCATGATTTTGCTGAGTCCGTTTGTTGGAATGGAGACATTTTCTAGTCTTATAAATTTTAAAGAAGAAAATTAAAGTCTTCTTTTTCTTTTCTTTTTTTTTTTTTTTTTTGAAGGACAACTTTGTATGTATTATTCATGTATGTATTATCTCTTTGTATGTATTATTCATGAAATGAAGAATTTTTTTTCCTTTTTTTTTTATTTTGATTATTTTTTACTATTGTATGTGAATTAATTTCGTTTGTTCCTTTCGAATGAATTTGTTATTTATAATTTAATATATTAAATATATTAAATTGATATTTGATGTATACGTTTAAAATCTAAAAAAAGATAAAAAAAATTTTCGTCCAATATATTCAAATATTGATTGCGCTGTGAGTTTATAAGAAATCTAAAAAGGAAAAAAAACAAATGTTAAAGAATTATTACATACAACGAAACATTAATGCTTTTTTTATATATGATCTATAGACGTTTGTAAAGTCATATTTACAATTATAATTTAAATAAATATAAATAATTACAAATAAAGATATATTTTATTATTAAATGATATATTTTGTATATTTTTAAAATATTTTGATTCAAATTAAATATTATCTTTAAATAAGATATTATTAAATAAAACTTATCGTTATTTTAAAAAATAATGAATAATATTTTTTTAAAAATTTAGAAAAATTTTGTTTCATAACTTTGTTTTTCTTTCTTTTAATCAATTTAATATATTCTAATAGTATTTTTTTAATGTTTATTGCTCACTTGAAATACTATATATGCATAATATAAATTTTTATTTTTATAAATATTTAAAACCTTAAATTTTTAAATTCTCTATTCAATAATCTTTATAAATCTTTACAAATTTAAAATAATAAAATTTTTAAGTTATATATATATAAAATCACATAAGAATTATTTTAAAAAAAAATGTGATGTGTTACAAATGTGTTTATATGATATATCACTGAGAATATGAAATTTTTCTATATATTTTCTATTTTTATATTATTGCAAATATAAATATTTTTTACAAGTAATATTCTCTATAACATATTGCAAAAATTGTTTTCGATGAATGATGAATAACTGGACCAATATGTAGAAATCCATTTCTATTGAAAATAGAAAAAAATTGTAGAGGAAAATTTTGCATCGTTTAACAAGCTCTATCATCGTGCGATATTTTTCACGAATTTTTTTCAGAAGTGCATCGATGCAATTGTAAAGAGTGATTGCTCTTGTTTTTTAAATGGAATCTTTCGAATCTTTTTCTTTTTTCTATTCTTTTTTTTTCATAATTTTTTTTTATATATCATTACGATAATAAAAATTTAAAAATAATTAAATTATAATATTAAAATTTAATATTAAGACTTTTAAATTATTAAAATATAATAAAATATAATAAATGATTAAAATATAATAAATGGAATAAATTATTTAAAATTATATATAATTGAAATTAAAGTTCCTTTTTTGGAAAAATCAATATACGAATATTTTTTTAATTGATGCAATGAACATATCTAAATTATGAAAATTTTACAAGGAGTACAAATCAATTAAGATATAATCAATATACAATGTAGAATTCTTAATACATACATATCTTATCTAATTTACCTCTATATTCCTTTTTCAATCTTATATTAAATATTATACGATATTTTTTTTTTAAAATTCATAAAAATCTGATCTAAAATACTATTTGTAGTAATATGGAGTAGGAGTAAATTATGTATCATAAGAAAATATTTAATAATAACGTATAGTAGAAAAAACATGATTTGCTTAGTCTGATGTTTTAACTATTTTTTTAGCATAACTTAATATTTTTTTAAAAATTAAAAAAAAATTTTTTTAAAAATAGATAATAATCTTTCATTTAAATAAATAATAAAAGAATAATAAAGAGAATTTCTAAATTAAAAGAAACTATTCAAATTTGAGTTGTTGAACAATTATTGAACAATGTAAACAAAAATATGAAAAAATATATAAATATAAGATACATTTGTGCATTTATTGTTCAAAAAAAAAATTTAATATTTGTATTGAGTTTTTTATAATCGTAATACTTTTTTTATTTAAAATAGCACAAACAAATATTTTTATGAAAAAAATCAAGAAATTTCGTTTAGAAGATACAAAGAATTACTTTTTGCAATTGCATTGATATATTTCTGAAAAAAATCCTATTATCCGATAGTAAGATTTTTTAAATGATATAAAATCGCATTAAATACTAATAAATTTTTTTAAATTAATAAAATTTTTCTCTATAATTTTTGTCTCTAATAGGAATAGAATCATAGTCGAACAGTTATTATATACGTAAAACTATATATAAAAAATTTGGTGTTAATTTCTTAAGATTTTAATCTTTTAAATGATAAGAATATCGAGTTATAATGATTAGGATATTAAAAAAATGTATGATTCCACTTGATCTTCATATCTTTATTTGTCCATACATAGAAACAAAATTTAACAATTATCCAAATGTATTCTTTTTAAAACTTCATTTAAGTCTTATCTGAAATATTCTTTAATATTATTAAATATATATATATATATTTTTTTTTAAAAATTTAAAAAAAATAATATTATATATATATATATATATATATATATATATATATTTTTAATAATATTAAAGAATATTTCAGATAAGACTTAATATATTCTAGATGTCAAGTTACTTTATTTACTCTGTATATTTAGTCAGTCAAGAAAGTCTTCATATTATTTTACAAGAAATTTATTTAAATTAAGTTCTAATTTTAATTAGATATAATAAGAATAAAAGTTTGATATAATATAAGATATAATAAGAATAAAATAAAACTTTTTAATAAAAGTTTGTGCATATGAAGAGCATAATGGAGTTATAAGTAGAATAATTTTTTATTTAACAAAATATTATTTGAAGAAAATAAATTAATATTCAAAGTTTGATTTTTTTATTTTTTAAAATATTCTAAAATAATGATAGAACGCAACTTTTGAAGTAAAAAATGTTTAATTTTTAATTTAATGCGATTATTATATATTAAACAAAGTTCCTAGATAAAATTTTAAAAATCCTAAAATTTCAAAAATTGATTTCAATCCTTCAAAGAAATTTTCGTCAAAAAAAAATTGCTTTACATATTGGATTGTTTATTTTGAAAGTGATGCAAGTCCATTTTTTGTTGTTTCAACAAAACTAAAGGTTAGCAATTCAAAAATATAAATTAATTATGTCAAGTCTGGTAATGTTTCTACTAATTTATCAATATGTAATTTGATTATATAAATTTCTTTTAATAAATTTAACTAAAATAATATATATTTACGGACTGTAAATGGATACCATTTTTATAATTAGTCAATTAAAATTATTTAATTTCAATTATGAAAAATTAAATATCATTTAAAATATATATTTTATATTAATCCAATTTTGTTCATAAATAATAACAAGAAATAAAATAGGAGTAGTATTTTTTATTTTGAATGTTAATTATATTTATATATTGTGATTTTTTGAATTTTATTTTCTCTGTAATACTTTTCTTGCTAATTCAACATTTTTCAAGTGAACACTATGGCTTTGTACAAGAATCACTTTATCTTCGTCATTATTTGTTGTCTGAATTTTCATATTGAAGAAATCGTATCTTCCACAGGTTATTTTAGGTAGCAGATGGAAATGTAACTTGAAATTTCATTTAAAGATTTTCCTGTATCATTTATTAATTGTTTCATTTATTAACTGAAGTTAAGTTATTTTCTAATTACAAATTCTAAGTACATTATATATACATAAATATTTTTTTTATATTTAATTCAAGATTCAAAAACATTTATTCTGGGATTGAGTTTAATGATTTTTAAATGCCGGAAAACTTTTTATATGTTCTATCACTGTATTTGTCACTAATTCTTCCGCAAGAACCATCCATTTGTCCACGTATGTCTTTCGAAATATCGTGTGCTTTTAAGACACGATCAATTCATCCAGCAGATACATTAAAAGTATTAATAAAAAACTTTTTACATAATAAAATGTTTCCATGAGAAATGATCAAATAAAATTTATAAGCATAAGTCCTCGAAGTACCCGAATAATTTCTTCTAATTATAATTTCACGATAAACATTACAATAGAGAAATACATTTTGCTTATTAAAATCATATATTCTAGAATTAATCAAAAATTGTTTTATTTTGCTTTATTAATACGTTTTATACATTTCTTCGAGCAGTTACAATTTTTAGATTCAAATTTTTTGCTGGAATAAATATATCTTTTTTTTGTATAATACTTTTGTCTAGTATTTCGTTTAATTTTGCTTATTCATTGTATATTTTCCTTTATTCTTTTTTGCAGAATCAAAGTTTTGACTAATAATATCTTCATCTGATAAAGATTCTACTTCTATAATTCTTCTTCTTTTTTTATGTTTCATTAAATACATGTTTTTCTTAATGGAATTATCTTTATTTTTTGATTCTTTTTTTATTTATATTCATGGATTTTATTTTGTGAATTTTGAATTTATATTATTTTGAATTTATTTATAATTAAATAAAATAAATATTTTAAATTGTTATAAAATAATATTGATTTATTATTTTTTCTTATTTATATCACTATCTGATTTTAATATGAAATTATCTATTTTTGGAAGAAAATAAAATAACTAAGTAATCTTCGACAAGTGAAATAAAACAAATGTAATTAGATGACGCCACCACTTATACTTATCGAAATTGGACTTTTATTGATCAATTTTAAATTGAACAATTCATTGGCATTTTTTAAAGATATTAAATAATTATTAACTAGTTACAAATAAAAACTGTGATTTACACAGTTAATCACAAATAATGTGATATCTCATTTTTTTACCAAAATGGATTTACACATTCAAAATAAACGATCCATATAATCCATCATACTCTATATATATATATATATATATATATACTTTCATTAAAATTCAAATTCTTGATCTAAATAAATTGACTATGTATGCTTTAAAAAAATCATGCATAAAATTCTATTTGTGAAAATGATATTTCATATACATCACATTCGTATTTAGGCATAGTCGAAAGAGAATATAAGATAATATTATCGATCGTTCGACAATTCGAACTTGGTCCATTTCGCATAAAGATAGCGCATAAGCTCCTCAGTACTCTTGGGGCTCACTTTCCTCGATTCTCGCCAATTTCCCTTCGGACTCGCTTGCCTCTGGATCTACGAAAGGACGTTTCCGTGGTTATGCACTTTTCATACATATACCGTGAATTTGTATAATTTCTACTTTCTACCGGAATCAGTCTTTTGATTTAACTTTACGCAATCGATAAACAAATCGTTATGAATTTTATCTGAAAATAGAATAATTATGAAAATTTTTCGTGAAATTTCGGCAAAAAAAATGTGGATTTGCAATTTCGTCCGATTATTTACAATTATCAGTTATTTATCAATTATAGTAAAGAGTTGCATTCTTTTTTTTTTTTTAATGATTGTTTCGTTTCAAGGACACATGCAAAAACTCGTAGTGAAAAGAATATAATTCGACAATTCTTGGTTCAAAGTTTATGTGTATGTATAATTGGTTATAAATATTTTAAATAATTTTTTAAAAATTTTCTTGAAATCTTTATCTCAAATTTTTTTTTGTATTTTGAATATAATTTCATTTGGAAATATTTCTTACAATAAATCTGAAGATTTTATGTATTTAAAGTTTAAAGTTTAATATTTTGTATTATTACGAATTTACATTTTTAAAAAAAAAAGAAAGAACTTTGAAAATTTAATAGTTTCACTTTTCTTTATTTTACTTTCTTAATAAATGAAAATGATGTCTCAATAAAAAATTTACAAATATAATATTTTTAGTTAGTTTTTTAAATAAAAAAAGATTTTTAGAATTTATATATTATCATTGTAACGTTTTAATCTGGAATTTTTGAAACGAGATTCTGTATGTATATATACATTATATATGTACAATCTATGTATACATAGAAAATTTTATATATACATAGAAAAAAGGATTTATAACTTTAAGAATAGTTTTTTGTAAAATATGTGATATGAAAAATAAAGATTACTTGAAATGACATTCTATTCATTTTTTGCTTGTTCTTCAAACTAGATGAGTTTTACAAAATTAAATATCTTTATAATATATCTAATATAATATATTATAATATCTAATATAATGATATGTTAATTATCATATATTAATATATTATATTAATTATATTATATATTAATATATTATAATATCTATATAATATCTATTAAAATAATCTAATATAATATTTAATGTAATTAAAATATCTTTTAAACTAATAACTTCTTGTTAAATTAAATTATTTTTTATATTATAAAAAATATTGTATTATAAAATCTCTATTATATATTAATAAAAATGTAATATACTAACTTGGCATGATAATATATATAAAAAATTATTAAATTGTTATTTATTATGATAAAAAGTGAATTAAACATTTCCTTATAATTATTACATCGACTAAATTAAATATTTATGTTGTTATGTTTATTATTTTTCCGGAATAAACACATAGAAATAAACAAATTATAAATTATTTATTTATTATAATTGTCAACATGAATATCAGATTATCATAGATTTTAAATAATGCTTTATTTCGATCATAATTTTCACTTTATAATTTCTTTTTTGAAACAATTAGATACAGAAGAAAAAAAAAATAGAAGAAAACATAACATAAAAGAATTTAATAAAAGAAAACACATTAGATACAGAAGAAAAGAAAAGAAAACATCAGTTTAGCAAGTAAAGGCAATGTCTCAGAGAGCAAAATAACAAGCTAAAAGTATTGATAATAGAAAATAAAAATGTTAACAATGAAATATAAATTAATATATATATATTATAAGAATTATTTATAGATTAAAATTTTTTAAATATTTTATTTATGATATATATTATATTTTATTATTTATAATTTTAAAAATTACGTAAATAAGACTTTTCTATTGATCTATCTAATTTTAATTGATTAATTTGATTATTCAAAATAAGCAGTTAATATTAGAACTACTATATCTATAACTACTAGAATCTATAATATCTTTTTATACATATATCTTAATATATTGTACAAAAATAATAAAATACTATGAAAATTATTAAAATAATTAAATATACTCATATATATAATAATATTTCTGTTTAGATAAAAATCAAAATTAATTTTAGCAAAAATATCCATATATTTTATTATTTATAATTTTATTATTTTATTATTTACAACAGATAATTTAAAATTAATCAATTGATTTGACATATTCGATATTAAATTATTTTCAATATTAAATTAATCGACAGTTCTTCCCTTACTCAGAAAACGTCGAATATATGCATTAAGAAGAAACACCCGAGAAATTTCATTTCAGACTGGACAAAAACCAACAAGGGAATATATAATTCGCCGTTTCTTATAATAGTTCGCTGGTTCCGCTATCCTTCGATTCCCATCGTTCTAAATTCCAACGATACCAATTTTTTCTATCAGTTCCCACGTAAAGATCAGCCGACACGAAACCATTCAAACAAATCTTTCTTCGATAAACTAGAAATTATCGAATTCGATAAGACGATATGCAAACCGTTCTCGAATTTTCCGAAAACAAACGGGCGGAAAAACTGAAGAACTTAGCAGAATTGCAATCGTATTGACCTTTATATCTATGAAAGAACCTCGAGCGTACAATTTTGATTGACGCAGCCATCTATGAAACTTGCGGAAATGTGACGTGTCCTATAGCCGAAGAAATTCCGTGCACGTAACAATTCGACGAGATATTTTCCCTGATATTTTCCTTGAATTATTTTATACAGTCGATCTTCTCGTTTTCTAATCCTGCTCTGATTTCAACGTAGGAAACATAATATAACGGGAGGAAAAAGAACGGGGGATAAAGAGAAGATTATTGTAAGGAATATCTCATCATTCTAATTATTCGAATTCTAAAATTCAAAAACTGTGTAAAGTTCTGCTAAGTTTTATTTAATACTAAGTTATTAGATAAAAATAATAGAATAGAAGAAAAAGATAGTTTAGTTTTTCATTAATTGGTTAATAATGGATAAATAGTAGTAGATAAAATGTCGGACAAAAAGATTTATGTATATATATATATATTTTATAATGATGATATGAAATGAATTAGTTCTATATATATATTATACTAGTTTGATAATTGGATTATTCTTTCAAATAAGAAGAAATAAAGAAGAAAAAATTCTTATCTGTCTATTTGTATATTTTAAACACATAAATTTTTAAACCTTTTAAAAATTAAAGAAATATTTGAAATAATAAATAGAAATATTTTTAAATCATTTGTTTAATTATGTTCAATTTAATATAATATATTATATTAAATATAATATAAAATATCATATTGTCATTTGAAATATCTATGATGCTTATTTTAATCATATTTTATATATATATATATAATATATATAACATATATATTTTATATATATATATATATATATATAAACATATTATATCATATTTCGGAAATTAAATGAAATTAAATAATTAATATGAAATAATTAATACAAATATTTGTCTCATTGCCTATATATATATCATATATATAAATATGATATATAAATATTTATATATATAAATANTTTTTTAATTATTAAAATAATTTTCAATTTATATTTATCTATTATTATTATATAAAATAAATTATATAAAAATATATAAAAAATTTAAAAAATTTATATATTAAATTTATATATAAAAATATATAAATATATAAAAAAATTTTAAGTACTATTTTATTTTATTATTTTAATAATTATTTCAATAATTATTTCTAGTTTTTATTTGAAATATATTTAATCTACTGATTGTAAAATATACTATTAAATCGAATTAGAGAAGAAAAAATTGAGATTTCTTTCTGAAATATTAAAAATAAAAATACAAAATAAATATTTATATAAAAAAATATTATTAATAAAAATATTATTAATATTCATTCAGATACTATTTTCATTTCATAATACTATGTTTGATATATAAGAAATATTCCAATAATCTATCAATTCTAATATCTAATATCTAATTGTTCATATCAAATTGAAAAATAACCAATTTTAATTGAATAGTATTCGAACTTATCATTCTATATTTACAACTTATTTTTTCATATAAAATCATCTTCTGTTTTATATAGGACATTATAGAATCTTCTATATTTTTATATTTTCATCATCAAATGACAACTATATTATGCAAATGGTTAAGATTTTAATACTCCGTTACGAGATCACCATTATCATCGAAAGGTATGTCGATCATTAATCTTTTTCTTTATATTATTTAGATATATTATTCTAGATATATAATAACTATATTGTGAACGTAATTATCTATCTTGCATCCGAAACGTATCGCGCCAAGTCTCAGGTGAGCGGCAAAAAGGACGAAGTCAAGACACAAGGGAAACAGGTTACACGGTCGGCAAACGATCGCTCTGGAATTCCCACGGATCGATATTAAAACAAGTAAGCGGTCCCGCGTCGAACTTAAGCACAATTTGTAGCCTACATTGTATTTAGAGGGAAACGATTTTATGAGGAGGTACTTTTGAGTACACGATCCATGGACAGATCGACGGATACCGAATGAAAACGTTTCGTTGACGGCAAATGCATAATTACATAGACCGTACTGTATTGCTTGCTTACATACTCGAACATTATGTATTGCGAGACCGATCGACCGTGTTAACTACAGCCAGAAATCATTCTTTCGGCGATATTGTAATTTGCAATCGGTCTTGTTTACGAGGAATCTCACCCCGGTCCCAGGGGACGAGTTTCGAATCAACGTCTGGTCGTAATTCATGCGCGACGATTGCACTTTTGAAAAATAAGAAAATGTATTTCGTACTGCGATTCTGCATAATGCAAAGTGGTGAGCTTACTTCGAGTGAAACGGAGATGATTATTGAAACAGTTTTCATTGCGTAAAATGATAATTGAAGAAGAATATGTCTTATATGATAATTCGATTGCGGATGTTTATATGTACAAAAAAATGTGATATTTATGCACAAAAAAATGCAAATATGCACGAAAAGCATACAAAAAGCGCTTAGTGTAAGCAAAAATATATTAATATATTATATGATATTAAATATACGTTATATATCAACATTGATATTTAATATTGAATATCGTATATAATAATAATATTAATATTATAGTATAAATACTAAAAATATAGTAAAAATATTATGGTATATATATATATATATATATATTTTTATACATAATACAATATTACATATATATTATCGTAATAATAATATATCGTAATAATATTATATATATAATAATAGTATATCAATATTAGTAATTATATATCATATTAAGTATTAAATATAATATTAAATGTAAGAAATTATTACTAACAATATGTTTTATAATTATATACACATAGTATATTGTAATATAAATTATAATAAATTACAAACTTTTTTTTTATAAATTCAGTGTCATTAATTGATGATTTTTAAAAAAAATTGATTTATGTTATTAATATATATTTAATTGTGATTTTCTTTCATTTATACATTTTTATATTTTACAAATTTGGCAAAAAATATTCTATTCATTACTTTATATTATATTAATGATGAAATTAAAATTATTTTCGTTTCAATCTTTTGTTAATGATATTTTATTTTTATGAACTTTTGATATTTTTGACATTAAAAATATCTTTTACAAAATTTAATTTATTATTGTGAGAATTACATTGAATTATTTAAATTGAAAATATAAACTATTACATGTTGAATTAGTATTTCAAAGCTGCATGGTTTAATGTGACTTGTATAATCATCATTATCTTCATATTATTATTATTTATTATTATCAATGTTCAGATTAATCATCATTATCTTCATATTATTATTATTTATTATTATCAATGTTCAGATAAGTTTAAGTTTATCCATTAAAAGTTTATCCAAAATTTATTTCATTAAACGAAATTTATTTAATAAAATATATTATATATTATATTATAAGAATGATAATGTGTGTATATATATATATATTATATATAATATATATTATAAATATATATATTATATATATAAATAAAATAACATATGTATATAACTACATAAATTTTATCAGAAGATATCAAATGAATATGTTAAATTCTGTAAAATTCATGAAATAAATTTTAAAGAATTCTAAAATAAATACTTATATTAAATATAAAATTTTCTTATAAAGATAAATAAATAAATAAAATGAATAATAATTGCATCATCAAAAATAATTGATTTCGAAACTTATTTTGCTATATTGAATATAATAACTATTTACAAGTTTATTAAACGTATCGTAAAAAAATCAGAGATTTATATGTTTTTTCTGTGGTTATCTGTCCACTGATACGAAACAATTTCGCAATGTATTTGGTCTGTTTGCTATTAGAACTTCCAATCAAAACATCAAAATGGAGATTTATTTCGATAAACATATGATTCGTCCATTTTTCATGAAAAATGTTTTTGACATCGATTGCGGCCGTTTTACGTGAAACGTGTTCTTACGAGTTTGTTTCACTTCGAAATTTACTCTGTTTACTCTGATATTTAAATGATTAAATATATTTTGTATTATGCAGCTTGCCACTGTATTAAAAGCATGATCGCATGAGACAGACGTATACAATTCTTATATAAGGCAAAATCAGAAATATCGAAACAAAAAATAGTTGAATATTAAATTCCAAGGATTATATAAGATATATATATAAATATATATATACAATATATACAATATATACAAAAATGAATTTATACATTTTTTATTCATTGTTTTTCATTATTTTATGATGAGATTTTATTTAAAAAAAACATATTCAAATAATAATTTTAATTAGATATATGTTATATTATTTGAATAAATAATTTTCAAATAATTATTTATTAATTATAATATATTAATTTTGAACAAATGAATAAATTTTTTATTTATTATTTGATTGTTAATTATTTAAAAAATTATTTTTTCGTGGTAATATAAAATAAAGAAGACAATAAGTAAAATAAATAAATAAACAAATAAGTATATATGTAATTAATATTTATTTTATCTCTATAAATAACAATAATTTATTTATATTTCAAAAAGTATTATTTGATTAAATATTTTTTGAAATAAAAACTTTCTCATAATTAACAATAAGATATAATAATTCATTTATATGAATTATTAATATAATAATTCATTATATATAATAATAAATATATAATATAATAATTCACATATAATTCTATTTATTATATTATTATCTATTATATATCGTATTATATTATCTCTTATAAAAGCAAAAATTTGGATATATTATTATCATAATATATGTATAAGTAATACAAATCTAAAAATACCATATAAATATTTATTTGTCATAAAAAAATATATATTATAACAAAAATAATTTTTAAATTCAGAATTCAATTTTTAAAACTTTATTTATTTAATCATTATTAATTCTTATATATATCTACTTGTAACAAATAAATCAGTTATTTATTGTAAAATATTAGTTTATTAAATTTAAATTCCATTAAATCAACTATTTATAATTTTTTCATTGTCAATTTTAAAAGATCTATTTATTTCAAAATTTATTTTATAAACAATATTTTCTTATGTTTTTAATTAATAATAATGTTACTGATATTAAATATTATAATGATTCAAAATTCACACTTTTTCAATATTATATATTTTCAATATTATATATTTCAATATATCTAATTATTTATTGATTTAAAAAATTTGATAGTAATTTGATAGTAATTAAGATCACATATACTGCTGCACCATAGAAAAGAGTTCAATTATATCTATATAATTTTATAAATTTTATTAAATTATTATCTCTATTATTTTCATTGTTTCTAATTTTTAAGAATTTCTTTATTTTATTCATTTTCTCTTTATAAATTCGCGGTTTTTCATTGCGGTTGCCTGTAAATAGTCTAATTTAGCGTTTTCACGTTTCTTGAATCGTTTATTTATGCTCTTCCCAGTTTTTACATTTTACTGTGCTTCATCGCTGTGACTTATGATTAGCTGCAAAACGTCAAGTAATTATTTATTCAACGATATAGCATTAATTCACGTTTCAAATTTGTTTAATCATTTAGTTTCGCTTTTGTAAGAACGTCAACTGAAAATTTCAATATTATAGCCAATATTATCCTGAATGAACATTGATTATGACAGATTGAAATTATAGAATATAGAAGAATATAAATTTTTATGAATAGAATATATCCATTGTTTTAAGTTAATTAAAAAATCAAATATTAAAAATAAATAATTCAAATTAAAGAATTTCATATATAAGATGTTAAATCTTATATATATATTATATATATGTTAATATATTATATTATATATTATATTATATATTAATATATTGTATATAATTATATATATATATCATTTTTTTAGGACATGGATTCTAGAAAGAAAAAAATATAAAAGCTGATATATAAAAATATTGGTTAAAATTTATTTATTAAATTACGAAGTTATTAAGTTATTAAGTTAAATAATAAATAAGCTTTTAATAAGCATTAGATAATAGAATAAATTTTTAAATATATATTTTAATATAAAATAGAATATAATATACTTACATATACTTACTATTTAAAAAATCAGCTTCAATTTATTGTAATTTGTGATAATAAGCTATCCATTAATTTATTGTCTGAAATACTACGATGAAATTACCAAATTTTTTTAATATTAAATTGTTGCTAAAAGATAATTTTACAAAGAACATTTTAGATTTACATTTTAGGCAAAGAAAAAGTAAACAATTTTATAAAATTCTTAAAACAAATTTAATATCTAAAATTATATAAAATTATATAAAATTATATAAAATTATATAAAATTATATAAAATTATATAAAATTACTTATAGTCATTGAGAATTAAAAAGTTAATGCAAATTTAAAATAAAAGATGATAAAAAAAGAAACAACTATATATAATCATTATCAATAATAATTACGTTTTTCTAATAAATAAATAAGCAAAGTTCTAGAATTGTATAAACAAAATTAGAATTTTAAATAAACATCAAATGTGGAATTAAAAGTTTATACATTAATATATAGTAATATATAGTGATATATATTATACTGTTTCAAGCAAATAATGATATTTTTGAGAATAAATTATATTAATAATTAAATTTATAAGGAAAACATGATAAGATGATACTTTTATTCATTTTTCTAAATCTTTATTCTTATTATTCTATTATTAATTACAAAGTTGGATTATTGATAATATAATTGGATTTATAGAAATATAAACGAAAATAATTTAAAAAAAATTATAAAAGGAATAATAGAATATCTAATATTATGATAATTAATATTTTTTAAATGTATAGAGATAAAAGCAAATATGTGTAATCTGAAGAATAAATAGAAAAGAGAAAGCTTATAAATATTTAATTAAAAGATTATAATAATATTTTGATTTTTAATATTGTTAATAAAATATAAAATTAAATGTACTTTTCTCTATAATTTGAAATTAATTAATATATATAAATAAATAAAAATGATAAACAAATAAGTTTATTATGATTTAAAGTTATGAATGTATGTTAATTGAAAAAAAATATTTTTAAATTGATAATTTGAAAAGTACAAGATTATAAAGATTATTGATATATGATAATAATTTTAGTAAGATAATTTTCTAAGATTTTTTAAAAGTAGATAAAATGAAAAAATTTTAAATGAATAATATCCATTTAATTAGAATAGTAATATATTATTCGTTCATAAAATATTTATTATTCATCAACTAGTTAAGTTATAGAATATTTTAATAAATAAATAAATTTATTTTCTTTTATTTTATCTATTTTAATTTAATCTTTAATAGACTGAATAAGATGTTAATAATTAATAATATTCTATATGCAAACTAATAATGTTCTTTATGAAATTTTTATCAATTAATTTCCAATTAATCTAATTAATCTAATTTTTATTTTACTTTATTTTACTAATAATATTTTATATTTGCGTGAAATATATAAAATATAAATTAAATAAATTCACATATAGTTTTTTGAACTATAAAATTTATTTAGCTCTATTTATATCATAATTTACAGATCATCTTGTATAAAATCAATTCTTCTCAAATTGTATCATCAACAATTAGAACATCTTTAAAACTTGATCCCTTTATTAAAGAATTTTTTCTAATAATAAAAATTATAATTTATAATAATAATTGATTATAATTTCTTATTTTGATTTGAAAATTTTTAATTTATGGCATTATTATTAAGATTTATTGTCGTTGTTGTTATTACTATTATTATCATCATTATTATTATTATCATTATTATTATTATTAAAGAATTAATTCATTACTTTTTTGCAACTTTTGTTAACATTTTACAAATTTTTATAATCATATATAAACACAAAATTTTGATTAATTAATTATAATATTTTTAGTTGTTTTAATAATTTTAAGTCAAGTAACATAATGCCATTAATATTTATCGGTTTTATTATTTTTACCGTACGTATTCATAAGAAAAAACGATCCACTTGAGATCCACTTCGATTTTGCATAAAATCATTGTTTGATGTAACAACGAAATATCTTTTGTTCGAAGTTTTGATATCTCCAAAGAACAAAAGCGGGATCCGTCCTAGAACCGTTTTATCGGATCATCGTTACCTAGTTCTCTCGTTATCAACTCAGTCGAACGTAGATACACTACCACGATTCCCATGCGGACAATCCCATTTTTATCGAGTCGTCTTTCTTTCCTTTTTCTCATCTACTTTTATTCCCCTATTCCCTATTCTTTCTTCATCCTTCCCTTAATTTTTTTTTCTCTTCCGACTTGTCTTTCTTCATCTCGCAAATTATACGCGCGATCAACTACGAAGGAACAATCGCCTAGGAAGGAATGGCACTCGTTTGCCACGCTTATCAAGATACCGATAATAAGAATCACTCCATCATGATTTCGTTCACTCCATTTTGCCACGTCCACAGAAGAATCAAACATTTCGATCGGCCTTCTAAATTCGTTTTATGGGAACAGGGAGATAATTTGTCGGGAAGTAGGATGGAAGAAAAAGAAGAAAAGAAATGGGAGAAATTTAGGCGGTAAAATTTTGTATTAAAATAATGGCAACTTTTGATGAAATTTTTAACGAATTAACGAATGTGTCATTGTAATTTCAATAATATTTTTAATAATTTGAATATGTTTACTCTTAAGTAGGATCCAATTAATTTTTTTTAGAACTTTAAATTAACTGATTTTCTGAATTTTAAAGCAATTATAATGAAATCTCGATTATTGAAACACTCATTATTTAAACTCTCTATAATCCGAATATTTTATTTGATTGATATTGATATTTGATAAAGAGTTGCTTTCTCATTCCACTAAGATAAACAATTTCAAATGATTCGTACACCATTGTTTATAATAAATTGTATATAATAAATTATGAAAGTGATTTAAAGAAATTAAAATTTATAATTAGATTATAAATACTTATACAAAATAAAATTTATATAATTATGGCTAAAAAAATAAAATTTAAACAAAAATTTATTTTATTCTTTAAATATTATATGCTTTGAATATTTTATGTTTTTTAATGTATTATGTGCATTCTGTGTTAAAGATTTTTGTATATACCAATTTTTTATAAATGAAAACATCCGCAACTTATTTATAACATAGTTAAGAATTTTTATATAAAATTAATTTAATAAAATGAATCTAATAAATGAAAAAAGAAAAAGAAAAATAATAATTCTGTTTGAGAATGAATTTTCAAATTTCAAAATTAATTATGAATATCTTGTTAAAAACAAATCTTTTTTAATTTAAATTCATAATTAATTTATTTAATTTAATTAATTTAAATTCATAATTCATAACTCTATAATAATTTATATATTTCCTATAATTTCAATATAGAAAATTGTATTTAGTGATGTTAATACTGGTATTACTTTTACTTTATGAGATTATTTAAGAAATATTATTATTGTTATAGAATTTAAAGTTCACTGAAATTTTATATATTTTTATTATTGAATGTTGCTAGCAATATCACTATTTCATAGTTGGTACTTATTTATTTTTTCTTCGATACATATACTTCAAATGTTTTGTAAACAGATACGCGCAATCTTATATAATTAAATATATTCATATATAAATATATTCTTAAATATATTCAAATATAATCAAATATATCATTCAGCTAACCCGTATTTTTATTTATTGTTTTCACTGCCCAGTCAACAATTATATTCCTAATCAATTATAAAATCAAATTATTAAATTCATATTTAAGTATCACATTATATGCAAGTTATACATAATATTTATTAACACTCTAAACAACTTAAATTCATATTAAACGAAGCGAAACAAAGTGCGACGACAATATAATGAAGATAAAATCATTCATTCTATTTCATTCGTCTTTTTTCCAATTATTTATAATGTAGTAAATAAATTAATTTTTTTATACCAATTTTTATATACCAATTTTTGTTTCGACTTCTAGAATCATCCCTTCAAAGATATATCCTACGAATATATTAATACTTTGTATAAAATACAATTTATCAATTAACTAATATTACAAATTAACTTAGATATTATATAATAATATAATATTATATTATATATATAATAATATTATAGATTAGTAAATTAAAGTAAATTAAAAAAAAATTAATATAAGTACAGGAATTTGTTCAATACTTATTGACAAGAGTGTATCATTCTAGGCAGCGTACACTATGGTGCATCCTTCGAGCAGAACTCGCTACATATATGATTTTAAACTGATCATGAATAGATTCGTCCGATATATTATTCGAAAAAGGAAAAATCAGTGTCACCGCGTATCTCTTGAGATAGATATTCGAAACAGACATTGCGATATCGAAAGCACATTACGCTATACCAGTTTTTTCACGCGAGAGTACAATCAGGTTAAATATTTATCGAGCGGTTATTATAATTGCGAGTTTGTCGATGACGAATGTCTTTCTAGACTTTATCTTTCTCACTCACAACTGGATTGCATATATACATGTGTACATATGACGTGGATAACAGACATAACACATGAGGAGAGATAGAGATGCCTCTTCACCTATTTCAGCCTTGGATCAACCGTTTTCGTCGCGTTTACTGCCTGTCTTTAAGCGGTTTACACGAAAAGTGCGTTCAATCCGGCGTGAAAACGACGCCAGACAGATTCAACCACCGGACAAAGCGTTTCTGAGTTTATCATTCTGTTCATCCGCTTCTCGCTTCTATGCCGCTTAAACTTTCTTTCTCTTCAGACCACTGTTACAATCATATTCACCAATGCTCTCGATGTTTATAGATCGCACTACTTGATCGTTCTCTCTCTTTTTTTCCGAGACATCTTGTTGAAAATTTCGATACTTATTTCCAGAAATCAGTTATTATTATTATTTATTATTTTTATTATTTTTATTTTACTTATTTATTATTTTATTATTTTACTTATTTATTATTTTACTTATTTAATGATTTAATTCATATAAATACATGGTTTACATATTATAATTTTAAAATAAAGTGTTTCTAATAAACTAATTTGTAATACTTTATCAATAACAGCAATTTAGTTTTAAATTTGAGATACTGTTACAAATAATATTAGTCGGTTACGTACGTATAATATTTATATTATGATAATAGAAGTTAAGTTTGAGAAAATTTGTTTCTATGGGAAAAAAAACAGTTTAGAATGAATAAGTTAGATTCTTCGGAAAAAATGCTGAGATGTTTCGATGATTTGTTCATGTTCTAAATTCTACAATGTCTGCCAAATTACTTTAAGATAATTATTTAGAATAAAAATCACTTCATTGATTTCAATGCCCTTATATCAGATTTATTAAGATCATTCTATATAATTATTATATATGATTGCTATTTAGTTTTATTCTATAAAATATAATGTAAAAATATTTTCGATATTATATATATCATATTATATAATTAGATTAAATTTGAATTGTGTTTAAATTAAATTCAGAATAGATTTAAATTAGATTTGAAATTATTATTAGACAATATGTTATGTATTTTTTATATATATTATTTTTTAATATAGTTTTTTAATTAATAATTTAATAGGAAGTTTAATTTAAGTTTATTTGATCTTGATTATTTAGATAAAACTTAACTAAACCTAATCCGATTGTATGGAATACTTCACGTCTAAGGGATAGAATAAATGTACATTCCACAAAAATGTAATTCAAAGAGGAAGTGACTAAACCTCATTCAAGGAGTGACTAAACCTCAAAATAAGATTATGTTTAATTCTGCATAGGTTACAAACTAAGGATAAATTAATTCCAATCAAATCAAATTCAATCTCAATTGCAAGCAATTGCTGTAAATAAAAATATCTTTGTATATCTAAAAAATTAATTCGAATTTCCATTATAGATATATACAATTTCAAAAATTTAAAAAAAACGTGTGCAAGCATGCTCTTCGATTAGTTAATATTTTTGTTAATAATTCATTAAGAAAATATAAAAAAAAATAATTTTTACAAATGTTGATTAATGTTGATAAAATTATTTCAAAAATTGTTATTTAAATTATATTTCTACATTTTGAGAAACAAAAAATTCTATATAGGAACAAATTGTTCCAAATAATAATTTATTAATTAATAATAATTTATTAATATTTCAAGAGTATAAGAGTATATCGAAATAATGAAGTAGCCTATATTTTAAATAATTTAATCTATCTTTTTTTCTCTAATTATTTAGTTTCTTCTTTTTTTTTATATATATTTCTTCATTTTATAATCTATTTATGGAAAAATATTTTAATGAGAATTATAAAAATGTAAATCATACACACGAATCAAAATAAATTATTGAATATATTATATAGGTAGTAAGATTTTTAAATAGATATAGATAAATAATTTCTTTATATCTAACATTTGTTTTTGTTTTTGCTACTTTTTTCATTTTTTTATTCGATGAATTAGAATAATGGGAAATTTATTTTACTTGAAATCATAAATCTATTTTAAAAGTATTCATTAATTATCTTATATTGACAATAGTACCAAATTTTATAATTTATTGAAATTTTATAGAAGATTTGAAAAATTATGTTTAAAGAATTTTTGAGAATAAGAATTGACTTTCGCGATGTTCTGTGATCAGATTTAGATTCTAAGGAATTTGAAATATAGAGATTTTTATCGTGCTATGTTCTAAGATACTATGACAATTGAAATTAAAATAATATAATGAATACATAGAAAATTAAATTATTAATAAATTTTTAAAAAAATTTTAAGAACATTTTTTTCAAATAAAATTCATAAAAACATGAATAAAAACATATTAAATAATAGTATTATTAATAATATCAATATTATTCATTTCTTTAAAAAATTAAATAGAAAGGAGGTTAAATTTTGAAATGAAAAAGTTAAATTTTATATTTTCAAAATATTGACTATGATATATTATCATATATCAAATCTATAAAAGATATATCAAAATTTTCAAAACGTTGAAATGAAGTATGACTCAAAAAATTACAACTAAAAGTTAAAACAATCTAAAGAAATGAAATCTTCTCAATGTCTAATTTTTATTCTCCAATTCTCTAATTTTTTTCTTTTTTTGTTTTTTTTTTTCATTTATGCGAATGTATGCGTGGTAACCACAGGATAGAACAAGATTCCATCAGCATGCCTTTTATATTCATCCTACTATATATAGCGAGAAATATTTACGGTTTTCCAATAACATCGTTATTCTTTTCTTTTTTCTTTTTCAAAGGAGGTAAGGGCGATTCTACGTCGAATAATAATCCATTCAAAATTCATTCAACTATTTTAGTTACCCACTCGGGGGTAGTATTTAAATAGTAGTATTCAATTGCTATAATATTTGTCGGCTTCATCGCGAATTCATATTGTAAAGCATCAATGGTATCGAGTCTGGTCGAATGTTTGAACTTTTCTTTTTTTATGCGCTTAATTGTTTTTTAATATAAATAGATTTAATATAAATAGATAGCTATACGGAAGGATTGAGAAAGTCGCTGAAAAAGAAGTTTATAATATAAATATATATTAGATATAGGTATTTTAATTAATTTATTGATTATCATTAACATATTCTGTTATTTTAAAATCTGTCGCAATTTATTATTAATGAGAAAAGAGATTATAAGAAATTATAAATTATAAAAGTAATTATTTTTTATTATTTTTTATTATACATAATTTTACAAAATTATAAAAATGATAATTAAAATTTAGTAACAATGATAAAATCATAATAAAATACTATACAAATGAATTATAATTAATATGATATAAAAATTTATACAATTTCTGATCGATGATCCAACATTTTGTTATATTAATTTCAATTATTATGGATCAGTCGTGCTAGAATAATTAATTTTCAAATATTTCAGTGATAATTATCTGTTAAATATTAGTATTATGCAGAAATAAAGTATTATTTCTTACAAACATTAATTACCAATAATGAAAGAAAAAAAAATCGCATAAATTAAAATTACATATAAAAACAGATGATTCAAAGCGATTACTGTGTAAATTGAGGAATAGATGTATATCATTTTCATGTTTATTTATATAGTTTATACTGTTTATTCATTCTATTGATATTTGTAATAAAATAAAATTCAGAAAGAAATTATAAATATTTTACCAATAATGATATATGAAAGATTGAATGATTGTATATATAATATAATATATTGTATATATAATTTTATTTTAAAAATTTCTTAACATAATTTCTTAAATTCCTATTTTGTTTTGTTTTAGGTAAGTCTTCATAAAAATGTGTATGCTTTATGCTGAAAGAGTCCGAAGTCATTTGTAATATTGTAAGTTTGTATTATGAACAGAGATTATAAGAATTTTATTTTTTAATAAAATTTACTTTTTGATTTCTTTATCATTTTAATATAATAAGTTTATAAATATTATCTTACAATTTCCAAATTATTAATGAAGTGATTCTTTATATATCTATATTATATCTGTATGTATGAATATGAAAAATAAAATGTTTGAATGAAAAATTTTTACTGCACAAATAATAATCAAAAATCTTAATTTATACATTTAATATTAATTTATTCTAATCGTTTTTAAAATCTAAATTTCCAATTTCTTCTTTGAATTTCATTTATAAATTAATTACTATAAATCATTTTTATTTCAGATTATTATAAATCTATCATATAATATTTTATATATTACATATTAGAGAATAAAAAATAACATGGAATAAAAAAATTATTTTACGTAATTATCTAAATAATTTACGTAATTTAATAATAAAGATTTATATTTATTTCTTTTGGAAATATTAATATTATTTAAATACTAATATATTATTGAATATGTAATATTATTGAATACTATTGAAATTAATCTATTTATAGATTTTTTTTAACTTTTTTTTCAAAATTTTAACATAATATAGCTATATTATATATAATAGTATATATACAGTGATTCTGTAATTAGAATTGAAATTGAAAGATGATTAAAATTGAAATTAAGAAATGAAATTTTAATGCTATTTTCAAGTAACATTTTTTCAAGTAACATATTTTGAAGTGTGACAAGATAACAGTTAAAAGAAGATATTTTTTAAAACTCTTTTAAATAATTAGTAATCAATGTAATAATAAGTAAACAATGTAGATATATGAATTTATTAATATTTGAAAGAAAAGAAATAAAAAAATTTACATTCTTATGTTATTTTTTATTTTTATTTTTCTAACTCTTATTTTTTTATCACTTCATATAGATATATCCTTGATATATTTTTGATTTTTAATGTTAAACGCATGAAATATAAAATACACTATATTTTTATATTTTTTACTACAGCAAATTTTTTATACATATATATTTTCATTTAAAATATTTAAACTAAATATAGAATATATTTATATATTATATATGTTTATATATAATAGTATATCTAATAAATCTATAACATATTATGTATTTCTTTTATGAAAATGAGAAAATAAATACATCATTAAAACTAATAATAAAAAAAACAATTTAAAAATTAAATTAAGTTATCTTTTTTAATTTTATTTTTTCTTGAAATTTGTTTTTAAATTAATATTTATACTAAAATCTTTCATATTTTTTAATTTTATTATTCAACACTTTTTCTATGTATTATTATTTATTTTAATTTATATTAAAATAAAAAAATTTATGGAATTTTTATTTCTGTGTTTAGAATAATATTATTGAAGATTATTTAATTTTTGAATTACATAAACATGCATTTTTTACTTTTTCTTTTCTTTTACCTATTTTTCACGTAACATTCTTTTTCGATGCCTACCATATTTTCTTGTTTCATTTAAATTGAAGATTTTGATAAGTATCAGTCTGATTGGCAGTAACAAAGAAAATACGATCTTTCCAGATGAATTTGTTTGAGGGATGTGAACAAGAATGTCGGTACCATCTGTTTTTTCAAAATACCCATATTGTCATTTAGACTGACTTTTTATTTTATGTTAATACTTTTTATTCGAAAATTCGACGACAGTTCCATCATTGAAAATTATAGATAAAAGTATCATACTAATTGATAGTCGAAAAAGATAAATTTTTAACAACACCAGAAACGACATTTTGTTAAATACTTGTTATAAATTTATATCAAATTTATTATTTATTTTTATTTTACAAGAATAAAATATTTTTAACTTGATAAAATTTTATATTTATTATATAATTTTATATTTATTATATATTATATAAAAAAATTGAAAAAGATAAAAGATTTTTTATTTTATTCTATTTAATATAATTCAAACAGAAAATAAAAACAATATTATATAATAATAAATTGTTAAAACTCTTGCAAATTATTGATTATAATATATATATATTATTATATTTTCACATATTGTATATTTTGATTTTTTATATTAAATGTATTATTATATTTTTTCAATATTAGATGTATTATTTATATTTTATTAAGAATATAAAAATAATTTTTCCAAATATTTTTATATCCAAATAAAAATATTCGAGTACAAATAATTAATAATAATTAATATAAACAAATAATTAACAATTTAATAATCAAATAGAATTTATGTTATGAATTATAGCGAATAATTTTTTTATGAAAAGTTGAATAAAAATATTCAAAAATAATTTTTATTTTAAAATAATTTAATTTTAAATTTATTAAAATTAATTAAACTATTCATTTATTTATTATTTTTTAGTAACTTTTTTAATATTTTTACTGAATAAAAAAATATTATCAGTATATAATTAATATAATAATAATGAGGTATATATTATTACTTATTTTAAATAATTCTATTTAATCCATATATATATATTTTATACATTTAGAAACAAAATTTATTTAAACAATAATATTTATGAATAATATTAATGAATAATAATAATTATTATTCATTAAAGTAAAAAATAAAATATTTTATATGACATTGTATGTCAAAAAATATTTTATTTAAAACTAATATTGTAATTGTCTATATAATGTTACAATCTTTTAATCTATATTAAAACTTATATTAAAATTAGAAATACGAAATATTTCTTTAAGTTTCGAAAACATTTAAGAAAAGCTCTCACGTCGCGCTGCATTATTTTGAAGTTGAAAATCAATTGCATTACAAAAGACAATAAAATAATATCCCAAGAATCAGAGAAAATGAAAGTTTTTCGTATTAAAGTAGATTTTCAATTTGGTGCTTGTCTTTTCTAATCTTTTAGATAATAAAGTAATACTATACATAGTTAATAGTAGTATAGTATAGTTTTTAATTTAATAAATATTTCTCAAATAATAATATTTTAAATATAATATTTTTTAAAGTTGAAAGTTATTATATAAGATATGATATAATTAAGCGTTATTTTTTACGTTATTAAAAATGTAATATGAAAATATTATTTTTAAGATAATTTTATTGTAGGGTTTCTATACAATTTTTCCTTTTTTCATTGAGACTTTATAAAAAAAAAATATATTATATAAACTATTTTCAAAATTTGTATTATTTATCGTACAATTGATAAATTTTTCAAAACTTGTTTGTTACATAGCAAATAGCTAAAAAATATCATAGAATATTTTTATTCTTCTATCAAGTATTATACAAATGCAATATGTATCTTACATAGTTCGAAATCAAATAATAGAATACTAAATTAATGTATTTATTTTATATATCCATAAAATATGCCTTGTTTAATTACATATAGAAGAAAATCAACCATAGTTATATATATGTTTATATAGTTAATATTTCTTTTTCCAAATTTGAAAATTTTGTTTTTTTAATGATAGGATTCTAAAAAAAATGACTGAATTTTTTTTAATTTAAGAATAAAATTATTAATGTGTTTTTGTTTGCTAAATTTGTATCTGATAATAACAATTGTTTATCATTTTAAGTTTACGAAATAAATGGATATAAAGTATTGATTTGTATTATATTTACGAAGAATTTTATTAATTGTTATATTTTATTAATTTATTTTCAATATTTTTGTCAACTTCATCATATAATTACTATTTTTGTCCTGTAAACTAAAAATTTGATTTATTATTATAAGATTCTTTTTTGCCAAGATATTAACTTTGAAATTATTTTATTTTTAACTATGAATAAAAGATTATTGGAAAATATTTTAATATTTGAAAAATAATATATATGTATCTTTATCTTTTCATTCTATTAGCTTTCTATTTAAAGAAAATAAATTGAATTCTTCCGAAAAAATAAATTAAAAATATAATAATTCAAAAACAGTATATCTCGGCCTTAAAAAATAAAAAACTTTAATTATATTATAATAATTATTGTATTTATTTTATGATTTATGTTGATTTATTATTGTTTTGATTAATCATCATTTGTTCAACTGAAGAATTGTGTTTATAACATATATAACATTATTTATTTATGTCTTATTTATTGTAACAGTTGAGCGTTCTTGTTCTTTCGCCGTTCTATCTAATATAAACTTAAAATGCTTATAATTCGTTAATCAAGTCTTATCGGACATATATGTACATGAACTTTTTTTATCGTTTTGATGTCTAGAATCCATCCTCCAAAGGTATTCCATATTTTTATATAGCAATATATAGCAATTCACTGTAAAAGATACAAACTAAAAATTAATTGGTATCAGTATTACAATATTGCATGTCTAACATTATTTTATATATTTAAACTTATTTTTAAATCTGATATGACCGAGAGTATAATTAAATATTTCACATAAAATATTTTTAATTAAAAAAGAATAATTCCCACAAGATATCAATCGAGCATTATTATAATTATTCGCAAATCAGTTAATACGATCTGTTTTATAAAGGTGGCTTACTTATTCGAACGCGTGTGCAAACCGGTCGCCATTTGCTTCATTCACGGCGAGGTAAATGAACCGTCAAGCGGAAGGAGTTGCTTACGAAACTCCGGTAAACGGTGCGTCAAATTTGATGGGCCTCGAAGTAACGATAGATCGCATGCGCCGTTTGTTCTGATCACGGTACCACGGATAATACTATCGATTATTTGTTTCGACATTAACGAGCGCGATTTCTTTTTCGTTAACGCGCGCGCCGCTTCTACTTCTCTTCACTTTCCTGCGACGCGGCATTGCGTAAATCTTACGGCTCCGATCTATAGGACCCGGGTGTAACACCTCTTGCTCGTAGGTCGAAGCGCCGGACCATAAATTTTTGAGAGTTCGAACCGACCCTGCCCACCCGGGACGCGGATCCTGCTTTCCTTCTTCTCTGATAGTCTCTTGAATGTCCTTTATACCGTTTTTCTTTTTTCTATTCCACAATGTACCCACCCGTTCCAGCTTCTTTCTACCCACGGGGAATGTCCAGACACGCGCCCAGTCTGGACTCACACCCACGCCTCGCATACCATACGCCCTTTAACTCTTTCCCTTTCCTTGCCCCTCCCTCACTGATTCTTTTTTTACCAGTTCTCGTTCGCCGATTTTCCCTTTTTCCCTTTTTCAGCATTCCAGCTGATTTTTGTGTAAATTATATGTTTTTTTTCACAGGTATGAAAGATAGAATATCGATTATCTAAATTGGTTGAGAGATGCAGGCGAACGTCATTATCCGAATTAATTGAGGATATAAACCAATTACCGTATAATATCCGAACTAATTGAGGCAGATAACAAATCTTCGGATAAATAGTTTTTTGGATAATTGATCATGATGAATAAAATTTGTTAATACATCATGATAATTAAATAATTTTCAAATAAGGATTTATAATGTGAATTTTGAAATATGATATTTATTGCTAGATTATGGATGCTTATGCATTTATGAAAAATTTGAATGTATAAAAATTTACAAATATACATAATATAAAAATATATGTATATTATCGTATTTGAAGAAGAATAAAACAAATCATTATTTAAGCTCCATTTTATTTGTCATGATTATAAAATTTTATTTTGCATAAAAGTTTATTTATTATTGAAAAGGATATTTACATAATAAGAGAAATGTACTAATAATGTACTAATAATATACTAATAATGGAGAAATAAATTAATCATTTTTAAATTCCTGTATACATATGTCCTGTATACAGAATGTAAATATCACAATATTGTAAATATAATATTTTAAATTTTATATTATAAAAACTAATTAAATAATCAAAAACTTTAAAATAATAGGAATAGGAATTATTAAAAATAATAATTAGTTAATAAGACTAGATACTAGTTAGAAAGATCATATTTTTTAATTTTTATAGGAGTACTTTTACAATTTTAAGTTTGAATTTATCCAATTATTTCTACAATATAAATTTGTATGATTAACAAAATCTAATATATTAAATAAAATAGAAATAAGAAAAGATATTTTGAAATTTATATATCTACTTTTATAGTTAATATAATTTTTATTTTTTATAATTATACCTAAATAAATATAATTTTTCATGTTGAACATTTAAATACACAATTTCATTAATATAATATAATATAATATAATATAGTAAAATATATTAGATTAATTGAAATTTTTGATTATGGAACGCTATTAAAAATAAGGATATAATATGAAGATATGATATGCCATTACATAGTGGAAAGTGGAATAAATTATATAGAAATAAGTTATGATGTATGTAGTAAAAAATACTTCTTTAGAATTCTTCTTAATTCTTAATAAGAACTGTTGGTGGTGTTGGTATCGGCATATAACTATTCTATGTAAAATATTAAAATCATGTGATTCATTATAATTTATAATGTTACGTCGTGTTGAGAAGTAATATCATTGTTCGCATGACGCATAATCATAAGAATTTATAATATGTATATATATTCTAGTAATACTGAATCAAATTCTTGGCTGGATAAACAAATAGTTGGTTAATCCAACAATAATATATGTATTTATAAGTATTCATAAAAATAAAAATATATATATTTTTATACTAGTTATATATATATATATAGATTATATATATATTAGATTATATATATATACACATATTCATATATATAATCTAAATATAATATTATCAATATTATTAAGAATAATATGATATTAATAATACACAGCAATAATATAGAAAAATCATGATTTATTTTTATGTATAATATGATCATATTGCACATAACATCATTTTATCGGATAAATAGGAATCTTTTTCTAATATCCAATTATTACATAATCACAAAAAAATAATTAAAATATTCTTTCATTTTTTTTATTTGGTAAAAATGTAAGTAAATGTTTGTAAATTATTAATTGATAAACGGCTATAATATATTGTACAAATAAATTATATATAAATAAATATATATAAAAATATATTACAGACAACAGACTATCTTAAAAATACGAATGCAATGGAATGCATTATGCAATAAAAATTGTACATTTGCATAGGAAATAGAAATACATTAAAAAATAGCTATGATACGAAACAGCTATATAAATATTAATCAAATTTCAATTATTATAGAAGCAACCATAATCCTTTTACTTTTTTATTTTCGATTCGATGCATATCTCGATCAACAACGCAAAGAAGTTGAATAAAAGACGAAAATCATGAATTTATAAACAGCCTGAGAATGTTAACCTCGATCGTGAAAGTTTAACCTCCCTCCTTCCACGATGGTATTCAATCTTTGGCTTGTTCTTCTTTTCGGTTGCGTTCTCCCTCTCCCTCCATCGTGTCCATTGATTCCCAACTTTTCTGTCGTCTTTTTACATCGTCTGCATTCTTTGTAGTTCAGACGATTGTTTGTTTCTTTCCCTCTTTTTATCTTTCTCTTTCTCACTTTCTCTTCGATTTCTCTTCGTTCTCCTCCTCCTTCAATCAAGAAGAGTACGAGCACAAGTAACGCCTTCATTTGGACAGTTCCAAGAGGCCGGATATCTTACCTAGCGATGCTGAAACCAGGTACCATACCATAGATATGCATAGAAGGGGCAGAGTATCATCGCAAGACCCTGGGAAATACACCCACGCAATATTCATTCGCCATATTTTTCTCTTTTGTTTGTTCCATATAATGTACTGTCCACACGCGATCGCTTTTCGGTTGTTGTGGTTGTTTTGTTATTTTATTTGTTTTTTATTCGACATGATAAGTCGAAATAATGGATTCGTAATGGTGTCAGCCATAAATATTTCACAGAATAGAGAAAAACATATTTAAAATACCATTTTGTTTAATATTATCGCAGAGATTAGAAAGAAATAAAATTATATAAACTTCTAGAGAAACTAGAAACTAAATATTATATTTTTACAAACTCTTTACAAGTAATATTAAAAAACATAAAATATTAAAAATATTGATTCAATTAAAAAATTATGCAAAGCAAGATTAAAGTGCAGATAAGTTGAAATAACGGTATTCCAAAATATATTTACGAAATTAAAAAAAATATATATTTATTAAAATTATTCTCTCTTGCAATCTAATCAAATATAAAAATACAATGTAAAAACTATAATATTGGATAAATATTTCTATTTTTAAATTTCAAATATAAAAATTATTCTCGATTGTTACAACATAATTAACCAGATTAATTTTGTTTCTCAAAATTTTCATTAAATAGAAGTCTACATCAATTTTATTTGTAAATTGGATAATCTTTTCATATTCTCGGAATAAAATCATAAAATTAAAATATAAATGAATAGATTAACTATTTTTAAAGTTTAAAGTTTCAAATATAAATAACTTTAATTATTTTTTCCATGATTTCAATGAATTCAATGATTTTAAAAAATTATATTAATACTTTGAGAAATTTTTGGAAATTCATTTTATTCTTTTGCATGTTAAATTACAAATATTAAAATTACAATTTTTATAACAATGACATAAATACTATTGCTTAACAGATTATTCGCTTTTGCTATTTAGGATATTAAAAATTAGATAATAATTTTTTAGATATTTTCAAATTAATATTCGTTTATGGATTGATAAGATTCTGAAAATATTTGATTTTGTTTAAATAAATTATAAAAAAACTAAATATTTCTAGAATTAATTGGATTTTAAATTTTTTAAAAATATAAAATTTTTTCATTTATGATTTTATCTTAAATCAGGTTTGAAAACTTTTTAAATATAAATAAATTTAATTAATTTTCAATTGAATAGAAATAAATTGATATATTATCTGAAAGTTATTTCACATATAATAATAAATAAACGAAAATAAACGAAACATAACATTTTTTATTCGAAAATTAGTTTCTGAGAAACTGAATTTGAAGATTCGATTCAAATAGATAAATATCTAGATACTGTAGATCTGAACTGTATTTTCAATCTTGATTCTTTCGAAAATGATTCAAACAATTTATTTTAAACTTTTTATGTATTTAAAATAGTATCCTATGAAAATTTTACTCATATCCAATCATTTCACTTATACTCAAAAAGTTTTCAAAATTTTTACTCGATTTACTCGAAAGCAAAATCTTGAAAGAAAAATTTTATTTTTTTCTATTTAATTTCGAAGAAAAGTATATAAAAAAAAATTTAAATCTAATCAATTTAATTGGTTTAGCATTTCTAATATTAAATATAAATAAGATTAATTCTTTAATAGCCTTAAGTATAATTAAAGTATAATAAATATATAAGTATAATTTTTATATTGTTTATTATGTACAAACATTTTAAAATTTAGAAATAATTTATATATTTTATTTTTTTAATTATCTATATTCAATTTTAATTTTCACAAAAAACAAGAAGTTAAACGAAAAAAAATTTTTTTTATTATTTTTTCTATATATTTTCATATGTAAGTACCGATCAGTAGTTCATTCATTCCAATCAGAAATTAACTAATTTCAATTATATTTATCTTCAAATTTGATTTACTATTTGAAAACGAAGCTTCAATTAAAGCTTCAATTAACAAAAAAATTATTAATTAAATAAATAATTTTATTTAATTAATAAATCAATAAATTATTCGTATAACACTCTGCATAATATATAATCTATCTATAATATATCAAACTAAAATTTTTATCTAAAATTCATTTAAAGTAAATCTGCGTATATCAACAAAATGCAATATTTATCTATAATATATCAAATTAAAAATTTTTTTTAAAGTTCATTTAAAGTAAGTCTGTATATATCAACAAAATGCAACATTTTATTTAACAATTAAAATTAATCAATAATGTAATATTTTTCAAGCACAAAATAGAACAAAATAATAATCATTGAAAAACAATGAAATAATATATAAATTTCAATAAATTTGTGAATAAAAACAACATTTAAAAGGATATTACATTTTTAAGTCGAAAACAAATAAAGAAATCAATATTTTAATAGTATTCGAGTATATTGTACAAAGATTTGGACAATCGCTAAACATTACTTCATCAATCTTCGCACAAACATTGCTCGTAACATCATCTTATTTGTTATTTGGGACGGTTTAATGTTTTGCGGTCGATTAAAATTCTTCGAACGACAGGAAGTGGAAAAAAACAAAGATCCCAAAACTTTCTCGGAGTCTTGCGGAAGTTTCAGCTGTAATTTTGCGGTATCCCGCGGGAAAAAGAGATTTTTTTCCTTAGACTCTCTTCTTTTCCACTCAACACTGCTACTAGAATGCTACTTTAATTTACAAGTTCATTTGCATCGCGTGAACCGTAACAATCGTCGCCTTTCCGCACGATGGATTTTCTATCACTTCTCTGTGTTTCACATAAATATTCAGAGCATAAATATTTGAAAATCTCTTATCTTTGGTATAATTATCATTTTGTTCTTTGCAAATAATTCTTTTTTTTTTAAGTTTAAATTAAAGTTACAAGTTCGTATAAATATTTTGATACATATGTAAATATATTAGCGATAATTTATTTATAAAATTGTTATTTAATTTGAAAATTCGAAAGAAAGAAATAGAAATATTATTTTTTCAAGGAATTTTTAAGATTATGATTAAATATTATTTAATAATGTAAATAATTTTTTTAAGAAACATAAAGCATATATGATTTTGAAAATGCATAGATAATAAACTTTAAAAAATGTTTTTTAATTAAGATTTAAAATAACAAAATGATCCAAAATGTTTTCACTTTTTTTTGAAATATATATAAAAATAAAAATATAAATATCAGATTAAATATCTTTGTCATTTATAGTTTTATAAGAAAATCCTTAGAATAAAGAAGATTCTTTAAAAGGGAAAAATCATTTAAAAAATCATTTATATATTTATATGTTATAGTACAATTTTTTTTCAAGATTCTTTTTCAAGAAATTTCATGAAATTTCAAGATTGTTGAAATGAAATAATTTATATTATTTGAATTATAATTAATTAAATATATAAATGCTATAATAAATACTTTTATGATATCATTATTTATTTCTTTCTTTCATTTAATTAATTATCTCTTTGTGGAAATTAAAATTGAATAATATAATGTAATAATAAAAAAAACCATAATTATAATTTTTTTAAATTAATCAAATTAATTCATCATCGTTTATAATTCGCTATTTAAAATTTAAATATTAAAAAAAAAATTTTGTAATTATTTTTATTAAAAAAAAAGCAACTTTCAAGATTTCATCATAGATTATTCTCTACGTTTTACTATTAGTATAATTAATTTATCCGTTGCAATCATATTCATTAATGATCTACTCAATGCAAAGTAGTATATCCATATGGCATAATGAAATTATTAACAAGAAGGAACAGGAAACTATGAAATTTGTTTTCGTTTTCTAACTAGCGCGGCGTCGTACTTCAAGAACCTATTTACCTATCGTTTGCATCTTCGGTTCCTATATAGCATAACAGAGAACACGAGGCAATCATTGCGAGAAATCGATTTTGTGCAAACGACAGAATAAATGCACTTGTCTCTGACACTTCCATTATTTTGCGTTTCGTGTATCTTCTATCTGCTTAACTTGGCCAACCGATACCTGTCTTGCGTCCGCTTTGTTCCCATTTCATTCTCATTTCACGATAAACTCATCGTTCCTGTACTGGCAGGCAAATCGATATTGTATAATTTAACGTATAATCTGACGATCGGTCAGAGAGTTCGTCTCTTGTCACCAATTAAGTTATTCATTGTGTTAATCCTGCATACAATAACAGATTAATTTATGGCTTGAGCACTTTTTTTATGGTTTGAAACCTCGATGAGTTGATATAATAGAGTCTCGATATTAAAATTTGCAACAAATATTGAGTGGAGGCTTATTGACTGCTATTTAGAAACAAAATTTAGCTTTCGAATAGCTTCAGTAATGAAGGATGCTAAAAATCTTAATTTATGAGATTTTTATTTCGAATATATATTCGCATATGTATATTCGCAATATATATATATACATTCATTATTCCAAAAATTTGGGAATGTCGGTTAATTAGTGAAGTATTTTTAAATAACATTTTTCTTTGCAAAAACTTTCGTTTTGGCTTTATTACTAAGTTATTAATAAAAAAAATTACCTAATCATAAAGCGCGTAAATTAGTTGAATCGTGATAATATAAATTAATGTTTACACTATAATATTAGGTATGTATTATGCAAAATATTAATATATTGTCAGCCAAGGATAAAATTATGTTTTATTCAGATCAATGTTTTTCAATCAAAATACATCTAATAAAATGAATTTTTTTATAAAATTTAAGAAGACTATTTGTATATTGTATAATATATCATTATTTTGTAATTATTTGATTTCATTTATCTTCTTGGAAAATGTTCAAAAGTGTGATTAATAAAAAAAATAAATAATTATAAAAACAAAGAGCTTTTGGGTTGAGTTAATATAAAGCAAAGTCAAATTTATTATTTTTTTATGAAATTCTCCTATATATATATAATAAATAAATAAATATTTTACTTTTTATTATATTTTAAGAAATAAATTTTTAATAATATAATGTTTCTCAATATTTATTTTCTTTTTATTTTTAAAATAAATCAAAAATTTTTACATTATTTTAAGTTTTAAATATTTATTACCTGTACTTAAATTTTTATCTTATATAAGCGCATTCAATTTAATAAATTTTATAAAAAGCTAATAAAATAAAATTTGATAAAATAAAATTTTAGTTACATGATATTTTCTATAGTATAATGTCAACTAACAATATATTAATATATTCGTAAAATATTATTAGAGAATCAATTCTAGAAATCAAAACAAACAAAAATTAATATTCAAAAATGCTGTTAAAGCTTATTTATTGAATTATAAGCAATAGTTAATTAAAATTTACATTACGATAATTTTACGATTACGATAAATCGAGACGGACATAAAATAATAATTCTATTCTCATTACACCGTTATTTCTCTCTGTTTCCGCTTCGTTTCATAATGAATTTAATTTGCTTATAATTAAATAAATAAAGCTTAATCGATATTTTTATATAACAACTTCTATGTTCATTTTGGTCTCCAGAATTGATCCAGCAAAGATATAAATATTAATAATCTGTACATTTTAGGATATTACAGAATTTTAGAATATTTTAGAATATTATAGGTTAAAAGCATTATCGTTATAAATAAAAAAGAATATTTCTCATCAAATTTTTCGATAATAGGAATAAAGAGCTTATAGATACAGCTGTTATAGTTTACTTCCAATGCATAAAATATTTTTTCTTTTATTGTATTTACATGAAATAATCTCACTTAAAATTTTTTTAAGTGATTTTTAGTAATTTTTTTAGTAATTTTTATCAAAAATTATATATCAAAATAAATTTTAATTAATATTAAAATAATTTTTATTTTTTATACAAGGAGAAAATGATTGCTTTATTTATTACTTATTTTATTAAATAGTACTTATTCTTTAAGAAATATACATATTTAATTAAAAAACAACAAATGAACAAAAAATAAATTTTTAATATTATTTTAGCTTGTTAATTATACATATTTCTAAATTATTGAATTATGTTATGTAAAATATATTTAATAATAATATATAATTAATAATTAAATAATTAAATAATAAGATAGTAATAAATAATAGCAATTTTGAATTTATAATTTTTAGAAAAATCCATATAATATATATAATTTTATTAGAATTAATTCAATATATAAAATAAATTTATATTAAATTTATGTTTATATTAAACTTAATAATGATAAATAATAAATTAATTTTCGATAAAAAACAATTTGATAAATTTTTAAAAATTTCTTCTTACATATAAAACGTATTTATGCAGATTAAAATGTATATATTTTTTTATGAAATTAATATCTATTTATTATAAAAATACAAATTTTGTTTAAAATATTATAAAAGTGTGTATTGTTCATACTTTTTTTCAAAGAAAAAAAAGTTAAACTCAATCATATTTTCATATATTTATTGAAAATAAATGTTATAAAATATAATCAACTTTTATAATATATTTTTATATTAAAATAAATATATTTTTATATTATTGAAAAAGAAAAAGAGAAATTAATTTGTAAAATAAAAACATGAAATTAATTTATTACAAAATTATATATTATTACGGAAGAACTATAGAGAGAATATAAAATAAAAAAAAATCTAAAAGAATATCTAAAAAAATTAATTATTTTGAATTAATTAATTTGAGATTTATAAATTTTTTATAGATTACATCTTAACAAATATCATTAGAATTAATTTCTTTTTCTAATAATCCTTGAATTGATAAACAAATTCTTAAAAATATTAAAGCAAAATTCATTGCATTCATTAATGAAAATAAAACATTTTTATATGATTGTTAAATTAAAATTTTTGTGCAGTATTGTATGTTAATTACACTATAAATTATCGAATTAAGTGAAACACCAGCGTATCTGTTACTACTGCAACCACGCTGGGTAGTGCCAACAATGCAAAACCACCAGTTAATCATACTAAATGAAACCATCGTCTATCGGTCGATTTCCTTTATTACGATGCAACAATGCGATACGATGAAGGGAGCAAGAAAATAGCGAAATTTTGAAGTTAAATATTTTTACTTTAATTGATAACTCAATAAATCATTATTCAGAATTAATATCATATAAACTAATTTCTTCCAATACAAATGAAAATTCAAATAATCAATTAGTTATAAATATTATTCAATTAATAATTTTATTAGAACTATTTAAGCCAATCAATAATATTATATAAATATTTAATTTTCACAATATTTTAAATTATTATTTATTTTTACATTTTACATAAATGATAGTAACATCATTAATTTTTTTATTTATTAATAAGGCTTTATAAATTATTTATAAATTAGACTTTATGAATTAAAGAATATAATGAGAATTTTGTATTTTTTCTTTTTTTTTTTATGTTAGAAATTTTAGAAATTTATTGAAAGTTAATTTTAAAAAAAACTAAAAAATCTTCCATCAACAGAAAATTAAAAATATCTATTTATATATTTAACTTATTTTTAATTTATCTTCTATAATTTATTTTCTATACAAATCAAGAATAATTTCTTAAAAAATAATTTAAAAATTCTTATCTATTATTATTTCTATTTATTTTATAAATAAATAATTATTAAATTATATAATTTTTTAAATAGATTAATAATTTATTCATTAATTATTCGTTTTTATTCATTTATTTATTTTTATGTAAAAATAATTTTGGATAAAGAAACGAATAGCATTAAAAAAAGTTAGACATAATTAAAAAAAAATAGGTATAATAGATTAGAAAATTAATATTAAAAATTATATAAATTTTATCTAAATTACTTACTTAAAAATATGTTAAAAATTAAGAGTTAAAATTGAAGAATTTTAAAAATTAATTTTTATAGAAATTAATTTTTATATGCTAAATTTAAAGATTAGATTTATTTATTAGAAAATTTTAACTTTCATAAAATTTTAAAATTATAATCATAAAATTTTAACTTTCTTGTTTCATTATAGATATTGCTAATAGTCCAAAGTATTCGGAATCAGATGGAAAATATTCACTTTATATATTTATTATATAAATATTATATGAATATTTATGATCATTATGAATAGTAATCCTTGAAATGCTATCTAATAGAACAATCAATAAAAATATAGAGAATGCTGCTCCTTTCGTTCCTCATTAGATTCGTTTTCTTTTTCAAAATACCTTTCTTATTTTTATCATCGTGCACACTAAGATGATAATAAAGAAAATAGAGGACAAAATATCGTCTCTCTATACCTTCTACTAACAGTTCGAACCAGCCGTGATATTAAATTTTATTATTATTCAGAGAAGTCGCCTCCTTCTTGCGGCAACTGGTTGCAACCCCTTTCTTCTTCTTGCGCCGATTCTAGATTTTCCCTTTCCAACGACGGCTATTATTTCTATCCGGTCAATAGAACAAAAATCTTATGTTTTTATATAAGCCGCACCAAAGAGATTGCACTTTAGAATTTACTATCGTGAGATAGCTATTTTTTTTTTTTATTTCTCTGATTTCAAAAATTTTTATAGTTAGGTTAACTTTTTTCACAATTAATAAAACTTAAAAAATTGAAATGCTTATATTATTTTTTTTTCACAATTTAAATTTTTATGAATTTTGAATAATAATTAATGTAAGAATTTTAAGTTAGATATTAACATATTATAATATTGATATATTCAGTTATGATATGAATATCACTAAAAATATTAATGTATTATAATTTAATAGTATAAATAATAGTATAAATAACAAAAATTTAATTAATAAAGTAAATAAATATAATAAATATTTTTTTTTAAATATAATAAATATTTCTTTTTAATATTTATGTATAATTTAAATTTTTCTTTATACTTATGTATAAAATTATCTATTCATAGTAAATTAATAGAATTAAATTATATGTATATATTTCTTGTGATAATTATTTTTTTCATTGAATTTAAAAATTATAATATTGTTAATTAAATTAACATTATCATTTGAATAATATCGAACGTAATTTCGAACTTTAATATATTCAAACATTTTCGTAAACAAAGAATCTTTTTATCTATCTCTTTCTGTTTTATCGCATATCATTATCGCAATTATCATTATCATAAAAAATGTAATAAAAAATATTTCATTATTTACATGTAATATATTATTTTAGAAAAGATACAAAAATGAAAAAAAAATTTGACATATTTCAAAAAGTAAATAAATAAATTATAAAAAAATAAATTATTTTATGTATAATAATGTAATAATGTATTTTTATAATTTATCTATATATTTAGAAAAAAATTTAACAATAATATTGTTTTATAAATCAATTGTTTAATATCTTAATTAAAATCAATCAAATATTTTTAAGAAAGTTTTAAATTTTATTATATATAATAATTTTTATATATAATAATTCTTAAAATAACTTCAGTATATTAATAGGATTTTAATTGATAACATTTTGATTTGACTTATCTTATATATCTTGATTTTTTTTATCTAAAATAAAAATTTTTTTATAAATGTCGAAATTTTTATTAATAGAAAGTATTTCTATATATGAAATAAATACTTTATACACGTATTAATTATACGTATTAATTATAACACAAAATAAAAAAGTTATAATAAATAAAATAATAAAAATAAATATAATAATAAAAAAAATAATAATAAGAATAATAAGAAAAATAGTTAATAATAGAATTATAAACATTATAAATATTATAAATAGATAGAAACATAAAAGTGTTACATATTATAGTGGACATATATCTACTTATTAATTTCTACGCTTTTAGAAAATGATTAATTAAGATTTGAAAGTATAAATTTTCTATTTTGTAATCTATATTTCATAAAATAATATACGTAAAATATATACATAAAATAGAATTAAAATATTGAAAATTAAAAAAATATAATAAAAACTTTGAACATTGGTTATAAAAATTGGTTATATATATAATATACGCAAAAAATTATTTTTACATTAAAAGAAATATGAAAACATGTTATGATTGTTTGCATTTCTAGAAATTAATTTTCAAGATTCAACCTTCAATAAAAACAATAACAAACATGACTATGGTTTTATTTTCAAGTAGAAAATAGTAACTATTTTTTTTTTTTTTGAACTGTTCCATCAAAGAAGATTTCATAACAAAATGAAAATGTTTTTACAAAATAAGAACGATAGAAATATTTGTAACTTATAAAATACGAAATAATTCAAAATTTAATAATTTTGTCAAGAAATTTAAATTTTTTATTTGTATCATTAGAATTATAATTCAATTCATTATTTTTATAAATGAATTTAAAATCTTTTAATATGTATGAAGAAAATAAATTCTTTATATTATTAAAATTATTATTCTATCATATAATTATCTTTATTATTGTTTTCATAATAATTAATAATTCTTGCGCTAATTATAGAATTTAAACTTTGTTAAGGGAAATGAAAAGCAAATTTCTACTAACAACCTAAATAAGCAGAGGTAATTACAAGTACTCTATGATTAATATCTAATACTAATGGTTGTTATGAGGATTTACATTCTATGAAATTAATCGAACGTTCGGTATACGGTAATTATGGCTGTTAAATTTCCATGTCATTAAAGATTTTCCTTTAATAGATAAATTCTGAAACTATTGCAGTGTTGTTATTAATTTAATATTAGGCTTATTTTACACAGTATATAAAAATATATTATATGTAATTATACATATAATTTAACTAATTTAACTCAAATAAATACTTGAATATAAACAAGAATGTTTTCCATTTTTTCTTTTTATTTAATAAAATATTGTGATTTTTCATATAAATTTAATCTATATAAGTATAATCTATAGATATAATATCATGAATTACTTAATAAAAATTACGATAAAATTTAAATATAAAAACAAATAAAATAAAAAGAGAAAAGAAAAGTAATTAAATCCAACATAATTTATCAATTTTCATAACTTTGTTATATATTAACAAGATTAATATTTTGAATAATTTTATACATTAATAATAATTTTATACATATAAGTCCTAACTATTTTTAACAGATTTCAATATATTCAAATATATTCAATTATTCTAGGATTTAAAGTTTTTAATATTTTAATTTTTGAATTAGATTAAAATTAGGATTAGGAAATAAATGAAAATAAATATTTACAATTTATATTAAAAATTATTACAATGTATTATTACAATGTAAAAGAAACGACATAATTAATTTCTCACATGTTTTTCTCATCATTTCTAAAATTAAATCTCTTATAGGTCGTTTATGTCACTAAAAACAATAGCATCAAACTTCTCATGCACCGAGGATTTAACAAGGGATCGGTAAGTATGCGGTCATTCCCTTCGGTCAAGATTGAAACCGGTCGTGAGAAGAAAGAGAACAGAAAGAAGGTTGGTAGTATGCTTGAACGTGGTGAGAAGTGGGAACACACAAGTGGAGGGAGAAGATGGCGCACGGCAGGCGCGTGGCTCCCACGGGTCGCCTCAAGCTTCTGCTGGACCTTGAGAGAGAGAAAGAGTCGAGTAGCACCAGTCTGGAATACGTATGCTGTGATCGAAATTACCATCTGAGAATGCCCGCTTCCGAGAACATCTCTAGTGTTAGAGTAAAGATATAGAAAACAGGTGTTTAATTAGTTAATGCTGTGATTTGTTTTAATTGATTTTTTCTCAGTCATTTATCACGAGTACACTATGTCACATGTATTTTCATGATATTTTTTCTCCCTAAAATTAAAAGAATACAAGTAGTTAAATTTACTGATACTAACGTATAGATTTTGATACGTATAAAAATTTAGACAAGTAACCACTTGGTATATTTTGATATCGATATCAATAATATATAATTTATATATTATATTGAATCAAAAATTGTTTGATTACAAAAATATCGATATCTATTTGATATTTTATGAAAATTTCAATATTTATTCAATACATTATTTTTAATTTCTAAATATTATAATTAAAATCAGATGTTACCTTTGGTAATTGATATATTATCTTGCTTTCTCTACTTATATCTATTTTTTCATTTTATACAGAAATCAATGATTTTGATTTTAAAATCGAATAAATACTGAAATCTTCATAAAAAACGAATGTTGTTATTTTCATGATATTTTTATATTAGATGGTTTTTTATTTAATGTAGTATTGGTTTTTATTTAATGTAGTATAAGTTTGATATCTTCTTAAATATCTTATCAATATTAAAAAGTAATACAAAGTATTTAATCTTTGATATATATCGCATATAGTATTTAAACTTCTAAAATTCAATATTTCCTATTACTTTGTATCAAATCGTTTGAATATCATCAATAGCGTCGGTATTAATACCGATCATTTTGGAATCATTTTGAAAGGAATCGTGTTTTATTCAGAAAATTGAATATTCGCATCAAGAGAAAGAGAATTTAATTGATCTCGAAATAGATATCATTTTAGAATTATATAAAGAAAAATAATTAATTTAAACTAAATTTTAATCAAGCGAATAAGAAAATATTGAAAATAATTTATCAACAGAGAATAATTTAATTTAAAAAATTTTTAAAGATTTATAAAAATTATAATTTATTTATTATAAAGATATTATTTTTATATTTGATAGATATTTTGTTTCATTGTTAGTATCTATAGATTAATATTTTTATCTATGTTTGAGAAAACAAGAAAAATTCTATAAACAAAATGTATATATTTGTATATATATATATATATATATATATATATATTATATATATATATATATTTATTAGAAATATATTTTTTTAATGCTTTTCTATATACAAGGATATTTTTGTTGATTTTTAACTATTTATTATTATTAATTAAAAATGTGCAATTTTGTTTGATTTTTATATTGAATTTCTTATCTTATTTTAGCATAAGTAATCCTAAATTTTTTAATATTTTTAATTCTACATAAAATATTAATATTTGTAGAAAGCACTAATTTTAATTCAAAACAATCATAAAGATTGATAAAACGCAAAAATATCGGTTATGATTTATTTGTTGTTATAAGCAATTAGAAATTTTACTAAAAAAAACTGAAGAAATTTTTAAAAACTTGATTCATTTATTTATTTTTTATAATTTACATATCCTAATAAATTATTAAATAATTGTAAATATTTATTTAAATAATTAACTGAATATCTAGTAATTTCACTCAAAAACTTATTATTACAGAACAATTAATTCTAATATATATAATTTAAATTTTAAAATTTATTATATTAAAACTATTTCATATCATTTTATTTTCATAAATATAATATTTATTCTCTCTTTTCATCATTAAGATTTTTTTCTGAATAAATGTAAAAATTTGATTTAAATATTATTTATAGATTATAAGTAAAATAAAACATAACATAAAATTTTTATTTAATATTTATCTATTTATTGTTCAATAAAATTAGTTTTTTTATATTCAAAAGTAATAAAAATATTTTATTAGAATAATTAAAAATAAACTTTTTGTATTTTCAGTTTTTTTTAACTTTTTATAAAAATTACTAAATTGAAATATATTATTACATATTTATTTTTACATATTAATTACATAAATTAAAATAAATTAAAATCTTCCATTTAAAAAATTAAACACAAAGAATAAGATATAATTATTTATTTTATTAATTTTTCTCAATTTATTTTCGTATATAGATCGTAAAAAATAAATAGAAATAATTTGAACTGAAGTTGAATGAAATTATATAAAATATATAATTATATATAATATAAGTTCAAATATTTTTTAGAAAAAAAAAAGAAAAATTGCAAAAATTCATCATTCCATTTAAATTCCATGTTTCATTAAAATCTTATGCTTCTTGAAAGTAATTGTTGAATCTTTAATTTTTTAAACGTTTAATCTTTCCCATCGTTCTCCATTAATCCATCATGGTGGAAGAAAAGCTGTGGTTATTTCTAGATGAAGACTCTGTGAATAAACTGTAAAAACTTTGCTAAATCGATATGCATAAAATATGAAATAAAAATTCATAAATCCAAAGAAGATTTGCAGAGTCAATTTCTTCTTCACAAATTTCTTTTTTCGAACGATGAAATCGGATCGAAATATTTTAATTTCTTTAGGATCAAATCTTTTTAAAAGAAAAGAAGAAATTTTTGTATCAATAGTTATTTATGATTTAATATTCTCTATATGTTTCTTTATGATATTTTTGGACATATACTTGATATAAAATAATATATAATTAATTATATATTATATAATAATATATATAATTAAAATAATATATAAATAATTTGAACATATAACATAATATAAAATTTATGGTCTATTTCATCAAAAAAAATAGAAAACAACATAAGTCATCAAATATAACATGTGTTTATATTACAATTGTGTAAAGATTCATTTTATTTTTCTCGTTTTTCATTTGCTATATTTGTTTAATTTATTTATCTATAATTTTCAATTTTTTTTACATTTCGAATCATATTTATATCATTATGAAAAGTGAAATGAAGAATACAATAAGCTTTATATTGTTGAATTTTATTAAAAATTAAACATTTTATAAAATAAATTATACTTTTATTTTGATTTTTTTAAATACTTCTTTTTATTTTCAAGTAAATAACACACAAATTATAATCGACTTAATAATTTAATCATTTAGTGCATATCTATATTCATATTAAAATTACATTACAGACTTTTTGATTTATGAAGAATTATACAGAATTTTTGATTTATGATATATAAATTGATTGATTTCAAGTTGCTAAAAATCATTCGTGTAAATTAAATTTCAATAATTAAATAGTTTATTTAGAAGTGGCTTAATATTAAATATAATATAAATATAACTTAAAAATAAAATATAAAAGAAATTATTAAAAGCTTAATAATATTAATCTAAAAAATAATTAAATAAATTTGATAAAATATTTTTTGTTTGAATAAAAAATAAATAAATCCAAATAATCTTAAGAACACGGATAATTTTTTAGAAAAAAGTTAAATAATTAGATGTTAAGTTTGGCGCATTTTTAAAACCAATATAACAATGCAATACTAATAAAAAGTTAATAACATCCGCTTACAATTTGAAATGAAATCAATTGAACAAAATCTCTCGAAAGGATTCATTCGTTTCATTCATCTGATAACCTTTATCACACGATTATTAGCTTGCACATCCGAATAGTTTTTTATTAATTAAATCTTCACAATAATGCATCGATCGGCTTCTTTTCGCATTTTCTTCGCATTAATTTAATAATTAATCCCACTAATATATCATATCAATTTGTTATCTGTTACCATTAAAATCTACTTTATCTTCGATAAGTATTGACCATTCATAGATACGTAATATCATTTTTCAATTGTAGGAATGAAATAAAATTGCAAATTCAGTGATGTTGAAATGCATAGTATTATATTGAATCAAGGAAGATTATTTACAAATCATTGTATATTTAAATTTAAAAGAAAAATAATTTAAAAGATATTAAATTAATTTACATATCATTAATTAACATAAAATCATAATATATTGGATTATTATCAAAATTAAATTTAATTATCTTTAATTTCTAAAATTACATTACATTATTTTATTACGATGTAATAATTAAAAAATAAATTTAATCGTTGTAAATTTTCGAAAAAAAGCTAAAATTGAAATTTATTAAATAGTCATTGGCTATTGATTATAAAATTTGAATTTAGGAAATTAAGGATTTGATCATCAATCGAAAAATAAAAATATAAACGATAAGAAATCGTGTATATAAAATAAAAACTAAAATATTTTGTAAATAAAGTTAAAATTGTATTAGTGTTAAAATAAATTATGATTAAAGAATAATCTCTGATAGAATAATATTTTAATATTAAAAAAGGATCTTGCATGGAATCAATGAGATTGATGAAATTATAAAATTGTATGTAATAAAACTATTAAAATTCTATAAAATTATAATTTTTATAATGATAGTCGAAAAATTCATTTTTTTTTCTATTATAATTCTAATTGTTACTTGTCATTCATCAATTTTATCAATTCAAATTTTTAAAATTAAATTAAATTTTTAAACTAAAATTAAAAATTTAAAAAAAAAATTCTACATGTTAAAATACAAAATGAATATTATAATAGACTAATAAATTTATATTAAATCCAATAAAGTAATATAACCGATATTTATAATAAATACTATAATATAATAATTAAATAATTGAAATTTTGCTTGAAAATTTCTTGTTTGATATGAAATAGAAATTTTAGAAAACTGTTTTTTTCTTTTTGTTCTTAAACACAAAAAAATAATGGAAATAATATTTCAATGTTTAGAAAACAAAATTGCAAAATTGTGAAATTTATAAGATTTATAATAAAATTATATACTAATTTATTTTTTAAACGAGAAATTTTACATCTATTTTTATTTACACAAACAATTTGCATAAACTTAAATTTGATGTTGCAAAAATAATAATAATGTTATATTTTGTTTTTTTAATTTTAACAATACTCGAATTTAAATAAGATAAAATATCGTATTTAATTAGTATTAATATTGCAATATCATAAGCCATTCATTTGCCTCTTAGTATTGCAATCAAAAGAAAATGATTTTTCATGAAGAATGATTTATGAAGAAAAAGAAAAGAAAATCCGAAATAAATTTTTATAAATAAAAAATTATTTTGAAGAAAAATATTTTAAAAATTTAATTATTATTTTATACTTTATTAAATTTAAAGATTGTTTCGACATACAAATTAAGAATATTAAACAGTGTATGAAAATTTTTAATACTGATTTCTATATTCTATGCAGAATTATTTCTATGCAGTAACGTGTATTTTCAACAATTTCTATGTTAATAAATGTTTGCAAAAGCTAAATGCTTTAGTTTCCAAATTTAATTCACAAACATAAATAAGCAAGATATAGCACACAATGAGATTTACATTAATTTCAAAACAAGTACATATGCACTCAAAATAAATATTTGTAAAAATTCATCCTTCTCAGAAACAAAAAACTTTATATAAAAAATGTATTTCAGTTGTTCGTCTTATCTCTTTATATCATCAAAACATATTATCATTAATTTATCAATCAACATATTTATTTATTAAAAATTATACATATATTTATTATATAATTATACATATCTATTTGTATATATTTATTTATTAAAAATCCAACAAATAATATTTGTCAATAAACTCTATTTAACTATTATTAAATAAATAAAACTATTTTTATATTTCTATTAGCAAGATTTTTTTTTAATCATGAGATATATTAAATATAATTTATTTAGATATACTATTTTTGCTATATAATTATAAACTTTATTTATAATTATTATTTAACATCTAATATAATGAATAATTTATTGAAAATTAATGAATTAATCATATTAAATAAAAAAATAAAAAAATTAAATTATTATATTCAACAAAAATCAAATGCTAGAAATTTTTAAATTACTGAGTGACTAAAATTTTTTTAAATATACTATAATTTAATTTTATGTAAAATTAAATTTTAATGTTCAATTTATATATTTTATATGAACTCTCAACGTGTAATGCCAATTATTTGTGATGAATGCTCTTATTCTATATTTATCTTTTTCTTACACAAAAATTCACGAAATTTAATACAAACAATCATTGATATTCTTCTTTGATAAATAAATTTCGCAACGTTTTTGTCATTATTATAATAATATAATATAATAATAATTCATCTATCTTCATTATTGTAATTCATCTATCATTTTGGACATTTAATAACAGATTTTAGTCACATATGCATTTTTTTAAAAAAAGTATAAATATATATAAATTATTATTAATATTTCCTTCTAATAATAATAAAAGAATTTATTATAATATACAATAAATGCCAAAATTATTTAAAATTATATAATAAAAATTAAAAATATTAAAGTTTTTTTGTCTTTCGAAAGACAAAAATTCATATTTCGTTATTAATCTTCAATTATCTTCTTTTCGATTATATTCACCAATAATCACAAACTATCACGAACATTTGCACAATCAAATATCATCATTGTGCAAAAATCTAATTTCTTCAAAATAAAATTCAAAGAAAGTTCAAATTTTCCCTGTTTATTGGCTTGACTCCGAACTAGCAAATTGAAGATAGAATATTCGACAAAATAAGATCAGAAAGAAGAATGGGAAAACTGAAGGATTCCCGAGGACATTCATTTATCTATCTTTATGAAACGTAAGTAAAGAAGGAAAGTAGAAAAGGAAAAGAAAATGCCGCAAAAGAATCAAATGATGTCGATCCAGGAAACTTGATTGTATCTTTCCTCTTTCGGCTTTTCTCCGTCTATTTCTTTCGTCTGCTTCTCTGTCCATTTTCCGATCTTTTAAAGGCCACTTCTCATCACTTTGTTCCCAATGATCGTTGCACACGACTCCGCTGAAATAACATGACAGGTTAATTGAAAGCTTGTTATATCGATGGAAATTTCTTTTTAACGAAGTCGAACATCTTATAGAATTTTTCATCTTGTAAAATTCACACTTTGTGAATTTATCTTTAATTAATTAATAGAAAACTTTAACTAATTAATAGGAATAATATAATGCATTCTCGATATATATTCTGCATATATATATTGTAGAATTTGAATAATTATTGAATTAATTTAAGTTATGTTAATCATTATTATTTTAAATTTTAGATCATAATGAAAAATAGATTTTATCTTTAAATATATATTATAAAAAAATATTACATTAATTTGTTCCAATATCAATTTTATTTCTAATAGTATTGATGATATTAATGATATGATTTGTGATATTTTCATATAATTGTTATATAATTTGTTATATGATTAGTATACATATATAAGTTGATTCTATATGCTAAAATGAATTGAGAAAAAAAAATTTTTTTTTCGTTTAAATTTTATTTTTTAAAAAATCAAAATAAAGTAAAAAAATAATTAGGTACTTATCGAATTTGAAAATTTGATTTTTTGAATAAATAGTTTTTAAGTGAAAAAAATTTCATTCTATATAGAATCTATCTATTTTTCGTTTACTTTCATGTAAAATTTTAATCAATAATTTAACTCATATTCTATCGAAAATTAATTTTTATTTATATTTGATAAATTTTCAAACTTAATTTTAATAAAAAAAATATTAATCTATTTTTTTTATTCATTTTTATATTCTTTTATATTCTAAAACATTTTTGATCATATTTTTTAATCATTATTTTTTGATCGTATAGAACAATTCAAATTTAGAGAAATTTAATTTGAAAAAATTTTTTGCAAAAATTATATTAAAAATTATAAAAAATTTAAATGGAAAATTTATTTATCTATATGTAATAAATTTAAAAAAAATTTCTTAATGTGATACTGAAGAATATATATTCAAATTAGCTTTAAATGTTAAATTAACAGAATAATTTCTTTCAACATATAAATTGATTTTTTAAAATAAAATATAATAATTTATAATAAAATAATATTGAAAAAATAATAAATAAATGTTTATAATACAAAAAGACTAATGTATACAGTATAATATCTTACGAATGTATATAATATAAGTGAATATAATTTTATCCTAAATTAATATATATAATTTAATATATATTTTGCATAATAAAATGCATTTTATATATATATATATATATATATATATATATATATATACATATATATATTAATTGAATACTTTAGCTTATGTATAAATAATATAATAATCCTCAATTTAGTGATAAAAAAATGATTAATTTATTTGATAGATTAGACAAATTTTGTTTTTATTAAATTCATGCATGATTTAAATTTAATAATATAAGTTTATATATTATGAAGTTTATATATTATATATTATGAAGAGAAATTTATTTTATCCAATTTCTAGCTATATTTGAAATGTTATATATGCTATCATACGATCATTTGTCCATTATTTTTATTTCAAATATGTAATGATTAGAATGAAAAGTAATTATAACAATTATAACAATATTGTACAATAAAATTTATTATCATTTTGATTTTATTAGAAATAAAAATATCTTATATCTTATATCTTATTATTACTTTATATTTAATTATATTAATTAATGCAAAACAATACACTTTTTCACATTTTAATTTAGATTTATATAAAATATTAATACATTAAAATTTTGTTAAAAATCACGAATACCAACTAAGAGTTGAAATCAAGAATTAATTAAGAATAGAATAAAATACTATAATAATAATAATAATAAATCTAAAAAATCATAAAAATGAAAAATGATGAAGTAATTAAAATTTTTCAGATTATACTGTAAATTATTAAATCTTAGTTAAGATCTGTAAATAAATAATGCATTTGATTTATGATTGCTTCTTCTTAACAATAAATTTTTTGAAATATAAATATTTCTTATTTAAAAATCAATATTTTAACGTAATATTTTAAAACAGAAATTAAAGTATGTAAAAAATTTACTAATTTTTTTTATTTTATTTCTTCATTATTATTTGCAATAATATATTAGCAAACAATATAACAATATATGGAGGATATTTTTATCGTAAGATCAGCATTTATATCTTTGTATATTTTTTCTGAATTATATGATTGATTAAGACAACTAATCCTTTTGCAAGAAACAAGATTTTATAGAATTGGAAATATTATGATTCTGTGAAAGAAATCTAAAAATAATCTCTTTTTCTGTAACCGCAAAATCTGAAATTGTTTTCCAGATTGAGATTCGGTCAGTTATTTACAGTAACCGCATTGAATACAAATATAAATCAGCGATCTTCCATTTTTAATTCTTTACACTCTTTATTTTGAAGATGTCACTGACACTCGACGCTATCAGTTTCGTGCAGCAATTTCAACGGAATTATCACCCAACGTCAGCTGACAATTTATTCAACGTGGATTTAAGATATCCTCAATTCAATTGATATTGCGGTTAAATCTTTAGAATTTTTAAAAATTTTTAAAATGAATCGTAATCATTGAATGTTAAATAAAAAATTTTTAATTCAATTGAAAAATTATTTATTACTGTTTATGTAAAATAGAATATTAATTATAAAAGTGAAAAAATAGTTTTTTAAAATTATTAAAATATTATTAAAATATTTAAATATTTAACAACGTATTTTTACATGAAAGATGAAAGATAAAATATTATATAAATATTATTATATATGGAAAGGAATGCGTTTAAATATATAACAGAATATACATCGATTAATCATATCTTATAAATACGATATAAATAAAATTTATGTTTTCTTCATTGTTTTTAAATAATTGTCTTTGAAATAGCATCCGCTTATCATCTAGATATATACCTAGAGTGAATTTATAGATTATTATAAAGTAGAATTTATTCGAAATTTAGGACTAGGCCTAAATTTTAAAATTAATATTCAATATTATAATAATAAATAAAATAAAAAATATATAAATATATAAAAAATAAAATACTAATATATAGCTATAAACTAAATAAAATAATAATTTATATTTTTAAATTATATTTTAATAAGAAAAATTAATAAAATAAGAAAAATAAAAAAAATTAATAAAATTTTTAAGACATAACATAAAATATTTTTTTAATTTAATGTGAATATGTGTTGAATAATATAATTAAAAATATAAAATTTCATTTTAAACAAAGTATAATATATTTTTGAAATTCAATAATATAAAATTAATTATAAAATATATTTTATTCTTTTATATACATTATTTTTTTACTAATTTAAAAATTATCTAAATTTTATGAGAAATTCTGAAAATGAATAAATTATTTTTTTTTTTGTAACATCGAAACATTTTAGAATATTTTAGAAAAATTTACAAAAAATTATTTTAAAAAATTTTTCGAAATGATTATTAAAAATAAATATATATAAAGTTTTAATATTATGCAAATTTTTATCGTAGAAATAAAACATAAAACATTTCATATTCATTATAATTAATAGCAAAATTTTTTTTTTTTCATTATTTGGAAAAGACAAATAGCAGCTTTTTACATTTTTATATTTTTAAAAATTTATTAGCTTTGTTTCTTGATTTTCTAGTATTAGATAAATTTTCATTTATATAAATTTTCATATAGATAAATTTTCATAAAATGAAAAAATTAATTTATCTTTTATTATTGTACCATTAATATTTAAATAATATTTGATTAAAATTATAATCATCAGTCTTTTATTATACGAAACTATGAATTGTTTTATATTAAAATTATATTAAATTTTTAATTTTTAATTTTTTATAAATTTATATTAAAATTTTTCGCAACTTATTAAATTATAAATAAAATTCATTAAAACATATAATAGATAGATTTCACCAATAATAATAAATTGATATATTTTAATTAATAATATACTGACATATAATAATGCTATACAATGCTATAGAATGTTATCTGTATGTAAAACTATATGTTGTTTATTTATTAAATTCATGAATAATCAATAAAATAATAAAATTTAATCAATAAAATTATTCCAATATGGACACAATTTATTTACTTATTTTTCATAATTTTTTATGATAAAATTAATTATGCGTATTATAAATTTGCAATCAATTCACTATTTTAGTATTCATGTTATTTACAAAAATTTTTCAAACCAATTTTATTATATATTATACAACATAAAAAAAAACCACATTGTAATCAATATTAATAATTTAATGCACAAATATTGTTATCTAATATTCAAAAATATGCAAATAAAAATATAGAAATTTTAAATAAATATATAATGAATTTGATTTTTAAATTACAAAACAAATAATCTATGAAATCTATATATATATAATAAATCTAAAAAAACAAAAAGAAAGCAGGAAAGAATAATTTAATGTAATCGATATCAACAATAAAAACAAATATCATTACTCAATATCCAAAATAATGTATAGAAATTATAAGCAAATAGCACAACAAAACTTATTAAATTATATGAGAAAAATAATTGAAAGCTACATATATACTAAAATCCAAAAGGATGAAGAAAAAACAAGAAAGCAGTATTCGCAGATAATAAGAGTGATAGACATAAAGGCGTCGAGGGCTCTTAAAGACCACGTGGGTAGTCAATGGGCGATTCACTACGGTCCCCTGTACGAGATCTTTATGGTTTACGGTCATATCTATCTATATGGTCATAATACAATCGTGAATACCTGCCTACATTGGTATAACTCGATGACAGAAAGAGAACGATATAGGAGAAAAAGATGGAAGAGAACAAAATCAAAGATGGGCAGAGATCTTTCTTGATTGCAATTGGCCGTATCGTCGAGATCAGCTTTGACCCATCTCTGTGTGTTTTCCATTCTCCTTCTCTTTCTCATCCTTTTTCATTCTTTTGATCATGGTTTTGCTCTTTCTTGTTGGGCTAGACGAATACATTTTATCGATGATCGCGCTGCCGATATCAATAATTACAGCCTGTGAAACTCATGTGCGCCTCTTCTTCATTTTCTTCTTTTCTCTTCTCTTCTTCTTTTCTTTCTAGTTTGTTTCCTTTGTTCTTCGTTATATTATATATATTAAAATAAAATACTTTAAAAATAAATAACAAATTAAAAAAACGAATAATTAATTATTTACAATAAAAGAAAAAATAAATTTGTTACGAATTGAAATGCAATAAATTCCTAAATAAATTCGAAAATCGAAAATTTTGAAAAATAAATTATCTTGTAATTTATTTAATGTTTATTTAATGTTTTTTTTTGACTTTTTATAAATGTTTGATTTTTTTCAAATAATAATATAAAATAAGAAATAACAAATAATTAAATTTTTTATAAATAACACAGATTCCATCTTAAATCAAGAGATGCAAAAATGAAAGTTATCTGTAAAATAATATTTCATTTACTTAATTTAATATAGTATAAAATATATATAGTATAAAATATAATAATAATATATATATTATAAAATATAATATAGTATAAAAATATTTTTATACTTTTGTAATTAAATTAAGTAACAAATAAATATTTAAATATAAAAAAAATATTAAAATTGAAATAAATAAAATAAAAAATAGATACTTAAATTTCAAGAAAAATATTAAATGTTTAAATAAAAAAATTAATAAATATTAAAATTCTTCATTTTATGATGCTTCATATTTTATTGCAAATTCAAAAGACATTACAAAAATTTAACAAATTTTAAAATTTGAAATATTTTATCTTTCACAATACTTTATTTCATTCCAAATTCATGGGGAACGTGTTCCAACAATCTGTCGCCCCAACTATGTTTTTCAAATTATATTCTATGATATAGCTGAAACTATATGTATTGTATAGAATAAATTGAATCTCTGTCACGTTCAATTTGAGAGAATATGAGAGGAACTCGTTTTCTAGCAATTTAGTACACAGTTTATCGCACTGTTTTCACACTTGAAATGAATGTTCTGCGACAAACTTAAAAACTTTATTTGCCATAAAGATCTATATTTTTCATATTTATATTTCTGACATAATAATTTATTGATACTTTTTTTTATTGATTAAATTATTTTATTTATTTTATTTTTTTTTTTATTATTTATTTTTCTATTTTCGTTTCAATTAGCTTTTAAAATTAACTTTCCAAAAGTGTATTACTAATGTGCATATATATTAACACATAATGCTGAGTTACGTGTGATTTTTTTAAATTCTTTTCAAATTTTTTTTAAATCTTTAAAAAAAAGTTTTTTGATAAAATATAATTTTACTTTGTGATAATTGTAGGATTTAGTATTCAAGATATACTAGATATTTAATAAAAATGAGTAACTGATTTTTTACTTTTTGAAACTTACAGTATAAATAATTAGTTTATGAATCTTCTTTATATATTTATTATTTAAGTTTTTTTTAAATATTTTACTTGCGAAAAAATTTCTATTAATAAAAAAAATTTTAAATTATAAATATAATACTATAATATAATACTATATAATAATACTATATATACTTTGAAAAATAACGAAATGAACAAAAATATTTATTTTAACAAAAATTCTGAAAATAATATTATAATAATTGATATAAATATTTAAAAATATTGATATAAATATTTAAAATAAGCAATATCTAACAATACGAATATCATAAGTCTTTAAATTTATTACATTTATTACATTGACTGTTTCATTACTTTACATGCTATGTATTTTTTCTCTTCTGTTTTATCATTCCATGCAGACAGATTTATCCGATCTCGCGTGTTAGACAAAATAAGCCGACGCAGTTGTACTTTTAACGAGAAAGTTGCGGCGCAAATTTTTTTTCATGAGAATGAATGTCAGTTGACAGCAGGTATAATTATGATGACAAAGAGGAAATCATTGTTCTTAATCATAAGAGTTTTCATGGCCATATAATCGACGAACATTGTCGGTCTCATGGCGCTGCCTGCGTTAATTGCATTTCATTTGTCGCGTTTAAAGGACATCTTTCTTTCTTCGTTTATTTTTATACAATGTTAGTCAGTGTTAGTCAATGTTAGTTAGTATGCAAGCAATATGTCAAGCGTAATTAGTTTTATGCGATCGCAGACATCCATTTGGAAGAGTCACACTACTATGCAATGACTAAGCAGAAAATCATTACATTGGTTCATGAATTCACTTCGAAATAGTTGTTTGATCACTATTAAAATTTGATAGGAGATGATGATTTAAAGTGACAGTATTTTTTAAAAAATCAATCTAGCAATGTAGATTTATAAGATGTTATATTGTATGGACAAAAAGTGTTCCATTATTGTTAAATAGAAATTATATATAGATTAAGTATATTTTATACATATGCTTAAATGTTATCAAAAAATTTTGATATTCAAAGAAAAAAAATAGGTTCAAACCTCAATTTATGGAGATTCGATAAATATCTTCAATTTTTTATATATATAGAAAGCTTTCCTCAATAAGAAAATAAATTTTTCTTTTCTTTGGACTCTAACAGCTCAAATGACGATTAAAAGATAGAATGGTTGGATGATTGATTAGTCAATAGAATGTTAGTTATTTTATTTAATAAATACAATCTTTCTGTCTTTATCCATTCTAAATTTCTAATTATGCATTTTATTATTTAGCAAAAAAAATAATATAGAAACATTAAATAAATAACTAATCGAGCTATCATAATTAGAAATTTATTATTATTACATTATTTGGTTTCTGATTGAAAATGAATATCAACCGATTATCGATCATTCTTATCACTCTATCAATATACATATAATCAAGTGCTATAAAAAATAAAGAAAAGAAAATATAATATCAAAAATAAAGAAAAAAATAAAATAAAATTAAGTAGAAAACAAACATTATATCGATAATTAGTCAATGTTTATTTTTAATTGAATGACAAAAACCAATATGAAAACAATCTTATAATAGCATATAACAAAAAATACTCTAATACTAAAATATAAATACTCAGTACTTTCACACAAATATAAGATAGGCATATTATAAAAGATGTTGAGGATAAAAAATAGAAGAAATTATTCAATATGATTCAAAATATAAAACAACGAATTATTATAATTTGTCTCGATAAATTTTGAGAATTCAAAATGCAAGTGAATCAGTACAACAGCAATTTATTATATTAAGACTATTATAATAAGATTAATAATCTATATTTGAAAATAAAATTAATTGTTTTTCTTAGGTTATAAATAATTGAATTATATCTTAAATTATAGACACAATAATGAATTTCGTTAACATGAAAATCAAAATTGAAAATGAATAAATGAATAATATGAAGTAATAATATTGAAACTTGGTTTTGATACGGTTTGATCAAGTTTTTTTATATATTTTGTCAAACATAGAAAAAGATAGTCAGTAAAAGATAAAAAAGATTAAGAGTTGAAACAAATATATTGATATGTTAACAACTTATTTAATGAATCTCTTCATGATGGTGAAAATAATTACTATATAAAATGTATAAAATTTTATAAATGATAATATGTCATTAAAGAAAAGAAAGCGATCTACTATTTAATTATTTCTCAATTATTATTCTAAAAAAACAAAATTAAAAATTTTAAAAAGATAGAAACGATTTATAAAATAAAAAAAAAAGAAAAGAAGAAAAAAAGTTTCAGAATAATTTAATACATTTCTATAAATAATTTACAAAATCAATTATATATATTTAAAGATAAATAATAAAATTATTATACAAATTTTAAACATTTTCAAAAATAATACATGAAATCTTCTTTCTTTATCGATTCAATCTATATTCTTGAAGAAAATATAATATTATATTTTCAGAGTATTGAAATAGAATACTATAATATTAGAAATAAGTTAAATAGTACATATAAATTGATTATTATACAATTAGTTAATAAGTTAAAAAATTACTAGTTAATTAATTATTATTAAAGAGAACGCATTTTACGAATCTTACTTATATATATATATATATAAGTGTATAAATGAAATTATAAAGATATTAATCTTATATATATATATATATATATATATATTATAAAGATATTATAAAGATATAAATTATAAAGATCTTTATAATTTCATTTATACACTTTTCGAAATATACGAAAGTATTTTTTAAAATAAATTTAATTTTTTATTAGGGCTTGGGTTAAACATGGATTAAATATACATAATAATAAAAATCAATTGTTTAAATATTGATCTAAAAGTTAAAAACTCATTACAATAATTTTATCATTAAACAAAAAAAAACAAATTTCCAAAAAAATATATTTGTTTAGTATTTTAATTCCAACATTTTATTTCATGCAATTTGACCAATAATACATTGTTAATGTATATAGTAAATTTAAAAATTGCGCAGCGTTAATTCGGAATATAAAAATTTTGTAAAAATCATTTTCTTTTATCGCAATTTCGTAGATAAAAAATAGCTTAAACATTTAAAAATGCGATATATAAATTAAACAAGATTTATACGAATGTAAGCTACAAATTACAAAGTTACAAAATTGCGAATGTTATTTTCTCATTAACCGTTCGCGAAAACTACATCGTATGCAGATATGCATTTTTGTGCGAAGATTACAACTTTCATTATTCGACAACGTTATAATAGTTTTATAAACAAGACCATTCTTGGCAGAATGTACATACAGGATACTGTTAATAATTGAAATAGACTATAATTTTGTTCCAAATGTAATTAAAGAAAAATTATAGAGGAAAATATTGCACTATTTAACGTTATCATGTTACCATAAAATTACAAAATTGCACTCTTTTTTAAAAAGGAACTCTATAATTTTTTTCTTGTATAAATTGTTTTTAAATCATTTAAAAAACATTAACGAGATATTTTAATTTTTATTAAAAATTCAGTGTTATATTAAATATATATAATAATTATGATGTTAAATAAGAATTATATTGTTATTTTTATCATGTTTATTAATATTATATAATCTAATCTTAGCTCATCTTAATTGTCAAATCTAAATCCACTGAATTTCTTCTTTTAGTTTCTTGAAAAATAAAATTTATATGCAACCTATATTTTTTGTGAATCAAAGAAAATGATTACGAATAATTATTTAAACATCAGTGTTGAATGATTAAATAATGAAAAATATTAAAAAGAATATAAAAAAATATTGAGAATATAATAGTGATTATTATGAATTTTTGAAGAAATTAAAATATTTCAAAAAATCTTAATTCTTGGAAATGATTGGAAATAATTTTCCAATGATAAAACTTCAATGCTTCTTTTATAAATTTTATATATAATTTTAAATGTAAAATGATATGAAAAATTGATTTATAAAAAAAAAAATAAAATAGAGTTTCTAATTAAAAAAAAAAATGTAACTGTACTTTGCAAATCCATCTACGAAAAGATTATTACAGTAGTATAACAGAGCATTAAATATGCAACATTTTCTTCTAACGATTCTTAAAACGATTTTTCCTTTATTTGGAATAGAATTATCCCACTTAGTTAAATTATTCTGTATAGCTTTATCTTTTTGTTTTTTCTCTGAAAATTTCGATGATTTAAACAGGTTCTAACTGTGAAACAAAACTCCTTTATTAAGTTTCAATATCAGTTTTGAACGATTGTTTATATTCCAGTTAAAAATATCTTCTTTATTCTTATGGGAAATTTAAAATTTTGAAAAAATTGAGAAATATAAGAAAAAGTTAATTTTTTGAACTTTTTTTTTAATTTCTTTTTAAAGTCAATTCTTATGAACTATTTTATCTCAAAATATAATAATAATTAAAATATCTTAATTAAAAATATCATATATATATATATATATATA
>NW_025222552.1:2073638-2155256 GCF_014066325.1 Apis laboriosa
ATATAATATATATAATATAATATATATAATATATATAATATAATATATATAATAAATATTTAAAATATGATAAAGAATTCATAAGCTTATTTATTATTTCATTATAAATTTTTTTATTTGAAATTATTTTTATTAATGTTTTTTATTTTAATTTTTATTTTTATTTTCTTTTAATATATTTTTTATATTGTTTGATAAATATTATGTTTATCTTTTAAGAGAATATAAATGTTTAGTTACTCAATATTACCTTTATTAAAAATAATTAGTAAGCTTTTCTAAATTATTAAATTCTTTATTCATTAATTACATATAAATTGTTATATCACATTAATCGGTTAATTATTTTCAACTTTAATATACAAATTTCATTTAAATTACATTGCACTCGCCGTTTTTACATTTGCTCATAATTAAATTTACATTATTATTGTTACAATTTTCGAGACAACTAATATTCTAATAATATAATCCTTGCTAGCATTTTAGAATGAGAATAGTAATTTTTAATTTAAACATTTAAAAAGCAACTTATTTAGTTAAACGATAATTTTTTTTAAACTCTTTCTATTATATTTTCATCTGAATTAATTATAATTAATGATAACGATTTTGAAATAGCTCATAGTTTAAATTTGATTTTTGATTAAAATCAAGAAATTTATTCGTAATATAAACACAGGATATAAATATAAACACAGGAATATCATAATTCAAATTGCTAATAATGAGATTATAAAAAAAATTATTTATTTTTAAATGATTACAATAACTAATAATTTTTAATTAAAAATCTTAAATCAATTTCAAAAAATTATTTCTTTTCATTACAATATCAACAATAGATAATTCAATTCATAACTATTATAATTGAAAAGAAATTCGTTTGCAATGTCGATTCACAATTCAAGAAACAACACTTGAGTGACCAATTAGCAATGTCTGTAACAATTCTAGGAATACAATTAATTATTGCACAATTTAATCGATTGTTTCACTGAACCGTCAATGAAAGCCTTCGGTGTCTGCAATAACATCGAACAATAACATTGAAGATAGAATAGTTCAATAGAATTGCTTAATTGCACACGATCTTTTCGTATTTCTTTCTTTCTTTCTTTCTTTTTTTTTTTTTTTTACAAAAGCATCCAAACAGCTGGTCAAGCAATTCGTCGTCGATGAACATCGATCCATCTGCCCAATATATTGCGACATCCGACACTGCGACGTTTGAATAGAAGGAATTGTACCACAACTGTAACGATTCGATCAAACCAGTATCGTAACGGTCGAACGACTTCGCAATGCCAGCGACTACCGCGAGAAATTGTTTCGCAAAGTAGTTCGCACAGGTGGTGCCGGATGATTCGGTCTTGGTTCCAGACATTTCTATTCTCCTTCGTCTTTCCTTCTCTCATCTTCTCCCTTCCGACCATCCAGTTCTTCCGACATATCCTACGATCCTTCCTCGTTCTCACCATTGTTTCGAGTTATACACTCGTCGAACTTGAATCTTCGATGTCGAATATCAAAAATCAGATGGCATTTTTTATGACATTTTCAAAGAAGAAAATGTATAAAAATAATTTGAGTATAATATGTGTATAATATACAGTAAATAAATATATATAGTGTATAATATACAATTTTTTTTTTTAATTTATTAGATAACGTGTAAAAATTTTTTAAAAAATTGCTATTCAGAATTGAAGAAAAGTAGAAATTATGTGAATAATAATTCTTAACTTTTCTATCTGAGCTATCTGAATAATACAAATTTAAAATATGATCTTTTTTTAGATCTAAATAAGTTATATAAATATATAAAGTTTCATCGAAATCGATTAACACATAAAAAAATTACAAACATCAAAAGATATAAAAATTTTTAGATTTATTACAGTTAATTAAGAAAAATTGCGATTTTTAATTTTAATTCCTATTTATAGCTCATAACAACATTACAATCGATGAAATTTTATGCATGTATATAATTTATTTAGATTTGCAGAAGATATGTTCTAAATTTTCATTATAGTTGGATAAAAAAATTAAAAATTCTTTAATTTTTATATTTTTCTTTGCAATTACGAAGAACAGGGATTTTAAAAAAAAATTTTTTATACATTATCTAATAAATTAATCCTTCTAATATCTCAAAAAATTCAAATTGTTGATCCAATTTTAAAAATGTTATTTCTTTTTAAATAATAATGTACAAATATTTTTATTCACCATTGTATGTTTGATACAAAAAAATATTCATACATTTCTCATATATTATTATAGAGATTATCTTTATTATCTACATTACAATTTATAATTTTATATTATATAAAATTTTTTTACATCATTATTTAACATAGTATCCTCAGTTTATATATTAATTTTAAAATTAAAATTAAAATTTTTTAATTTTCTTATTAAAAATTTCTCACTTATCAAAATCAATTATATAAAATTATTTTTCATTTTCTATTTTATATCAAAAATAGAAAAAAAATATTGTATGGAAAAGCGTGATAGAAATTTTTTATGTTTTTATGCTAAAATTCTTTCACTATTTTTTCTATTATTTATCTATTTATTTCATTAAAAACTTACTTTTATTTTATCTTTATTTTTGGTTTTTTATTTTAATTTAGAATTTTTTTATAGATATTTATTATTAAAAAATTTATTATTGAATTTTTTTGTAAAAAAATGCACGAATATTTTTTTTTGGTATCATTTTAAATATGCAAAAAAATAATCTAATTTTATTCATTATTAAAATCACATACACTTGATAAGTTTTTTAAAGATTTTGATTTTCTCGAAAATGAAGCAGACTTCATTTTCATGCAAAAACTTTCATGCTAATTTTATATATAAAGAATATTTTTATCATCATTTTTAATATTTTCTATAACATTTTTTTATCTTGTGATCTCATTGGCAAAACAGATTCATTTTATCTTCTTCCTTATTTTTTATTTTGATTTTTGCTCTCTTTTCTTTTCAATTTTTTATGATTTTTTTCTCGGTACGATCACTCTTATTATAAATTTCTAGATAGTTATGTAAGCATAAATGAAATTTTTGAAGTTGAAGTATTGAAATTTTTCAAAATTATGATTAACTTGACTTTATATCGTGTTGCGGTTTCTATACATAATACTATCTTCTTGATAGAAATATAGGATATCTCAAGAAGTTCTTTTCTAAAAAAAGTTATATTCTTTGTCTTCTTTTGCTTTGTTGATATTTTATATGATAAAAATATTATGATAAATATATATATTGAATTAATAATAATTTATAAAATCAATATGTTTTTTTTGTAATACTTAATCTTCAATTATTTTTTTATATAAAAAATGTTATTGATTATATGTTACAATATCATTTTTCATATAGATTTTAAATTATTTATATATTAATTTAAAGAAGTGGAAAAGTATTTAAAATATAAAAAATCTGTTGTTTTTTATAAAATATTAAAAATAATTTATTTATTATATTATTTGCTATTATAAACAAAAAACTAAAAAATAGTATTTATATTAGATAATTTATTTTTATATGTGTATTGAAAATGCAATATAATATAATAATAATATAATAATAATATAATGTAATAATATAAAAATAATAAAATGACAATATTTAAACACATTAAACAGATTAAAAAATAACGTTATGATTAACGTTATAATGATAACGATATATTTTAAACTTAATTAATATAAAATAACATAATAAGTAATATGAATTGCATAAAATGATGAATTTTAGTATAATATATAAATATGTAATAATTTTATCAATTAAAAATTAAAAGATGATTATATTTTATTTGTATTTAGTACTGATTTGTATAACATAAGATTTCAATAAAAATAAATAAAGAAAAATTTTACAATTTTCTGAAATTTAAATATTTATACAAATTAATACTATTAATATTCGAATAAATTAATAATATTAATTATTTTATAATAAATGTATTTAAATTAGAATAAGAAAATAAAAAACTTCGAAAATTATAAAAAATTTAATTTTCATTATTCACATAATTGAAAAAAATAAAAATATTCATATATTTAACATTTCAATTTCTGATGAAATATATTGTTAAACAAAATAATTTGATAATCTAAAATATTTCGCTTCTTTTTGATTATATTAAAAAGTTTTTAAATAAAAATGCAAGAAAGAATAAGTAATGCAAAGAAAGAAATTTGACATTAATTTTCAGGTTTAATTTGCAAAACTTAAATTATGTAAAAGTCAAATTTTTGTTTAATTATATATCTTCTTTTATACATATATATTTATGTTAAAAAAATATTAAAATTTAAATATTTTATGTATATAAATATTTTTAAATTATTAATTTATTATTAACAAAAGCTATTAGTTTGAGAAATTCATCAATTTAAATTTTATAAAACTTATATTAAAGACATGAAACAATAAATATTCGTATGTTTTTTATTTTTAATATTATAAATTTTACAAAATTCAAATTAAAATATTTTTTAAACAAATAATTTTTTATTAAATATATATTAATATTCTTTTGAGGAAAAGATATATATTCACATGTGTTTAATATGATAAATATTTACATGTTTAATAAAGCAAAATTGTTTTTTGTATGATTTTTATATATATTTTTATATATTTTATTTGCAAATACTTTATAAGCAATTAATTTTTCCTTGCACAGTTCAATTTTTATTCGAAACATCCTTTTCACTGAAATCAAGTGAGATATTCAAAATGATCAAATTATTTTGCTCACTTTGTGTATTTACGTAACTCAAGCTAAAAAACTGTTCATTAGCGAAAAATGCAGGATGACACAAGCAATGTTTATTATCCTATAATACGGGAACTTGTAATGAACAAAATAAACTTAAAAAAGAAAAAAAGGGAGAGATAAAACTGCATATAGCTATAAAGTCTGACGAACCTAAAAACAAGTCTTTTTTGCGTCTCAAAAAAAGAAATCATCTCAAAAAAAGAAGCCATTTGTTTTATATGGATAGTGCGTGGTATGCATAAATTCATATGTAAAAGCAGAGAAGCAAAAAATTAAAATGCGTGGAAAAATTTATAAAATTTTAATTTTTTAATTTATTAAATAATTTCTCCTAAACAAAAAGTGATTAATTAGTGATAAATTAAAAAAAGAAATTGCTATAATTGCTATAACTTAGAATATAACATGTTAATAAGTGTAATATTTTATATATTGATATAAATTTAAAATAAATACATATGTATATAAAACTAAATATATAATTTGTTTCTCTATATAAATATTTGTTATATATATATTTTTAAATTTCTAATTTAATATTTTTTTGTAATTATGCTATTTGTTATATTATATTTATTTTATTTTATATTAAATTCTACTAATTATATGTAATGAATATGTGGCGTTATACAAAGACTGTTTTCTTTTCTTTAATTTATTGCAAATTTGTAAATTAAAATTATATATTTTACAATATTTTGGAAAGAAAATCTTCTTTTCAAATTATGTGAATTCTTTTCAATGAAAATATTAATCGTATAAAAAATTAAAAAAATTTATTGATTATATGATATTACATAATTATACTATATGAATATTTATTATATATATATATAATTACATGTAATATTATATGTACTATAAAATGTTTAATATAGATGAAGATAAATTAAAATCGTTTTTTCATTCTCCATCATACCGCCGTTTGATTCTATTTTATTTTATGTAATGCAATTTCTTATAATTCTATAATTTAATAAATAAATTTCAATTACTAATAATTAAAATTAATTGATATAATATTTTTATATATTAATTTTTGTTTTAATTTTTATTGATTAATCTTGCAAAAATAATATATTATTATTATTATCTCATAATATATTAATATTTTATATTATATTGTAAATTAAATTTATTTCTCTAAGAAATTTAAATACATATTAATGAATATTTAATTAGTAATCAAATTTATTATTTAATTAACACAATTACTATTGAATAATGAAAATTTTTTTTAAAAAAAGATTTTCGAATTTTCAAAGTAGTATCTATTTATTTTAAAAATATTCTCGAGAGTGAATAATTCAACAATTTTATTCTAAAATGTATTTGTACCCTAATAGATCTTGAAAACAATTGCTTAATTTTATATATATTGATCCTAAAATATATAAAAATAATAGTAATAATTAATTAATCAATGTTTGTTTTGTCAATGATTTGTTTATTTATATAATTTATTTATATTAATTAATTATTGATTATGAAATGTGATTTGGTTTGCATAAATATAAATCCTCTGTTCTATGAAAATATAGAGTATGTTCCTCTGTTCTATATATATAGAGTAAAAAGTAAACAAAGTAGTTAAAAAATATTGAAAATTAGATTATAGAATATAACATATATGTTATAATAACTTATAAAAAAATTTTATTGTAATAATTTGAAATAGAGAAAAAAAAATTATTTACATGTTTTATTATTTATTATAAAAAGTTTTAATGATAGGATAATTGATGAAATGCAAATTAATATATTAAAAAAGATAAAAAAGATAAATATTAAAAAAGATAATATATTAAAGATTATATAATTTAGATTAAAAGATAACATAAGAACAAAATGATTTAAGAATTCAAAATAGCAAAAAGCAATAAATAAAAAATTATAAAATAATTTTTTTCAAAAGCTAATTTTTTTTTATTGAAAATATTTTTAAAGTATATTGTATTATAATATGTTATGAATTTCTTCATTGTGTAAAATCAAGGATTTAGCGTATATAATAAGAATAAAATATATAATAAGAATAAAAAATAAGTTCTGAGAAAATATTATATATATTAAAGAAAATATTAAAATATTAATATTAATTTATTTCATTCGTTCTTTGACAATTCTAAATTTTTTATTCATTTTTACATATAATATTAACTATTGATTAATAACTATTGATTTATTTATATCTAATCGGGAAATAACTAATTTTAATATTTGAAAACTTTTCAAATCTATTTTATTCACAATGACTCAAACAAAAAAATTTTTATTGTATATTTTTAATTTATATTTATAAAATCATTCCTGTTTAATTGCACACTTAATTACAAGACATTCTATAACTATATTCTCTAATCCTTAAAAACATTTTATTTGAAACGAACTGAACTGAAATATTTCTCTCACTCTAAATTAAACGAATAAAACATAAACTTTAATAAAGATGTTATTTTCACCAATGATAAAACTGAAATCATTAAAACGATATAAAATTAAAACTCGATTTAAAACAGTAATAAAATCATATAGATTATAGAAAATTTATAATTCTAAAAAGGATTTATTCTATTAATAAGCTAATGCAACCATTCTTTTCGCTTCCGTTTGCCTTCTACATCCTATTTCCTGGTCGCAGTAGGAGGTTTAATCGCGTACATAGTCGCAGTTCCTGCAGCTTTGTTACGTATGTATACTTACTCATCGAAACTTGGTTGGCAAACGACTTTGCAGTTTGGCTAGAGATACCTCGGATAGATCAGGATATCTCTTTCCTCTTTGTATATGTATTCGATCGTTACCTTTACTGTTCGACGAGGAAACTTCGCTAACAGCCATACGTGAGTCTTCCTGTTTGTCGAATATGAGGCATGTCTACACGCTAAGAGAAATAGACGACTAGTGTTATCCATTCCTCATGTTTTACTCAATACTTTCAGATCTGAAACGCGACATGATGATGTTAATTCAACAAGTTTCTCACGATGAGGTGCTCCAATCCTCTCGCATTGCCGCCATATGTAACAGTTTTGCATAATTTAGTATAGAAATGAAGATTTCCTTTCTTCTAGGCCGCAGGAAAGTTCTTGGAAATGTTGACATGAATTTTAATAGAAAAATGACTATTCAGTCGAAATTCAGTGAAGATAAAGTAGTAATCTTGCGATTTTCTTGAGAAAAGCTATTGAAAATGAAAATTGTTTTAAATAAGTTTTACAATGTGATAAAGCGTAAAAGCTATAAATCTTGAAGAATATTAATGTTCGATTTTTTTTATAATGTAACAATATAATAAGAAAATAATTTTCTTTGAAATTTTGAATGCAATATCTTAGAATATTAGAAGAAATATTTTTATGAATGTAACAGTTCGCGAGTATTTATTGCTTGCGAGATTTATAAACAGCTTATTCGGAAAAATTCCTCATAGAAATCTTTTTCTTTTATTATCTCTCGCAGATCTCTATTAAGCCTAAACAAGAAATAATGTTATCTGAGAATGTTATCTATTGTCGTTTTTGAGAATTTAATCGACACTTATAATTGTATATTTTTGACACAGTTTGGTTGGAGCGGAGCATGATCCCAAGAGTGACACATTCGAAACATGGTTGACTTAACTAACATCATTTTAGTTCATTTTTTTCTCTAATTTGTCAGATGTACTGTACTGACCGCGATGTTATTGGTTATTATTATGCCTCATCAAAAAACTGAGATCCAGTTGAACTAAGAAGGAATTTTTTGAGGGCATGAACTTGTAAATGTTACTTGTAAATAGAGGTTCAGAATAAACACATCGTACCCTGATTGCTAGATATAATAATTAGATAGTTTGTGAACACATCGTGCTCTGACCATCGGATATAATTACTTATCGTTATTTATAAAGAAAGTTTCATTGTGAACACAGTTGTTAGTTATATTTTGACCACCGGATGCGATAGTTAAATAGCTTATAAACACATCATGCTCTGATCGTCGGATACGATTACCTGTTGTAAAATTGTGAGAGAACCAGTTTTCTTATAGACGCGTGTACAGTACGTGTAACTTATACAATCTTACACTTATACAATCCATTCATCTTTAACAAATATACTATTTGTTATGACATCTATCGAAGGATATTCTACAAACATTAAGCTATTAGCTTACATTCACCATTATCATTATAATAATATTGTTAACGCGAACAGTAACTAAAGAAATAAAATTCAAATAGAGATTTCTTTTACTCATTAAATTTTATAATTAATGTATAATACAAATATATAATATGATTAGCACTTTTAAAAAATTTTATATATATATTTATATATATTATACATTTTTTATATCTATAAATTTATATCTTTTAAATTTTATATCTTTAAATTTTTTATAAGTACATAATTACAATCAATATTGCAATATATTCAATAAAAACTTCAAAATTCAGAACACATTTTTATTATAAAATGATTTGATACTATTTTAAAATTGACTAAATTTATGTAATGAAATGAATGAGATAATTCTTTTTAAAATTAACCTAATATATCAAAATATTTAAAATAAAAAAGAAACAAAAAAAATATTTATAATCCTAATATATTATACACAGGATTTGAAATTATTGTATCAAACTTTGTATGTGTATATTTTATGGATATAAATAAAATGAAAAAATTTTTATATAACATTTTTTTTATCGAAGAATTATATAAATACAAAAAAAGCAATATTTTAGTTTCTAACATTATTCAATTTTTAAACATTTATTTGCAGAAAATTTTAAAAGGAAAAGTATTCACATAATAAAAAAGTGATGAATTGAAGTATTGATTTATTCAAATAAAATAAAATCAAACTATATTTTGTAAGTATTGTATTCTTGTCAATATTTATATTTGTCAATTTTATATTTATTTATAAAAATAGTATGTGTTTTCAAATTAAATAGCGATTACTTTATTATTGTACTTTATTATTGTATAGTAATAAATAATCTATTATCTATTCATAATACATTCTTTATTTATCTATAATTAATAATATATATTAATAAAAACAAAAAAAAAGTGAAATATATATGCTATATACTGATAATATGTTGATACATCAAGTATAATAGTAAAATTGAATTATTATCAAAAATAAAATAAGAATTTATAATAAATATATTTCGTTAAAATAAATAATAGATACGAATAATTTAATAATACAAATATTTTGTATATTGTTAATTATCTATATTAATCATTTTTTATAATTATTTCAAAATTTATATTCTAAAATTTTATTATTATTTTTATTTTTTATTTTTGTCACTTTATATAGAATATAGAAATTTTATGATATAGATATATTTTGTTTCTACTTTATAACATATAAAAAAAAAAATACAAAATGTATAACAAAAATTTTAGTATAAAAATTATAAACAATATTTTTATTGATTTAACAATTAATAAGTTGCATAATTTCTTACTTTATGTTTTTTGAATGATAAGATATTAACAAATAAAACTTTTTGTGTAAAAAATTTAATGAGACATACTAATATTTTATTTAATTTTCATGGAAGAATTATTTAATTAAATTTTTTTAAATAAAAAATACATTAACAATGTATTATCATTATTTATATTAAAAAAAATTCTCAATAAAAAAAAGAAGAAGAAAGATTGAATGTAGAAAAAAAAAACGAAATTGATATAAAAAATATAAATTAAGATTTATTAAGTTAAAGTTAAATTATAAGCAATTTAAGTTTACATAAAATAAAATGAGACACAAATAGAATACAATAGTAGTATGACAAAGATAAAAACCTATTATATATTATCTTTAAAATCTATTATAATAATTTCGATTTTATATTATTTATAATAATATTTTATAATGTTTTAACAGCAAAAAATATTTCTTAACTTTACAAATTAAATAAAATATTTTTTTAAATATATAAGTAAGTTATATATTATTTTACTTTTTTTAATTAATGTATCTTAATTTCTATTTTTTAAATTTTAATTATATTTTTTTTCTTATTGTTTTTATTTAGTAATAGTAAGTATTAATTACAATTTTATTTACAGTAAAGATTAATTTTTATTTATATTTAGAATGCTCTAAATTAAAGGATTATTTATACTTGTATTTGTTAAATTAAACGTTGACTTATTGAATCTTACAACATATTTATTTATTTCTGGAACAATATAAATTCTGAAATAATATAATTATTATAAATATTATAATTATGCTTATATTATATAAATTTAAATATTATTACTATTTTTGTCAGGCATCTTTAAAAAAATTGAACTTAGATATTCATACTTATCACAGAATTTTTATTTTCTTTTTTTTATATCTATTTATTTTATATATCTATTTTGAACAAAATTTATACATTTATATTTTAAATAATTCTATCAAAAAATATTCAATTTTTTAGAAATAATTTCAGTAAAAATTTTAATTATTTAATTATTATAAATTCTAATTATTTATTTATTATTTATATAAGTATAGTAATTATTATTTATCTTAAATTATTTACATGTTTAGAAATTTATGGATATATGTTAGAAAAAGAAAATATAGTTTGATGAGAATTATATATTATATTTTAAGGTATAACTAAAAAAAAGCAGTTAAAAGTTATAAAACTATCAAATAACGACCTATATACATATAAGAATAATAGAAAGAGAATTGAGAATTTAAAATGAAAATCTAAATAAAAAAAAATCTTATTAACCAACAATTAGATTCACAAAATTATAATTATATGGAATTTATAATATCCCATTGTTATTTCATTGTTTAAATGAGATAAAATTTTATTAAAAATTTTCTCATTTATTACGAGTAAGCCAATCCCCATATGAATTAAAATGAAACTATTCCCGAAGTCTAATACAATCGGAAGCTTACTAGGTATTGAAGGGAAGAGGATCAAAAGTGAAAACCTTTTTAATGAACTATTGATTTTGATTTAGATAGTAGGATTTGCGCATAATTCTATAACTTAAATTTGAGAAAAACAATTTTTTTTTAATAAATTAATGTTTATTTCAACAAATAAATTTTGATAATTTTTACTTAATATATAAAAAATTATGATTAATAATTATTAAATGAAAATAGTATATATTCATTATTTGAAATAATAATAGTATAAGGAAAAGAAAATTTGAAATTTAAAATATACATATTAAGAAAGAAAGTGAGGTTTTTCAAATTAGAAAATTTAAAGAATCACAAACAAAGAAATTTAATTAGTTAAACAAAATAATAAAATAATATTATAAAATATAAATAAAAATATAATAAAAAAACAAAAGTACTATCTAATTACATAAATGACATGTTTTAAATATTTTTAAAACATAATTTTAAAAAATATTAAAATATTATTCTAAAATAAATTTAAAATTTAAAAGCTTAAAACCTTAAAAGAAAAAACGATAAAATAATTATAATAAAACTATTACAACTTGTTTAAATTATTTTTTCTTTTTTCTAATAAATAAAAATTAAAAAATTTATATAATAATAAATTTAGATAAACTTATAAAAATAATATGATTTTATATAAATATTTATATCAAATATATTAAGCATAATTATAAGTATTAAATATGTACTAATGTATAATAAATATAATTATAAGTATTTACATATTTCATGTTTATTTTTATTCATGAAATATTTAAAAAGAATTTTAACTCTATATTTATATCCATAATTATATAACATTTTTTTATCATTGATATTATTCAAAAACAAAACATTTACATTTAATTAAATGATATATATATATTTGCTTTAAACATTTAAAGAATGTAGTGAAATAACGCTACTTTTACATACATTTATTATTTATTATTTACGAAAAAAATCAAGAAGAATATAAGTAAAAAAAACTAAAAAATTTTTTAGAATGAAAATCTTTTTTTTAAACTAAAAAATTTAGATATATATGTATTAATTTTAATTCATGTTTTTCTAATTTTCTAAACCAAGCTAGATTTTATACAAAGCAACATGCAAAAAAGACAATTGCAAGATCCATGTCGCCCATCATTCATCATTATCCGCGCTTCGAGAGATCCAAACCTCGTCGCATGGTCAGCAATTGGCCGGTTACCGGCTCAGGATCGATGATATTTAAAGTAGCACGAAAAAGGAGGAAGCCGTGCAAAATATATACAAGGGGCCTGTTCCTCGATTCTTATCGAGAAAGGGTTGTGCCCCCACGCGCGCAGTCGACGTGGTGCGGCGTCGGCCCTGCAACCGAAGAATAAAAACGCGATACGATCTCGTTCCGGCCAGCAGGTCGCTCCACAGAGCCCCGTTCCTTTCTCGTAATTACGAAATTGCCTCTTTGAAAGATCCGCTCTGCGCTCCATTCTCTCTATTTTCTTTTCCATCGGCGTCGTTACCCGTCGTTTCTCGCCATCCTTCTCCAATCCCCTTCGGCCATCCTCTTGCTCTCTTTTTCATCTCTTCTTCCTTTTTTCTCGATGTCATCGCGAAATCGACAACGCATTATCCCATCGATTACCTTTCCCCTCTCTTTAGATATCTAGTTTCTTCTTCTTTGTTTTTATAGGACGAATCAAATATAAATGTCCGTAGATTTATTTAGAAAAATAAATCTAAATAATAAAATAAATATCAGATGATTACATTTACTAAATACTATCTATTTTTTCGAATTATAAATTATTAAAAGAATTTGTTGCATTATTACATGTCCATGTTTTAATATTTTATATTTACTTGATATGATCAAATATTTTTCTAATAGTTGTAAATTCATTTTGTATTTTTTTTTTTATAAATATATATATTGTTCACTTATACTGTATGCATAATAAATTTTAATCTCTTCGATAATTGGCAATTATTTATCATATAATATTTTTTTTATGACCATAAATATAGTGCAAAATAATTTCATTTTAATATGTATTTTATAAATAATAATATCTTATGAGTCATTTTATTTTTAATAAATTCCAAAACAAAAATTTTATTTGTCATAAGATTGCAGTGGCAAAATTTTTTTCAATCATTTATAAGCATTCATAAAAAATTAAGATATATAAAAAATTTATTAGACTTTTTTTTATTTGCATTTTAATAAAATATATAGATTTATCTTCTAAAATATTGATTTGCATTTGTGAATCACCCAATATATTATCCTCCTTTTTCCTCTCGATTCATCACTATAATACCAAAGATTCTTTCTCTCTTTTCATGCCCTTCTTGTTTTTTCTCAAGCGTTTTTTCTCGTCGGTTTATCGCAGTCTCTCTTCAACTATCGTCGATCCCGTATACAATTGATCTCTCGATCTCTCTCTAGAGTTACTGCGGTGGGTAATTTTAACGCCTGGTCAGCCTTGCCGAACGACTTCATCCAGCGAAACAGCAGATCCGCGATCTGTATCCAGAGATTCGATCCCGTCAATTCATGATCGTTTATCCCCTGTTTGCCGATTAAAGAAGCTGTCGACCGTTCAAAGCAATTCCAATCCTCTTCGTGGTACTCGAATCGTGCCACCGTTTCGAACGAGGGTACGAATCCCTTGGGAGCTTTCAAATGTCATACGTGAACCTTCAATAGCTGTGTTTGAATTTGTGGAAATAACGATATGATAAATAAAAATTCGCATTCTTTTTTTTTGTTTAATTTTTTATATATTTATTAAAATATGTATAATTATTTAGTTATTTAAACTATGTTATTAATTAAAATGTATTTTCAAGAAGTAAGTAAATAAAATAATGGAATTTGAATCATTATATTATATTATATTAGAGAATTCTGAATATATATGTTTTATTTTGCATACTTTATATATTAGGATATTTTTGTATATGACTTTTTACATGAATATTTAGATAATATTAGGATGAAATATAAAGATAATTTTTTTCATTATTTATAATATTTATTAGCAAATAAAAATTATTTTTCTTATTATTTAATTTAACGTAATATTTAATTTGTAAAATTCAAATTTAAATAATAAATTATAAATTATAATTTATAATATTATACATTATTTCAGTAAAATAATATAATTTATTAAAATAATAAATTATATTTAAAGTACACAATAAATTTTGTTTCTAAAATAATAATAAAATTTAAAAAATAAAAATCAGAGATGACTTTATTCAAATATAAATATTCAAACGAGATATTCTATATATATTAAAAATAAAAACATTATTATAATATTAAAAATTAATAAAATTAATATTAAAATCAAAGAGATTTTCTTATTATTGTATGTGGATTGATTTTGATTCATTTAATCTAGTATATAATAATAATAAATAATTATTATTATTTATTCTTATTATTATATACTTCTAATATGATGTAATTTAAAATGCTTCTTTTTTTAACATACTAATTTTTTAAACAAATAATAAAAAAAATTTTTTAACATATAAATAATTTTCATCGGATAAAAAAATCAATTTATAACTTACAATTTTTGTTCAGTATTATATATATATATATATATATATATATATAATATAATATAATATAATATATATAATATAATATATATATACCTAATTTGCGCATATTTTTTAAATTTCGATATATTTTATTCGTATAAATATTCATAGTGTAAGCATTCAGTATAACTTGTGGTTAGTATCTTTCAACTCTTCTAATTTCAATGAATGAGTTATGATTCTACAAATAACATTAAATATTCGTTCAATTTTTTTTAGACTATTATCTAAATTTGTATATGTAACTATATAATTTTGAAATATTATAATGGATCAATCTTTTGTACTACTGCTTTAGTTGCACTTGTTTTGTTATTATTATTATTGTAAATTAATACATTTTTGTATAGTAAATATATTTTGTTTTCTGGATAAATAAATAAAAAACTAAATGAGAAATTCAAATATATTCTATAATTATATACAGGATAAATTCAATTTTCTTCTTAAATTATATTTCTTCTTACATAATATTAATGACATCAACAATAAATATTTTAAATGCTGGAAAAATATTTCAAGATTGAACTTAAAATATGATTTCATATTATCAATTTTTTTATAGATAGATAGATATAGAATATTTATATATCTATCAAGATTAAATTTATTTTCTGAATAAAATTACATATCATTACTTAATAATACTAAAAAAAATAAAATTTAAAAGTTAAAATATGCAATGAATGTAATGAAATGTAATGAAATATTTGAATTTTATTCAAATTTTATTCAAATAAATAATTGATTTTAAGCAGATAAAATAAATAATAATTCTAATGAAAACATGTCATTCACTTGGCTTTAATTTAACCTTGAGTACAATAAAATTCCATGTCTAATTAACGAGATTTATATTTTAATAAGAAAAAAATATAACGAAGAAAAAGGAAATTGCAATACATATAAACCGTGAAAATTTATCTTCACATATCTAACTTATAACATGAAAACTAGAGGAGAATACAGGACAAGGAAGTTGTTCGATACGATCTTTATGAATGAAATCTAATTACCGGACGCATACATCAAATTAAGGAAGAGAGGAAAAGCATTAAGCTAGAGAAATTACGAAAATACTAAAACATCGTTCTTATATAAATACCTAATTATGCGATGATAACGCAGATAAAGATAAATTAGCAATGGTACTTTTGCAATAATTAAGCATTTAACTTCAATCTTCAATATACTTATAGATTATTATTTAAAAAAGCAATTTAATATTTAACTATGAAAGATCTGTATGGTGTGATAAATATCATAAAAACATCGTAAATTATATGAAAATATATTTTTAGCGAGTTAAAAAGTTATTTTGTAAGAAGAGAAGCAAGAAATACAATGTATTTTTAAATTATTCCTCGTACACTTCATTATCATTATAGCAAATAGCACATTGAATATGATATTATAATGATGATATGTACGGTTAATCGCCTTCTTTAAAGATAAATTTCTTTGAATATTATATTTTGAAAAATAGGATAATGCAATATGCAATTGATATATTTATTTTTATTAGAAATTCTATATATTTAATAATGTACTTTTAATTGAAGTAAAATAATAATATTGATTCGAAGAATTTTTACATGAATCGTTATAACTTATATATTGACAAATTTCATAATATGTATATATATAAATTATATTGATTGAAGAACAATTATATTGATAACAATATTTTACAAATTAATTAATATATATATATATATATATATATATATATTTCTAATATACAAATTGATTAAAAATGAAATATAAATTTTTGAAAGATTTATTAATTTTTATTTTCTTTACTTTTCACTTTTCATACAGATTTTTTTATTAAAATTAATAGTAAATTAATATTTTAATGATATTATACATAAATTTACATAATAATACTAATAATAATTATGTTGATAATTAATAACATATAAGTATTTTTTAATTCATTATATTTTTAAAATAGATAAATATATTCTTTCCGATGAATACTCTTTAATGTGAAAATATAATAGAATACTATTTGAGAATTAATTTTAAGTATTATACTTTTATAAAACTATTTCATATAATAACTTTATTATTTAAATACTATTTCATATAAGTAAATAAATTATATCTATAATTTATAACGTTGTAAATCGCATTTTTATCATATGCTTTTTTTTAATAGATAGATATATTTCTTCAATTGTTCTTTTTTTTACCTATTATTTATTAATTATTATTCTAACAAAAAAATTTATTAATAATGAATAATTTAAATAAAGTAGATGTAATTATATATTAAAATTTAATATATATGTACATATATAGAATAATTTATAATGATTTATTTTAAACTTTCGATTTTATTAACAAAGTTTCCATTAACTAATAACAGAATTAATAATATTTTAAATCATTTAAAAAATCCGCAAGAACGAATCAATTTTACATAAATCCAGTACTCGAATTCATCAATCCATTTATCCATCTTCCATTCATATTTCTCAGTGCGAAAACATAATCAATCTTCTCAATTTCAGTATATATTACCAGCAAACCAAGCGTTTTTTCCGTCGCCTTAGAAACATCAATTAAAATCCACACACATCGATCCGAAACCAATCACAAGAGGGCGTGCGGATTGTACTTTTCCCCACCGATTCTCGAGAGATCTCATCGAGATCTTGTTGGCGATTAAAGTTACGCTTTTAATTATCCGAAATCTAGTCGCGGTTTCTCCAGATCACGAAGGAAGAAGAGCATAATCAATTGAGGTAAAATTTTTGCTATACATTGACGGATATACCGTACATTGACTTATTATTAACTGGCTTATTAATCAAAGAAACCAAACGAATTAAATAAGTGTTTTAGTCATAACGAATCCACCTCGCTGTGTGAAATTTTCTCTTTATACCTGTTTCGAAGGTGACTCTTCCTGTTTACATGGATTACACTACCTGAGCGTATCCTTTTTCTCTTTCCAGTTTTCATCGTCTCTTTTTTTTTTATCATACCGTGTCCCCACGGTATCTCGAGTTCGAGGTTATCCCACGCCTGCAATAATCCGACTAATTTCGCCGCTAGATGGTTCCCAAGTAGCGAACAACTGGAGAAGCCAGCAAAGATGAAAGAGATTCATCCGTTTCGTAACGTATCAGAGCGAATGGCAAAGTTAATGTCTTTTACGGTTCGTTTTTTCTATTTGGTGAAAAGGGACGAAGAGGAACGATGGACTACCTCTTTGCCTCGACGAGTTAACTGCTGTCTGGATCGCTATGATCATCGATCGTTCCACTCTTTTTTGTTATTTTTCTTTTATTCTTTGGTTATTTTGTTTTGAAAGGATCATGTCATGAAACGTGACGACAAATTTTGATTAAATTCGTCGCTTTGTTGGATTTTGATTCGCGCGTTTGAAACTGGCTAACAAAAGATTAGTCGATTCAAAACGATTTTCCTATTGTGCGTGTTTAAAGTCGCGTTAAGAGCTATGCTATACATACTGCTGATCAATACCCGAGTATTATCATGTGGGTATTAAAGTTTTATCGGTTTTATGCAATGAATTTATAATAAGTATTTTCGTTTATCTTTTACGTTATTCGTGTTGTTCATCTAATACTATGAATTTTTCTCATCTTTTTAATTAATTTTCAATTTTTTAAGTAAATATATCTTTTTCGTAAAGAATTATTATTGAATATATTTTGTTATAATCCAAGATTCTAATTTCATAATTTCTCAATAAAATTTCATGTTTCTTATAAGTTTATTTATTTATCATTTTCATTTATTATTATTAGTATTATGATCATTATTCTTCATCATTTATTCTTCATTATTTATTTATTCTTCATCATTTATAACATTATTTAAATTTATTTCTATAAAGATTTTGATATTTATGATTTCAATTGTTATCAATAAAATAAATTGCACTTTTAAAATTTTTAGTTTTAAAATTTCTTTCTCTTCAATTCTTATTTTATATTTTTTATTTTTATACTTTCTATCATTAGTATTGCAAAAATACAATGCAAAATTTTTTATCAATTTTATATAATAAAATTAGAATTATATATAATAAAATTAGAACAAGTATTTTTACGTATTTTTATTTATTTTTATATATGTATATGTATATATTTTTTACCCATTCTATGAATTTTGATTCTCTCAATTATTTTTTATTTATTAATATCTCTTGCAAAGAATTATTTTATTTGTTTTAGATCTATAAAATTTACAAATGCTTAATTATTTAAGAAATTATTATTATTATCTATATTATTTAATTATCTATTATTATTTAATTATCTATAAATATAAATAAAAATACATTTAAATAAATAGAAAAATGTATAAAATATGATTCCGTATGTATCTTATTCAAATTATCTGATTGATTATTGAAGAATCATCGCAATATATAATCTATTTTATTTCATTTATAATAAATCTTCTTTTATAAAATTATACATAATTCTATCTAGTATACAATGTATAATTACTAAATATTAAATATATATATTAAATGTTGTTAATACAACATAACTTATAATAATATATTACTATAATTATAACAAATATTAAAATTTTCGTGCAAATTTTTTTAACTTTATTTTTCAACTTATTTTTCAAAGTTATATATAAAAAAAAGAAAAAAATATAAAAAATATTGGTGTCATTTTATTTTATGTATATATATTTTATTTATATCTCAATTAAAATAAAATTCAAAATAAATATACTTTTATACGAATAATGTATATTGGAAAATTTTCCAATCGATAGAATATTTAATAAAAACAAAGAAATCTCATCAGAAAATATTTTTAAAATATTTTAAATTAACTAATAAAACATTTTAAATTAATTAAAAAAAAATCTTTGTAAAAATATTATTGAAATTAAAATTATATTCTGAAGAATATGAAAAATTATTTGATATTATATTATGAATTATATGTTTGAATATGTAAAGTAGATATAATTTTATATATAAAATTAAAAGTATCTTTTGAATATATAAAATATATTTATGAATCAATTTATGAAATATTTTATTATTTAGAATATTAGATATTATTTTAGATTTATTAATATTAGATTTTATTTTTTTGAAATTTATATTTGTATATTATATATGAAATATATAATGAAATATTTAAACGCTTAAAAATAACAAGAATAGAAAAAAATTATTCGTAGGTTAGGTGACATTAATTTTGATGCTAATTAGCCATTTAAATACGAATCTATTAGCCTCTTTAAATTTGAATAATTAAAAAAATATTATAACGTGCGAACAGAATATATATATGAAAGTTTTTCTTGCTCTAACTTTAGATATGTTATAAATAAATAGAATATTTTATAAATTTAAATTTTGTAAAAAATTATTAAATAATAAAGTTAACAAAATCATCATTAAAATCATTTTTGAATATTTTACTCTTTGTCATTTTTAGAATTATACAATATAATTTATATTTTATACTAATTTTCATATTAAAATATGAAAAATATGCAAAAAGATAAATATGCAAATAACAAATATGTGAATTTACATGTAAATAGAAAAAATATAATTTTCTGTTTTCTGAAATTCTAACAATAATTTCGATCATTATTAATATATAATTTTTTTATTTAAATGGATATTTTTGCTATATTTATTGTCTTTTCAAATTATATGTGATAATTGCTAAAAAATTTTTAAATTGAAATTTATATAAATTCTTTAAAAATTTAAATATTTATTAGAATTCTCAATAGTCTTTTTTACAATTTCATCTAATTTGTATTAATAGTAATATCGAAAATTTAAATATTAATCATAAATAAATTGATTTCATACATTAAATATCACTTTAGTGTTACTTTTTAAATTTTAATTATAGATACACAATATAAAATTAATATATTTAATTTTTCAATTTGACTTTTACAAAGTTAAATTAATATATTTAATATTATATATTTAATTTTATATATTTTGCAACTAAAGAATATAATTTCAACTTCAATATAATTATTGACAATAAACTATAATTGATAACATAAATGAGGATATTAATTATCTATTATCGAATTTTTAAAAACAATAATTCCAAGTAAATTGATCACATATCTTTCTCACAAAAATAGAATCAACTATTTACGATATTTTGTAATATTTTATAAAATATACTTTACTTGTTCTAAATACAATACTAAAAAAGTTTAATATGGCTTGCTGGATTCATTAAACAAAATAGAATCTTAGTAAGAAAATGCTAAATTATCTAAAAGAAATTGGATTATATCATTTGCTAAATAAGTTTTATCATTAATAATCTTACAAACTAAATATGATCTAAAACAATCAATAAAAAAAATTTGTTAACATCATTTTGATCAAATTTTTTATAACTAACTCCACCATCAAATCAAATATTATACTTTCAAATACTCTCCTTGAATATTTTCTTTTTACGTTTCAAATGATCCTCTTCTCTTTCTTCCCTTCAAGAATATCCCATCAATCCCATCCACTAAAGAAGGAATCCGTTTGCGAGCGAGAGAACGAACCAAAACGCATAAAGCACCTTGTCAAGCCTATTATCGGATTATCGTCTCGTTCGCCATAACTATGGTGTTTGCTAACTATGCGGATGATTAGTCGAGCCGGAAGGACGCGAGGAGAAGAAAAGGAAGTAGTGGGTAGCCACCGTGGAACCCGATACACCGCGATCAATACTTCCACTGACCGGTTAAAGCTGACGATGACGAAGGGCGGCCGAGAAACGATACCGACAGGGGACAGTCACGCCGACAGCGTAACATGGCTTCCAGTGTCGAATATCTCGGGAGGGTTTGCGACAGTTTGAACGATGCTTTCTCATGGGAAATGTTTCACGACTAGTTACTACCCTTGGCCAATCCTGTCTACCTACGACCGTCTATTTATGTGTCTATTCTGTTGGATATACGAGAATTGCTTATTTATGGCAAGTGTCACGTGGAATTTTGAGGAGTGTATGTAGGAAAGGAATAAGATGATTCAAAATAATGATTCAGAACTCTGACTAGGGGTATACTAGAATCGTCCATTGTTCCTATATTTCGGTTATCTGAATATGTCATGAATTATGGGTCATTTATTATTCGATAGAATGCAGATTTTTATGTACAAAGAAAATATAAAAAGAGATTTTCATATTCCGATTGATAAAAGATACAAGAAACAAAATATTAATAATAAAAATATAGAAAAATATTAATAAGATTCGTTTAAAACTCAAGAAAACTTAAATAATTGAAAAATTTTTAAAAACTTTTTATTGAAAAACAGCTTGTTTCAAAAGTAACATCAAATTTCCTATTTAAAATATACAGGATATTTTTTATTTTTACTCTTAATTTATACATAAAATATTTAAGTTTTTTCATCAAATTTCAAGATTGTTTGAAATTTTTTTATTTTTAAAGTTCTTTTATTCTTCAATTCAATTATAGTAACACAATTATAAGAATACAATTCTAAATAATTCAAATATGAATTGAAACTTTGTTCCTCATTCTGTTTTTCATATAAAACTAAGCAAAATATTCAATATATCATAATATGTATATACGTAGATATACAAATATAATATTTGTTTCATTAGATTTAGAATGTTAATGTTACTATTAACATCGTTAACGTTTTTATTATTAGTTATCGCGGGAAATGATTATTTTATACAAGACGAGTAAAGGAAATGAAGAAACGATGTGTGTTTCGTGCGCATTAAGGAAGAGAAAACGATGCAAATCCCGAATGTTACCAAATTAATAAACACTTTGCAAAAGTAACACGCATACCATATAATTGGTGCGAAATCGTTTGAAACAATTATTACCTTTAATTAAAATATAAAACAGCCAATATTTGGTCTTATGTGTGTATCCATATCATCTGTTAGTGAATTCTTTTTTTTATTATCCTTTTCTTCACATATCTGCTCATTATCATCGATAATAATTTCAGGACGATCGATTTTTATGATTCGTTTATTCTTTTCATTATGTCCGTCCGCATTTAAGTATGCAATGTACTTAACATGTAATAATATGAAAGGATTGCATTGTTTCTATCCTCGTGAAAGGAATAAATAAGTACAATCTTAATTTTAATCTTCTTTTCTTGTAGTATGTGTTTATTTATGTGATATTATTTTGATGGAATATTAAGAATGCAAAAAAGAAAAAAGAATTTTATCGTTTAGATTCTTTAATAAAAATATACAGATTTAAAATGATATAAAAAACTTATATTTTTATATAAATAAAAATAATGGAACTTATATTTGTATTTTTACTGTATAATAAATAATAATTATAAAAAATTTAGATAAAATTTGCATTTTCTGTAGAAGTTTTATTCAATTCATGCAATATATATGATAAATTAAAAATAATCCACTTTAAAAGCTAATTAATAATAATTAATTTTAATTTAATTTTAATTTTAATTTAATTTATTATAATATAATATAATATATTTTATATATAATGGAATAAAACTCAGTGGGACATTTATAGGATATTGATATCTAATGACGTTATTAAATAATTATAAAAGTATAGAAAAATACACATAGTATAAATATGATGAAATAAAAAATTGAAATAATAAATGTAATTACTCTAAGAAAGAATAATTAAGATACGATTTGTGCATATTTAATACTTGTAATTTCCTTTCAAAGAAAATATTTATAATAGTTAATCATTATATGAACGAGATATCTTATTTTTATTAATAAAATTAACAATATTACAGTTTATAAATTTATAACGATAATCAGATTTAAACATTATCTAAATAAATTATCATTAAAATAATGTATTATTTTATTTGGCTAGTTTTTTAAAATAATTCTATTAATTTCTTTAAAAAAATGAATTTTCTTTAAATTATTTTATTATTTAATTCTCAAATGATACATTTTATTTTTTTTTATTTTATTAATTATTTATTCAAAGAATTTCTTAAACATTATCTAATTTTATTATATCAACTGCATTAAAAATACAAACTTAAAAATATATAATGTCTTACGCAAAACAACATTATTAAGAAAAGAATAAAAAATATTCATGTATCAAACAACCATTTCTACAGATTAAAAAAAACACAAAAGTTGATACAAAAATATCGGTTGAAATTTATTTATTATCTATAAAAGAGAAACTTTATGCTGATTTTGAAATATGTTATAGAGGACAAAATTTTGAACAACTTTTTCCTGTAATATATAACCATTATTTGTTCTTTTCGAAAAAAATTATTATTATTATATTGAATTTCACCTATATGTGTATGTGTTCGAATGTGTTATCATTATGCGTATATGCATCAATATATGAGTGCTTATCTATTATTTCTATAAGCATTTCGGTGACTGAAAAATATATAATAAGTGAATTATAATTACAATTTATTTAAAATTAGTAAATATCTATTCATAACGAGTTTGGTAATTTTTTGAATCTTTCAAATTCGCAAAATATAGAAATGAATATAAAATAACTTTTGAGCGACTATACTATAATTATAAAATTATTAATATTATAGTATAATTAAAATTATACTATAATAGCAATAAATAAATTATTATAATTTCATTTATTCAATTGTTTTATATTTTATTTTCTACATATTTCATGGATCAGCTCGTTATAGATAAATATAAAGTGCGATGATATTAATTTATCCTTCATATTAGTTGCCGATCATTTATATAAATAAACCGATATGTTTACATAAATAATTGATAATTTTCTCATATAAATATAATTCAATACTAAATATAACGTAATTATAATACTAAAAGTTTTTTGCGAAAAAATAAATTGGTTATTATATGTAAAAAAAAAAGTAATAAAAAAATAATCTTAAAATAATCTTAAAATAATCTCTACAACATATTTCAAGTTTATTAAAAGGGAACTAATTTGTAAATTCATTTAAGTTTGAATTCAAAGAAATGTGAAAATAAGTTTCATATATTATACAAAAACTTGATTAATATTTTTTTATATTCTTATTAATATCACGTATTATTAATAAATGCCTTGTTAAAATATATTAACAATATAATTCGATCACAAAACATTTATATCGTTCATATTGGGTTATTATCATTAAGTAAATACAGTCTTATTAAGATATATGTAATAAATATATCAGTTAATCTTTTTTATACATTAATTTATTAACAAAAATAGAATCAATAATCATTATATTATCAATTAGCAATCATAATAAGACTATCTGTGCCATAATTTTTCACATTTTTATACATTAAATAAAATAAGTGAAACTTCATTCACTTATTTATTCAAATCCAACATTATAAATTCTTGCTTCTAAAATTTACAATTAATTTTTTTAATAATATAGTTGGTTATTAAAAAGATTAATTAATAAGAAGATAATACTTTATATTAAGATTCTTAGATAATAATTTGATTTAAATAATAATTTATATTAAGATTATATTAAGATTCTTAATTACTAAAATTTTGAGTATTCATATACTTGAAAATTTAGATTCAGATGCTTATATATACAGGTTTTAATTAGATCTTAAATATCTATATGTTTGAGTTTATATTTTTTATTTTGAATTTGATGCATAATATTATAAATTTTAAAAAATCATTTTTATCATCGAACATTGTTTTTTTATATCAAAATAAATTTGTTATTTTACTACATGCTGATGAATAATATAGGTATTAATGTCAAAAGTTCAAACGTATAAATTTTTTGTTGGTGAAAATATGTTATGAATAATAATATATATATGAATAACATATATGAATAATAAATATGAATAAACATTGTTTTTTTTATACTTAACTTTAGTTCACAAAGATAAAAAATATTTCATAATCAAATTGAACTCTAAAAAAACATTGAAAAATATTGATTTCAATAATTGCATTCTATATTTTATATTTAAAGTATAAACTTTTATTCATATCTCTGATATAAAAGGAAAAAAATATAAAATTTTTCACATTTTTTTCTTAATCATTTTATTTATTCATATTTAAAAAAAAATTTAATCAAAATTCAGATAAAAAATATTTATATATTTTAAGAGAATAAATTTAAATAATACTTGAATATTCAATTTTGAATATAGATTCAAATTTTAAATCTAAATTCAAATTATTTTAAATATTTCGAGTATTTGAATATTCAGATAATAAAAATCAATCACAAAAATCTATATAGGAAAATTCAACTAATAAATTGTGTCAAAATCAACAATAATATTGTTTTATATGAGAATTTGAATATTGAAATCATGGATTATATAAAGACTATGAGAGATAATGGAATGTCATTTTAAAAGCGTGAAATTATTTAAAATATCATTATTTGCATTATTTTTATTTCTTAAATATAATTTTATATGAAATAAAAAAAAAGCAAAAATTTAAATTATAAAACATTCAAGTCTACTAGTCTTTTATTATCTTCTTATATAAAAAATATTTTTAAATGAAATATATAAAATATAAAAAAATGATAAGAGATATTGTATTGAAAAATAAATTATTTTATATATAATCCATTATGATTTATATACATACAAATTTTCATTAAAATCAGATTTTTCAAGACAGTAATAATATTAGTATTATAAGATAATAAATTTAATTAATAATAATAATAAATAATAATTTCCTTATAAGATAACGTAACATATAGCATATAACATATAATAATATATATAATAACATATAATATATAATAATTTGTAATATGTAACTGATAATTGTATTATAATCGTGATATTGTATTATAAACGTGTTCTTGAATAGACAATAACCTTTATTTAATCTTTTTTATTACAAAAATTCATTTTTAATCATTCTCAATTTTTCTTATTTTTCATCGCGAAATCATTGTGGATTTCTAAATCATTTAATAAAACATTCAATTTTTAATATCAAAAATAAACAAAACCAAAAAGAAATCCATCATAAAAAAAAATATCTATATAGGATTCAATGAAAATAAACGTCGCCGGTCATATACTGGGGACATGTTTCCATAGCTCGCGAATGATTAATCGGTCTCATACGACCGACTATCTTATAGTTGGCTCGACTTGTATACTGGTGCGAAGAAAACAAGACTGACGGGACAGACGGGTGATTATTTTGCGAAGATCGCTCAGTCATCGCAGAAGGCGGCACTTCTGATCTGCCTCCGGTTCAGGGGCTTCCCATAATCACCTACGATCCTCTCTCGCGCCAGGAGCGATCCTACCACCATGAAAACAGAGAGAAAGAGTGCCAGTTCTCCTTCGACAAGGATCGAAGAAAAGGGTGAAAGGAGGAGAGCGTTGGATGGAATCCGCGGCCTCCGTCGCGCTCTGGCAAGGTCGCAAATTCTTTTGCTCGTTCCTTTACATCGTTCACAATCTACCCGTCCGTGTTTTCCTTCCTCTTCGTCGCTTTGTTATACACCGTGGTCAAAATTCGTAATATGAATGAGGTCAAAGAAATAGCACGATTTACAGTAAGAGGAAAATGAAAGATAAAAAAATTGCATTGAAGAATATTTGAGAAAAATGCGAATTTAAAAATCAATTAAAGCTAATATGTGCTTTTGATTAATTCATCAATTGGATACGAATAGATGATTAATAGGAATTGAATTATGATGTGATTATTTTATAATAATGAAAAAAATTTGTTATTAAATTTTCAGATTTAGTCTACTAAATATAACTTCTGTAAAATTAATTTTTGAAATGCAAGAAGAGCTTTGAAATTTCAATTTATTTATATGAATTTTTCATTTTTATTTTTACTATATGTATTATCATAATAATCATAATATTATCTTTCTTAAGATAATTCTTCTAGAAATAAATAATTTATTATTATAAAATGAATATTTACAATATAAAATAATACACATAAATGAGCAATTAAAAATATTTGCGAAATGATAATTTTTTTTATTTATTTCAAATTTATTTATTTTTAATCCGAATTTTTTCATCTAAAATTATTTCTATATATTAAGAAGTATTATTCAAAAAAAGATTATACGGTATATGAAAACATACAAAATTTATTGATGAAATTCAGATTTTTAATACTTCAATATTACTATGTATATTATTACTATATATATATTACTATATATTACTATATATTATTATGTAAAAAATAACTTTGTTATTAAAAGAGATAAATAGCACAAAAAAAATTTATTCCGTCTTATTAATTAATAAAATGATATTCTAAATGTGAAAATAAATAAGAAATATAAAATAAAATTCTTGTTTTATGTTTCGTTTTTTAAAAAATCAAAATTGAAAAATGAATGTACATGTATCTAATTAATGTATATGTATCTGTTAATTGTCCAACTCATAACTTATATCTAATTTTTTGACTATTAATTATTTTTTAAATTATTCAATTGTATGTTTCCAAAAAATTAACCATATTTGTATGTATTAAATACATTCTTTATACTTGAATTTCGTAAAAATAATGTCTCAAAATTTTTCTTACTTAAGATATATAATTTTCTTGAATTTCAATTTGTATCATGAATTTTGGCCCACAGTGTATAAGGAAAATTCTTCACCATTCTTGTCATGCCATCGACTTTATTGGGGCATCACGTCGTCTATGCTTGGAATTTATTGCTATAATTGAATGGGAAAATTTTTTTTCTTTGCAACACAATGCTTGTTGTTTGCGTCTTTTATTAGGATGATAATTAGTATTATAGGGATACATAATAACGACACGTGAGAAATTCTGTTGGTTTGGCGAATTTTTTAAATCGTGTTGAAAAATATTATTAATACTAATTGTTTTATACTAATTGATTTATAAATAAAGTATATTAAGAATATAATATTATTCGAATTTATTAATTTTATCTTTATTAATTTTATCTTATATTAATGAAAATAAATTTATTAAAACTAATCATGAATTTTTGAACATTTAGAAGTGCTTTTTTTTATTTAAAATTTTTTTATTAAAAATTTATTAAATTTAAAAATTTTTTATAATTATATTTTTTATAATTCACAATTATTTCAAAATATTGTTCATATAATATATAATAATAAAAGTCGAATTGTTTAATATTTATTAAATCTTATTATTTACAAAGTTCAAAATAAGCTATTAATAGCTATCAATAACAATAGAATTTTGATTGTAATTTCCAAATATTCTAGTGTCGGAATATTTTATTATATATTATTATATATATTATATAATTATTTTTATAATTATAATAAAAAAACGATTATTCAAATTTTAATTATTTTAATTACATTTCTAAATACAGCATGAATTATTTATATTTTATAATTTCGGAAAAATATTTAAAAATTATTAATTAATTATTTTTATATAAACAATATCTATATTTAGAAATTATTTAATTTTTAATTATTTCGTATTTATTAATGTATTAAAATTATATATTTTATTCTTCTTGATTTATTTTTTGAAAAATTATTCATCATTTTTTAAAAAAGATTTTCAATTCGAATAATTGATGTGATATTCGATTATAATAAATTTTTATTTTATAATAATTGTTTGTTTCAATATATTAATCTAATAATTAAGATGATCTTGATTGAAGAATTTGTAAATTTTTTAATTAGATGTATAAGAATTAGAAATTACGAAATGTTCAGATGATAAAAAGAGGAATAGATTACACGTCTGCATCAATGATCAAATCATTTGATCTTGTCCTTTTTTTCTTCATTTTTTTCTTAATTTTAACTTTTTATTATTCTTTTACATTTGCGGTTATTTCTTTTTCATCTTCGATATGCTGACGTTCATCTAGATGTCCTTTCTGCTTGAAATCTCGTTCTACTGTTTTGTTAGAAGAGTACCTTTTCTTCCTCCTTATTATTTTATTTTAGTTGCTTTTAGCTGTGTCATTTGAAAGAAATCGTGAACCGGGATGAAAATGATGGATGTCGTGTGCGGCTTCTCTTTAAGATTTTTTAGTTTCTGCTTTGAAACCTTTTCTCGAACTGCAATTCCATTTCTTGATAAATCGTTCCCTAAAATAACTTCGAATAGCTCAAATATTATTTTATTATTTTTATATTGTTATTCTATTTATTTATTTTTCATTTATTTAATAATTTTATTATATTTAATTTTGTTTTATATTTAATAATTATGGAATTTTGTTAAAAAATATATTTTTTAATCTAAAATAATATATAATATTATTTAAATTATATAATAATTATACAATAATGTTATATCTGTATACCTTAATAAAATTTTCTTTTTGATTTTAATCTCGATTTGTAAAATTAATTTTTAATTTTTTTTATTATTAAATTATTTTTAAATTCTGCGAAAAAATCATTATTTATCATTATTTATCATTATTTATTTTCTTTAAATATTATTTTTTTTATTTATAAATAAATTAGGTAAATAAATAATATTAAGTTGGAAAGAAAGTTCTTATGGTTTTTGTTATTTTAATTTTAAATGCTCTATTTTCTATTAGTGTTAAATTGCATTTAAGACTAATTTTGTATATAATTTTAAAATGCAATTCACTTTGTGAAAATGTGATATTTTTTAATTTTATTTTCAAATTAGTTTTTCTGATTTCTCACGGTATTGAAAACATAATGGATAAGAAGCAAATTCGAACAATTTTCTTATTCCAGTTCCAGAACTCCAGAATTTTATTCAACCGGAATAATAAAACTTACTTCTCGTTGGCAAAAAATGCATTGATTGCAATGATCGTTATTTTGATTAATAATGTTTTGTTTGATCTAGAAGATATTGAGATATTGAAAATTTGAATTTAATTAAAAACTGCAAGAACTTTCTTTTCAATCTAATATATTATAACAATTTGAAAAATAATCTTTCTTAAAAATTAACAATAATTAACAATTACTTTTTAAAAAAAAAGTTTTTAAAAAGTAAATATAAGCTATTGATTGGAAACTATTAATATTTGATGTAATATTTTAATAAATAATATATTAATAATAAATAATAAATTAATAATAAATTATAATATACTAAAAAAATTGGAATAGATAAATTATAATATTAATAAATTATAATAGATATTATATTATATAAATTTAATTGGAAAGTAAAATTAAATAACACAGAAATATCTTAAATAAATACAATTAAATGTCTAACATTACACTTTAACACAAAACTAACATGAAAACAATATATTGCTGAAAAAATTATACAAATTCGATTAAGGAAAAGACAAATATGATAGTCAAATAGAAAAAAAGTTTAAATTCAATATGATCAACAGAATTCAAATTTATAAATCATTAATCAAATTTAATAATATATGAATATATGATATTTATATATGATATTGTAGTAATGGGATATAACATAATTAACAAAATTAAAACTAAACAATTAGTCATCTTACTCAAAATATCAAATTAATAGTTAAAAATTTTATAGTTAAATATAGTTAAATTTATAGTTAAAAATTAAAATATATGAAAAGATCTAAATATCATTACAATCAATATATTATATATTGGAAAAATAATTAAAATAATTGAAAAAAATAAGAGGATTGATTTTATATGTTGGGCATTCATATCCAGAAGGCATTGAAAAATAAACATAATAAATCAATATATTTTACTATTATAGATGTCATTTTTAAAGAAACGATCTATATGATTTTATTCAATTTAAATAAAATAATTTATTTAATATCTAGGGACAAATGATAAAGCATAACAAAGAAATAAAAAAGAAATTCAATTCAAAATCTTTATATATCATATATGTATAATTTCGCATTTGATTTATAAATTTGCCATCAGAATATGAAACATTTCAAGAAAAATACAGAATATTATATCACTCTTCAATTCAATATAGTCTGAATTGATGATAGATTTGCGAAATCAAATAGAAAAAAATCACACGTAAAAGTTCCATTTCATTTTGTGTTAATTGAAAATTTCACAAAACGATCAGAAAGCCTTCGGGGCGTAAAAGACAAAGCAATACAAAAACATACGAACTCATCTTTCTTTTCGTTCATCAAGAGAAGAGATCGAACGTTTCCTCGGTACAAAGGACCATTCCCATATCTCGATATCTTTTCATTCCTATCCGGAACGGAAGAATAATATGATGGATAGTGGGAGGAAGAGAGGGTGGATGAGGCTTCCGTTCTTCATTGATGCAAGAAAAGCTAGAGACCGAGTTTCCAGTCGAGTTATTCCGATTTAGCTACGACGAGGAGGACAACGCTATCGATGGCGAAGGAAAAATCTGGACGAAGATGAAAGCTTCGTTGAAGTAAGGAAAGTCTACAGTGTGAAATTGTCGAGCGTATGGGTGGAGAAAGGGTCGGTTAACGAGTCTTCTCCCTGGAAATAGGGGCAAATGCACTCTCAGTTCGCGGACTCGGTCAGTCGTCCTTTACTTTAGTCGTCCTTACTACCTTTATGGCAATACCAACTTTGATTGCCAATTTACGACATTAATTTCTCACCACTGCAAGAAAGTTATTACCTATCTACTTCGCCGGAAGTTCCTTTTTATCCTTCCTTTGCTCTTCCGGTTTTTTTCATACATCCCTTTTGTGCCAAAATATGGAGATTCGTTGGGAAGTTTATGAAAATATTAGTTTGGTATATCTATTTATCCCTACCTCTGATAGTTATAGTCTGATAGTTCAACACCTGCTCTCTCTCTCGATGAGATCGCCTACTTAAGTCTTGCCGCCCTTCGCGAGTTTCTCAACAAGCAATTCTTCGATCGTTGCACTTGGTCTGATTGCCCCGACCGCCACGATCCACAATTCAATGAGCATTCGATCGAATGATTGCGATAACCGATTCTTTCGACGTTTACTTGTTTGATGTTTGACCAGATGTTTGTAGAGGGAGATGAAATGATAGAAAATTTGTTTTTGGCAGACTTATGTTTATCCAATTGTTTTAAAATATGATTTTTTCAAAGAAATTAATTAATGATTATGATAGTGAAATGATTATAATTATCTTTAAAATATATATTTCTATGTAAATAATTGATAAATTGATTAATTGCACTTTTTCTTTTATTTTTACTGATATTAAAAATTTGTATTTGAAATTAATGAAAATATGCAAATATTTATTAACGACATTAATTTTTATTCTTATTAAGATAAAAACACAGTTATATTTTTATTCTCATTCTTTAGTTTTCTATTTTAATATTTGATATTTGACAAAAATGAAATTTTATGGGAATGTGATGAAACTGATAAATGAAATTAATTACTTCAGATTATCTTTTATTCTTTATATATTATATATAGCTAGTTTTTTTGAATACTTTTATATTCTATTTAAATCATTTTTCCATTTTAATATTCAAAATGATATATTTTTTTTTCTTTTAAATCAATATTTAAATGTCTAAGTATTTTTACTAAAGATGAAATTTAAGACTTTTATTGAAAGTTCTTAAAATCTAGATTAAAAATTAAATATATTTACTATTGATTGATAATTCAAATTTATAATTTTATTATAGTAAAAATTTATTAAAAATTTTTATTTATTTTATTAAATGATATTTAATATTTTATTAAATTTTTATTTATTAAATGAAATAATCATATATAAAATATAAAAAATTTTTATACATTAATGATACATAATTATAATACAATATATTATTATACAAAAAATTAAATTACAATTTTAAAGTAATTTTAAATTACAATTTTAAATTACAAATTAAGTTACAATTTTTTTCAGTTGAAGTTGTAATTTTGAAATATCGTTTTAATCTATGAATTACATTGATATCTTCAAATATAATAATAATTTTAATATTTTTATTTATAATTAAATAAAATTAAAATTTTTTCCTTAGATTAAATCTTATTAACTGGAGAGTTTTTAGTAATTCAATTTTTGAGAAATATGTTTATAATACTGTGCTATTATTTTGCACTTTTCTAATGAATATATGAACGTATTTCTAAGAATATATATTTTATATTTTTTATATGATATGATTTTGTAGGAAGAAATTATTGCATATTTAAAATTATCATATTTATAATAAATCTTCTTAATAATAATAATTATAATAATTAAAATATTTTGTATATATTTTATATATAATAAAATAATTATATTATTGCACTAATATAATTCTTTCTATGATATATATTAAAATTACTGATATAGAATAAAAATTAGTTGAATTTAAAAAATGAGGATACAATAATTTCTTATGATTTTTATTTTAAAAATTTATATTCCTTATTTTAAAATATTATTTTAAGCTAATCTATAAAACGCTATAAGGTATATCTATAAAACAAGTAATAAAAAATTATAATTTTTTATTATGAAAAAATGAAATATAATTTTTTGTACATACAAATTTATTGTACTGTACGTATATACATATATATTCTATGAGAAACAATTGATTTATTTAATTTTAATTATTTTTTCTTTTCCTTTTATAAAGAATGTTATAAAAATTAGATAATATTTTACAAAAAATCCAAATATGATAATAATTTTCAAAAATTTTTAATAATTTCTAATAGCATTTCAAATTAATTTTATTTTCATGTATAAATGTCTTAATATTTAGATATAATATTTATATATATAACATATAATCTATGTAATTACAATAATATATTATAATTGAAAGATATACCAAATAAGAATTGCAAATTGAATGTAAAAAAAATTGTAATTGTTGTAATAAATTATGTTATGTTTTATGTCTTCCTATAATACTAAATTTTTTTTTTATCGATGTGATATAATATGATATATCGAATAATTTGTAATATAAATATATGTAAGATAACATTTTGATCAAATATTATATTATTTTCTTAGCAATTTTAATTTTATATATCATTATATAGCCATTAACATGTAGAGAATAATATTATAAATATTCAAAATTTTTTCGCTTGTTATTCTTTTTCTGAAGGAGATTGAAAAAAGTACAATCTTTATCTATGTATCTTTATCTATATAAGAAAAATATAAAAACTTATACAATCTCTAGAATAGACAATTTCTATTAAAAAACGAATGACGTTCTTTTCAAATCGAAGCAAAAACTTAATTAAGAATTTTGTTATCTATATACACAGAATTTTTTATAATAGAATATAATAATTTTATAGAATATTAATATTATTAAGGATATTTTTAAAATAAACTTATTGAACTTTGTATCTGTTTTTTTAATATAAAATGAAGAAGGAAAGCATTCTTATGAATAGATAATATGTGTATATCTATGCATACATTACAATGGTTACTTTCTTCTGAATCATATATTTTTCAAATGATTATTCAATCAATATGAATAATCTTTATACAATTTTGAACGATTTCGTGTTGATAATCTGAAATATTATTTATAATCTGTTATATAATTATAATTTATTATTCCTAAGTAACAAATTGATTTAACGATAAATAAAATTTATATATTAATAATAATTAATAACTTTTAATTATAACTTAAAACTAAACTTAAAAATAAACCTTTTTTTATATTTAATCAATTTTTTATAAAAGTTTTAAGAAATATTTATATATGTTAATTTTTATCATACAAACTCAAACAAAAGAAAAATATATTTCTCATGATGATCTATTTTTTTTATATTTATAGCAACATATTAAATAAAAAACAATCCAAAGTCTGACATAAATTAAAATAAAAAAATCATATTACAAATAATAAATATTAATAAAGATATGATTACAAATAAAATTAAGATTATAATATGAATTCATATATCTTTAAGAATTAATTATAATTATTATTAAATTAATATAATATAATATAATAATACTTATTATATGTATTCTATTTTGAAGTGAAATTAAAATATTATAAATCCATAATATCGGTCTTTTAAGGTGAAAAATGTATTTGAATCGTTTTCTTCCACGTATCAGGCATTAAATATCCCAAATATGAAATTTTTATTAAAAACAGAAGATAAACGCGACCACAGACAGACGAGACGGTTAAAAGGTAAAAGTGCAGCAGCTGTTATTGCAATGTTCTCAGGCAAACCATTAAACCGTATCGTCTTCGTGAAATAGTCATAGAATCACCTAAAGTAAACTTTATAGCTTACGATCTCTTTTATCCAGCTCATTCTTCCTGATCTTATTGTTTTTTTTCTTCCTTTGTTGCTTGTTTTCCATACTCCGACATTTCTTTTCTTTTCTTTAAATTTTCTTGATATATTGAGGATTTCTGACTGATGATTATCAGTTACAAAAAAATCTTAATCGATAATCTCTTTAATCTTTGATTAACTATCTACTTAATGATATTAGGTATCATATTGAAGAGAAATATGATAATAAAAAAATTGGTTGATATAATATGAGTTCTGAAAACAAACGTATATAAAAAGACTCCATATATTTCTATAAGAAAATATATTTAAATCAAAAATTCCGATTTGAAAATTTATGTATATTTAAAATATAATGATATATAAAACAACTTTTTTATTGGAAATCTATTTAAAGGCATGAAATCAACCTTAAAAGTTTTAATATTTTTGAATATTATTATGCATTTTTTGAATAAAATTGAATACAAAATTTTTTATATAAAGTTTTGCTTTTTCTATTGCATCATTATAGAATTACGTTCTAAAAATAAAAAACTGAAATCAGTACTCAAAATTTCAATACATTTTATAATGATACAAGATATAAAAAAACTTTTCAAATAAAAATATTTAATTTTGTAAATGTAATGTTCTATTACATTTTTGTAAAAAAAAAATTGCCACAAAATTATATTCAAAAAATGAAAGAATATTGAAAGTTGATTTCAGCTTTTTAAAAAGATTTTTTGTTCATAAAAAATTTTATTATGCTGTATACACAAACTTTCATTAAAATCAGTATTTTTGATATAGATAAATTTTTTGAGGAACAATATACAAAGATTTTTTGAGTCACTGTACATGATATGAAACATTCCGCAAAAAATAAAAATAAAATTTTTTAATTTTTTTTTTTTTTGCGAGAAAACTAGAAAATTTGTTATAGAATAAATATGTACACGATTTAGAATAGTTAAAGAATTTATTTATATATAGATACTTATTTTTCAATAAAGTGTTTTTTATCAATTTCTTCACTTCATTTTTATAGCAAAATTTGTATAATACAAAATTATAATAAATTATAATAAAATAAAAATATTTGTCTTTTTTGTTTTAATATGGATCCAGTTCAATCTTAAAATTTAAAAATCATTTTTAAATAATGTTTTTAGAAATATTATTTTTAGAAGAATATTTTTCAAAAAATATTTCATAAATTCATTCAGTTTATGAATATTTTTTTATATTTTTTATTTATTTTATATTTCATAAATTTCAATTCATATTTGATAGTTTAACTTATATAATAAAATATCTACATTGTTTTCTATAATATAATTATTTATAAAAAAAAAATTTTTAAAATATTTCTAATAGATTATTACTATCTCATTCTATCTCCGTCTCGCATTTAATGTAAATTTCAATTGTTCATAACATATAAAATATCAATCACAATTTTTGCATAGCAACTTCTGTAATTATTTTAAACTCTGTATTTTTTTTTAAACTCTATAATTGATCCAAAGATATTTTAGAAATATATTAATACATATAATGTATATAAAATTTTTTAAAAAATTTTATAAAAATAAATATACTTTATAGAAAACATTTATAGAAAAACATACATATTTAATTTTTAATGAAATTTTATATATATATATATATATATATACTAAAAACTAATAAGATTAGAGGTATAACAATAGATTATATATTTTGAAATCATTCAATTTTTATTTGAAACATTTTATTGTAAATAATAATAATTTTACGTTATTATATTATTAAGCTATATTTTTATTGTTGTTAATATTTAATAATTAAATATTAATTTTTCATAAAATTTTTATAGACAATTTTTTATTATATAAATAAATATGAACGCTGTGTCATATGATAAATGTTAAATAATAATAAATATAAGTATTTTATTTTCCAGAGAATGTGCTGCATTAAATTCAATAATGCAAAATAGCCATTAATGAACTCAAAATTTTGTAAGTGTATAAACTAATTTCAAAAATCCCATTGGTAGACGATACGATATTAATTATTGGAAAATGGTGGTCCTTTACAAATATCAATTTTACAATAAAAGTTATTCACATCGTTTAATTTGCTAATTGTTTTGTTACATAAAATCAATTTGTCATTGACTGTGACATGATACGTGATCTCGTTTCATAAAGCAATTCATTCGCATCAATTTGTAATGCAATCAGTATGCCAACACGGAAGATCCATAATAATATTAATGACACAATTTAATGCCAATGTAATTTTTTTTTCAATATAAATGTTTTATTGTAACATATATAAAATATTTTTGTTTTAATAGATTTATTAATTTATAGACATCGTGATTTCGAACTCTTTATGAAGAAATATAGTTAGAATTATAACTTATATATTATATATTATATATTAATTTTCTTAATTTATAAATATAAATTTAGAAATTTCTATTCAAATTTCTATTCTATTCTATTGACACATATATTACACATTAAAAACACAGAAAAAATTAAAAGAAATAAATATTCAATAATTATTCAAAAGTATCAATATCCGTTCAATATGAAAATAATAGTATTAATTTGTTATTTTAGTGAAGATAATATCCATTTTAATATTGGTATTAATATTTATTTAAAATTAAAAATTTCGATACTAATATTTTATTTTATATATATACATATATTTATTTATTTATTTATTTATATTTATTTTTACAATTACTTTATTTTCGCTTTCACAAAAATGATAAAGTTAAATTTTACATGAAATTTTAATTTTTGGAAATAAAGATCATTTTAAAATTATGTTATTGTAGATATCTGAGTGTATTTTTTGACAAGTTATACAATAAAATAAAAAAATACAATTATATATAAAAAAAATATCAATAATTTTAATTTTGAAAAAAATATTCTTGCCATATGATATATCCTTAAATAATATTCTTCATTTTTTATGATTACAATAAATAAAAAAAATATATGTAAATAAAAATTAGAAATATAATTTTAGAATAGAAAATTTTCAATATTGATTATATTATTATAACATAATGAAATAAATTGTAAGTAACAAAAATAATAAAGTTAACATTAAAATTAATGTTTTACTAATAAACATAATATGTATAAACCAAAATTAATATTATTAAAATAATATTATATATTCTATATTATATTATATATATTTAACTGTTGTATTACACTATAACTTTAAAAATAATATGAAGAATCTAGTAGATACAATTTTAGTCATAATAAATATTTAATAGCTTACATAATCTATGAAATATCTATGAAATAAATATAAATATATTTATTTATTTATTTTATGACAAGTTAAGATAATTATCGTAATATTCTCATTTCTCTTTATCTTAATATTTTTATTACATTTGGAAACAACGGTATTCGGTCTTTATAATAAATATAGCAATTTCTATTTGTGTCTATTATGTTGAATTGTAATATCACGTTTATCAATCCTTTAACGAGCATTGAAATTAATTGTAGTGCGATTTCACCAATATATTCCTATGTATTTTGAATCTTCTATTAAATTATAAGCTATGTTGTTTAAATTGACAAATATTATTTCATTTATTTGAAATAGAAAAATTGATTATATAATTTGAAAAATAATTTATAGACAATTGAAAAATTATCTATTACAATAAAAAATGCATTAATTAAAAAATATTTATATTAAATATTTTATATTAAGTTTAATTTCAATATATATCCGATTATGAATTCATTGTTATTTATTTATTTTGTTTAAGTTCACTTCAATAATGTATGATAAATTTTCATTGTGAATATAAATAATTATTTATTTATAAATACTTACTTATAAATCAATAAATGAACAATTTTCTATTAATGAAAATAGAATCATAGAATCATTTGTATGATTTAATATTAGAAATTTAAATTTACAATAATTTAAAATTACTATATTACCATAATAATTAGAAAAGAATTTATATCAATTAAATGAATTACTGACACAAATTTAATCATTTAATAAATTAAAATAAATATTGAATATATTTATTTTTCGAAAATAAAAGTTTATTTTTCGAAATAAATATTATGATTTAAAAATGAATTATTAAATACTTGAATTCAAAAAACTAGTGAAATTTGTTAAGATAAAAAAAATAATAACATAAAAATGGTATAAATATATAATACTTCGATAATTTTTAGTATATATTATAATATATGAAATATATTCATTTATAGAAAATATAAAAATACAAATATATATATAATGTATTGTANATTGTTTATTATTAACAAATTATTAACAAAAAAATATTTTTTTGAAAGAATTAAGTTAAAGAAAGATTAGATTTTAATTTTAGTCAGATTTATTATAAAAAAATGATATCTGGCCATCCTACAATTAGAGTAAAGAAAATTTAATTCAAATCAAATATAAATTACAAAATTAAAAATTAAATAAATTATTGCTCAATATTATTTCAAATCAAAATTGAATAAAAACTTATATAATTGTTAACTGATTTGATAGTTTATATTAGATTTAATAGTTCATGTTAGATTAATTTTTTTAGTCTGATCGCTATAAGGCGATCCTCCATTCATTATCTGTAGTAATAAATCTGATTAAAACTAAAAGCTAACTCAAACTATTTCAAAGAAATGTTTTTATTAATAAATAATAACTGTCAGAAATCTTCACAATATTATATAATCTTGATAACATATTAAAAAAAACATTAAAATTGGAATGTGATAATTTTTTATAAATAATTAATTTTACTTATTGATTTTCTATTGTGACGAAAACAAAAAAAATCATTAATGAATACCAATAAATTTCTTGAAAAATTATCGTAATTTTCATTTTAATTAAATTTAAATCATTGTTAAAAGCATTATTACGTACTATACATTAAATCTTAATCTTATCTTTTATAATTTTGTTTTATTTCATATTTCTTTATTCAATGAGAATGTAACATGAAGATAGGATAATAAGCGTTAAACATTATACTTTTATCATAGATTGTCATATCATAACGATGTCTATCATACTTTATTAATGAAATGTAGCGCATCGCGCCGTATCTCAAAAATCAAAACATACCAATTATTCCAAGTTCAACAACAGAAAAAGAAATATCACGATGCAAATAGCATTCTGGCCAATAGCTTTTAACAGATTTCCGGAAGGATCGATAGAAGATGTCCATTAAGAGAGGAGGCAGAAACATCTCCAGTTACATTGCATCATGATACGATGTATCATCACTGTTGAAGTGAAAGGAGGAGATTAAAGCACAATCAAAAATGGATATGTAAAGGAAGACGAAATACGTAGAGGAGAAATAAGAGGAAGAAGAAATGTGGAAGTTTTACGCGAGCGAGAAGCGAAAAGAAAACGAACCTTGTCGAATTAGATTGGACATTCCCGTTTTTCATATGCCATTTCCGGCATCGCTGACAGAGCGATCTTCTACAAATTTCCGTACTTTTTACGGATGCTCGCCAGAATGAGATTTCCTTGGCACAGTGCTATCTGCTTCGATGCGACACTCAGGTGACCGGTGTGATTTTTCATTCTGGCACGATGGCTGACCGGCCGTCTATGGGTTCACGAGCCTGTTAAGAACACCAATGAAGACATACTGACATTGAGAAGAAAGATGTTGCTCAGCGGGAATAGATTTCAAAAGACGAGTTAGCTTTACATATATTACTTTCGACGAATGAAATTTGAAGATCGTTGATTATGATTTGAGATGAAGAAAGATATATATTTGTAAGAACGAAAAATATTCGAAAGATAATTGATTGAAGTTACTGATACAATAAAGTATATTCTTTTTCATATTAAATCATCTGAAACCTAGATAAATTTTATTTAAAATTAGAATGATTAGAATGATTTATTTTATTTAGAATAATATATATATATATAAATAATATAAAAATGTATTTTCCAAACAATTAATAAAATTTAAAAAAAAATGCATTAAAGAAAGAAACAATTTTTCATTGATAAAAAAATTCAATTGACAAATATAATCGTAAAAAATAAATGAAATTTATTAATAACAATCAAATAAATTAATTATAATAATTTTAATTTTGCTTTTCGATGAACAAAATATTTATGTGAATGACTTTGAATTTGTTAAATTAAATTTTAATATTATTTTCAATAAAATTATAAATTAATAATCTTATTAAGAATTTGATTATTTTATTTGCAACATAATAAATTATAAAAATTCATGTATTTATAAAAGAGTTAAAAATAAAAATAAAAATAAATATTTAATTATTAATAATATTTAATAAATGAAATAATTATCTTTATAGATTCCATTTTTTATTTACATTTGTAAAAATATAAGTTTGGAAGATAATATTTTAAATTATCTTCCATTTAAAAATATATATACAATAAAACTTTAATATCAGATAAATAATCGATATAATAATTGTAATTCAAAAATTCATCCAAGAAGCGCAAGAAAAATCCTGTCAATTAAAAAGTAATTCAGAAAATATCTACGATTATCATTAATATTCCTTTTTCTCAACTTCTGTCAAAACAAAAAATAAAGAGAAAGAAAAAAAGTTAAATCTTCATACCAATCCATCTAATCTAGAATTTCAACATTCGTTTCACAAACAATTACTCATATACTCAATCATCTGAAGATTTTCGCCACGACCGTTTCTCTAAATTAGATCGGAATCGGCGTGTGCCAAGGGAATATCTCGATTCGGTAATCAGTTGATTTCGTTTTCGCCGCAACCGTATTAGCTACCGAGAAACCGACTTGCGCAGGATCTTTTCGAGATCCTACCTGCCGCGCCGATCATACCGTACGCAGATCATCGTACAAAAAAGACCAACTATTAAGTCGATCTAGGCGAAAAGCAATGTAGATGTAATCATGGATGGGATCATCGGAGATCGAGCCAAGATGAGAGGTTTCGGTTTTCGTACTCTCAACCTTTCCTCGCCGTGTCTTGAATCATTTTCTTTCAACTTCGAGGAAGTCATTCGATTAAACGCCTTTTTCAGGAGCTGGTTTTTTTGATTGTTTGTTCAAATATATCAACAATTCTTGTTGATTTTATATAATATTCTCAATTTGTGATATTTTTGTGTTTAGGAATTATTTGAAGAAATATGTAAGATTATTCGATAATCATTTTAATTGGTAGTATTAATAATTATTTCAAATTTAATAATTATTTCAATATATTTTTATAAGAAAAAAATAAGAAATACTTATTTTTAATGATTTCATAGAACAGAATAATTGTCAATGAAATAAATATAAATAGCTTAATATAGTTAATTAATCTTTATAAAATGTATTAAATAAAATGTATAATGCATATATGATAATTTCTATAAAATATGCGTTCATTGCATTTTATAATTATCTTTCAAAAATTTTTAATTTTACATTTTTATAATTTTATAATATACATTTTTATAATTTAATTTAAATTTCTTATATAAATTATTAATTTATTCATAGAACATCTTCGGAAGATAAATTATAAAAATCAAAACAAATACAAAAATAGATTCGAGTGAAATTTATTAAGTTATAAACAATTTAATTTTGCATTAGATGAAGCGAGATCGAAGTAGAATGAAATATGATGGAGGGCTATCTTATTTTCGTTTTGTTTCATCTAATATAAACTATATATAATATAAACTATATAAACTGTGATTGTTTATAATTTTTGTCAGTACTATATTCCACAAATATATTAACAATTTATATATATATTTAAAATATTTTAATAGAAAAATATCAATATTAATTTGAATAATTTTATAATAATGGAATTAGTCTTTCAGAGAATATATCTGATAATATTTACATTTTTACAAATATTATTGAAAGTAAATTTTCGAATCATAGCTATTATATATCTTGAAAATTAAGTATATAATTATTCATACATATTTTTTAAATGCATCTTTTAAATCTGGGAATATTACAATGCTAACAATATATGATGTATATGGTGTAGGTAGGTAATAATATGATGTAGATTTAAAATCTGTTAAGACAAAGTTGAATGATGAGAATTTCACATGAAAAAAAAAAGTTAGTTGAATTAAATTGGAAGCTGTTATCATATCTTACATTAACTAAGAATATTATTTTGATTAATTTAATATCTTTTAAATAATAAAAGATTTATGCATACAAATAATATTAAAAACGCTAATAAAATTTTATTAATTGAATCTGAAAAAATTATTTTTTCAATAATTCCTTAAAAAGTTAATTATGTAGTATTAATGAAACAAATTTGTAAATTTTTTATATTATATATAATATATATAAAATATAAATATAAAATATTTAAATACATTAAATAACAAAACATAAAAAATATAACATAAAAATATTTCATGAACTCGGAAATAAATTTTAAATATTTATAATTTTAATAATTAATTATTTAAATTTCAACGAATTAATTGCAATAATTACACATATTAATAATAGAGCATATTTATATATATTATATTTATAATTACATATAATTTTTTTTTACTCTCAAGACAAAAAAATTACATAAAATCTATCTTTAATTATTTTAAATCTGCTATAATTAATTTTGGAATAAATACAAATCTATATTATCATATTTATCTAATAATATAATTTATTGTATTATTATATTTACAGAATAATATTCCATTTACTTTATAATATAATTAAATAGCAACGTTTAAATTGGTTTCATAAAATTTGTCATAAATTTTATTCGAATAATATTAATATAATTATTAATTTATGTATCAAATTAGCTATTAATTTTATGAAAATATATATGTAGAATATACATTAATATTTTATAATTTTTGTATCATATAAAATTTTTATTTTAATTACTACATTCATATTTTGCTTTAAAAGAATTTCTGATAAAAAAAATTATATGCTTTTTTTAAATAATGTTTTTAAAAAAATGTTTTTAATATAAATTAAGAATAATTTATATCATAAATATTAAAATAATGATTAAGGAAAGAAAACAATAATTTTTTTTCTTCCTTTTTTAATTATACTTTTGCATTCCATAAATTGTTTCAATTATAAGCGATTAGTTAAAAACATATAATATAATATATTATATTATATCATATTATATATTATATATAATATATTATATTATTATAATTTAATAATATGTTATAATTTGATATTAAAAATTTAATATCACTATCTATTATATCTTTGTTAAAATTATCTTTCTTCTTAATATTATTTTATATTGAAATAATTTAAATCATAAATCATATAAATCAATAAATATATCTACATATATAATCTATATATAGAATAAATAGTAATTTTTATAAAAATATATTTAATCGTAGTAATTATTTCTAAAAATACTAATAAAATAGTAAAATAGAATAATGTATTTGAATGAACCATAAATTTATGATTCATTCTGACTTTTTTTTTCTATTGCAATTTTCTATATCATATTAAAAAATAAAAAAAAAAACAGAAAAATCAAAAAATAAAAAAATAATTGTATATTCTTTTATTTTAATTAATTTTATTATTTATTTTTTAAACATGAAATATTTAATTGTAAAATGTAAAAATCATATTTTTATAGGAATAGTATTTTATGAAATAATATACATAAATGTTTGTATATATCATCTTTTTCGATAACCATTTGATATGTATCATATAGTTTTAAGAGTTATTCAAAAAATTTTTATAGGTCTTCTTCAACAATAAATTTTTCAAATTTTTAACTATCTAGAATATTTACTTTCTTGATGATAAAAGTGTATTTTTTTTCAAAAATAAATACAAAAAAAAACTATTAATAAAATTTATATTTTTTTAAAAAAAATTAGCCCAATTTTTCAAATCTTTATGAATACATTACATATATTCAATATAATCAGTGAATTAATATGTTTTAGTATTAAAATATTGGAAATATATAGTTTTTATAAAAATATTAATTTATTTTTCCTTTTTTAAATTATAAATTTTATCACTTACATCACTTTTTCAATCTTTCAAATCTTAAATAAATATCTTATTTAAATCGAAATTAAAATTCAATATTTTATTTTTATTTAACTAATGAATTTAAATTTTTCTCCATTTCCTTGAATATGAAAAAAAAACAAAAATAAAAAATAAAAAATTAAGTCAAAAAAAATTTAAAAATTTCTTTGTATCTTAAATCAAGAATGAAAATATAATGGAAATAATAAAACAGAGAATAAAAATTTATTTTCAAAATTATAATAAAAATATAATATTTAAAATTATAATAGAAATATAACATTTTATATCCTATTTGTTATAATATAAAAAAATTAAGAAAAATAATGTTTTTGTTATTACATATATATATATATATTTATATCAATTTTCTATGTTCACTTTTTTTTCTTCGCTTAATATCTAAAAAGTTTAATATCCAAGTAGTATTTATCTAACTTATACAAATTATTTCTAATCTAATCAAATATCTAACCAAATTTCATAATATTATGAACTTTCCGAACAATCCAATACGTCCCAGAAGAATATCCAATACTTCCATATTCTAATCTCCCTATCCTCACCACTGAAACATTTTCAAAACAATTTCCAAAGATTGTATCGTTGCTTGGAAATGATCGTGAGATCATGATCAAACAATGCTATTTTTAGCGATCAGTGAGATCAGTTCAATGATATTGGGATTTTTCATGAGTTTCCCGACCGTCCGTGAATCCGACGGTCTTCCTGGCTACTCGTAGGAGGATCCGGTCGGGCACACCTCGTATATTGCAAAGAGAAAGACGCGAAGAAGTGGACCAAACCTTGTGAAATCTATCGCGGAGGTAGGTCGAGATAATCGGTACGTATCGGCGTTCTTTTATGCGGCTTGTTATTTTATCTCGAGCGTCGTGGTCGTTAATTTGTGGTCACCGCCACAAACCAACCAGTGTCCTGGTACACCGCAATTTTATTCGGCGACCCTTGTGTTTGCTCTATCTTACAATCTCTCCCCTTGTCAAGAAACAACTCGTTTCGAAACGGAGAAAATTAACCCTTGGAAGAGGATTTTCACTCAGATTGATCGGTTTGTGGACATTCGATGCTTGTATCATTTTGTGATATCGATCTGTTTTATCGAATGTTTGAATAATAACCATGTTTTATATTGATTATATTGATTATATGTAAGAAAATTTATTTGGACGTAATGATGCATTTGGCCATAGATACTTAATGCGTAAAATAATATTTAATGTAAAAATATTACTTTATTGGCAAATAATATATTCCAATTTTCTGGTAATGTTTTTATCTTTTTATTATAAAATTATTTGACTTTTCAATTATAAGATTGCTTTATTATTAATTAATATGATCCATTTTTTTAAAAAAAATTTGACGTAAAATGTTTTACTAATAAAATAGATTTAGATATTAGCATAATCAATTAATATATGTTAAATCATCAAATTATCACTTCATAAAATAAAACCATACAAAAAATACATAATTATTCTAGTAATTTATTTTAATTATTTTAATACAATAAATTTCAAAGAGAAAAATTTAATGATTGAATAAAATCAATAAACAAAATCAGATTTAATATTTTTATACTTTTAACAATTAAAATACCAATTAAAATAACAATTAAAGATGAATATTAATTTTTTTATACTATAACCAGATTTTTAAATTAATTATTTCATAATGTATAAATGTTATGTTTTCAATTATTATCTATATATATATATTTTGCATATTTAAAAAATATGATTTATAAATTAAGATATAATAGATAATATAATTAGAAAAAAATATAAAATTAATATCCAACAAAAAAAAAACCTATTTTTCTTTAAAAAAACTTTATTTTTTTTTTAAATCTTTTACTAAAATTTTGTTTATTTTTTAATAATGTAAAAAAAAGAATATGTTAGTTAAAATTACACACTAGAAACATATAGTCTATATCGAAATAATATGATTAGAAGAACATTTCGATAATAAATTTATGTTTGTTTTTAATAACAAGTACTTCTAGATAAACAATTGTTTCTATTACAACATGGCATCTGTTTCTTTTAAATTTATTATATGGAATAGAAGCAAATTTTATTATTGTTATATAAATATGAAGATGATTATAATGAGAAATTATTAATTATAATTATTATTTATTATGTTCAAACATAGACGGAATATTAAGACATTAAGAATATCACTGTTTTTTGATTTAAAGAACAAAAATTAACAGTAAGACAAATATTGGCATATATAATTAATACTGACAAACAGATTTATATGTTAACATTGGAACATTGATAGAAAAGTAGTATTATGTTTTCTATATTATGTATTCTTCAATTATTTAAATCATTATTTAAATAAATTGAATATAAAACAGTTTTAAAAAAATTTAATTCTTAAAATTATATGTCTATCAAGATGATGGCGATTCGATTCGATTGAACATTATAAGTGATTTGTAATATACTATTGCTACCATTCCATATTTCTAAATAAAAATCACATTCATGATAGAAAAATATATATATTCATTTTATTTTTTTACATAGAAAATAGTATTTATTCTCTAATATCTATTTCAGAATAATAAAATAATAATAATATAATAATATAATAATATAATAATATAAAATATAATAATAAATAAATAAAAAAATCAAATGAAAAATTTTGAATTTCATATGAAATATGATGCATAAAAGTAAATATTATGAATATTATCTTTTAGTTTTTTTTTTTTTATTTTTTCTAATAATAAAGTTCTAATAAAGTTCTAATAAAATCTGATTAGTACCTACAAATTATAAATAATAAATATGAGATATGTTACTTTGAGAAAAATTAAAAGTTATAAAACTATGTGTTATTAAAATATTAAGAGAAAAATTTTATTAATATAGAAATATAATAGATAATGTTAAATATTGTAAAAATTACAATATATTACAAAATATTGTACAATCACAATTAAATGAAGAATTAATTTATTTTATTTTGCAATCATGATGAGCTTATAATTAGCATAATAAATAATATATCTTTATAATTTGCAAAATTTTAATTATATTGCTATCAGTCAAATATTTCATATTTTTATCAATTTATTTCAATTATATAATTATACTTATTTATAATTATACAATTATATAATTACTTATTATAATTTCATTTCTTCTTATTACATTATAATCAAAAATACAAATCAAGTTTTCATTAATATATTGAAATTATTATAATGTAATTTATCTGTTTTTTAAATCTCAATCAATTGTCAAAAGTATCAATACTGCATACAGATCAAAATCTTAATGTCTCATTTTTATCCTATCTCATGTTTATAATCTTTCTTCTATTTTCACTTAAGTTTTTTAGAATATTTTTCATGAATTGATTTTAATATAATTTATTTAATTTTTTTTTTCATTATTTAATATATAAATTTTGCAGATACATTTACTTTGCAATGTATGATATACATCAGATATGATAGTATATGATATGAGTACATGATAAATAATTAAAAGTTGGTTATTTTTAATTATATTATTTACTCATAAAAAATGTTATGATTTTTCTCCTTTCACGAATTCAATTATTTTAATTTCAAAATTATAATTTGCAATGATTTATAAATATGTAGAACAGATGAAATCTATTTATTAGTATTAAAAATTAAATTATCATTTTATTCTTTTCGCTTAAAATTAGAGCATAAAATTAAAATTTGAACTATTTAGATACATATTACATTATTATTATTATAGCAGATTCTGGTTCTTCTGGTTCGTCCTACTCTATTACAACAAGAAAATTAAATATTCAGAACATTTTTGTCCTGAGAACTTTTTATAAATAATCAAATTGACATAATAATATATCATAATTATAGAGCAAAGTAAACTAATAGTACAAGATAATAAAAATATTAATATAAAATAGCTTTTATTAATATGTTCATATTTTTTATCAATTATAAATCATATTCATTGTATATGTAATGTTAAACGGTTTTTGCAAGATACAAGAAACAACGAGCGATAAGAGGATTCTCATCGTTACTTTAGTGAAGATAAAGTCTAAACATTAAGTCTAAACACGCTATTACACACGTTCTTCAAATTTTTCGAACAAACACGGGTTTAAAACCGTCCCATGCTACATCGAATAAATCTATACACAAGCCTTTTACCGTTCATAGCGATTCATCTCTTTACTCTTAGTAGAGTAAGGAGTTTCAAGACAAAGGAATTCGATAACGGTTAGTGCTCGCGATTAAAAGTAGCTCGACACTGTACATCGATTGTACATCTAAAGGCAATAAAAAACCATTGTACAAAGTGTAAGAGGATACGAGACACGCGGATAGTGGTAGATGTATATCGAATAAAGGAACGCACGTCCAACGATAGCGAAGGAGCCGGGTTTGACGATGTTCGCATCGTTGGGACTATAGGATCTGCGCTCTGATACTACGAGTAACACTATTCTAGCTATATTATAGTTATGGCCGTGTAAAAGCACCAATGGTACCTCGTCCTTTCTCTTTGAGCCGGAAAAAGTAGGGAATGCGGTGCAACGACATCAAATATCACGTGCTTTTCCACGTACTCAAAGCTCGTAATCCTCAATGTTTTCTTCCTTAACGGAGCCATCCCTCTTCTAGAACTTTTTTGTTCCTCGATTCGAAGGATACTTATGTCTAGACATACGATATATCTAGCTTTTTATTCAATTTAACGGGAGCCAAATATGTTCTAAAATATATTCAGGTGAAGATAATATTTGAGAAAAAATATTTTGACGTGATTGGAAGTCATTGTGCTCTTTACCTTTAACGAGCTTTTGTATGTATAAAGTAAAAGATCCGAATTTGATTTCCATGTCTAATTTCGTTCTTCGATATATCTGTGATGTGAAATTCTATGGTTCGCTAAATTGTATAATTATTATTGTATGAGATTGTGTCGTTTTAATGGCAAAATAAAAAAGCATTCGCAATTATACAAGATGTACAGTTCAGAGGATGAATCTACAAACTAAAATAAGTAAAAAACGTTATAAGAATATATATACTTTTCGAAATTATTAATGATTAAAAAAAATATTGTAAGAAAAATATATCACAGTCTTTTTTTCTCAATTCGTTAGATTTGTATTTTTTCGGACATTTAATTTTTTTAATATGAATATTGATTTTATATCTAAAGTTATTAATATAATATTAAGTGTACATATTGTATTGTATAAAAGAAGTATGTTTATATAAAAGTATACATTTTTAAATCAATGTGTATTTTTATGTTCAAAATATAATTTATTATTTTTGTTATATAATTTCTTTTTTTATATTTGAATAATAAGCAAATAATATAATATCTTCCTATCAATTATTGAATTATTTAAATTATATCATTAAAAAATAATTTAATATCTAATATATTAAATATAGAATATATAAAGAATATATAATAATTAAACAATTTTAATATATTAAAATTAATTTAAAATTAATTTAATAAACAATTTTAATATATAAAACTAATTTTTTAATTGATTTAAAACCTATTGTTTGTTAATGAGACATCATTATAAAATCAAATAAATAAACATATCGTGATGGAGTTAAAAACTTCCTTTTTTAAAAATAAATATAAATGAATTATTTATAATTAATTATTATAATTTTCTAAAATAATATAACAATTCAACAATAGTATATTGACAATTTTTCAACAAAAATTTATCAACTCATTAATTTTCATTTATTTGTGCCGAATGAACTTGAAAGTATTAATATACAAGAATTTTGTGATATAAAACAAATTGACAATCTTTTTTTATTTTAATAAAATATTTTGTTTTGTTTTAAACGATTTCCACAAAAAATTTAAATGTGCTGGAACTATTAAATAATTTGTTAATTAATCAATGCATCAGATGACTGCTTCTTAACATACCATTGTTACGACATGACATCACTATTGAAATCATCTTATTATCTTTTATCATTTTGTGGAAAAAAATATATAATGCTACTTCATGAAATGTAGATATATAGTAGGTGTACAGATCGAATATTGAAATTAACGACCCACACACTGTTCCATTTATAAAACCAGATTTTCTACATTTATATATTTATCTTTAATGCATATATTTTTATTCTTGAATAAATCAATTCATCATAATTCAATAAATCTTTTTTTGAGAAAGTTATACAATTTGTATATGATTCAAACAATTAATTAATTTTATTATTTTATATTTATAAGAAGTATATAATCTTTAGAATTCAAATCTTCAAATGCAGATTGTATAGTTTCCTATAGTTTCCATTTACTATTTGTTAAAATAGTTTATTAGAAAAAATTAGTTTATTAAGAAAAAATTTTAACAAGATATAATTTATTTCTAATTTATTTCTAATCTTCTCTAAATATTTTTATAATTTTTATAATATTTAAAAATATTTTGCAGTATTTTTTTTTAAGTTTAAATTTATAAAAAAGATCATATAAAACTTATGATTTAACATTATTATTGATAATATTAATAATAAAATAATATTTAATGATTATTATATTAATTTGAAAATTTGAAAAAATAATATTTCATATGTCTCAATTTAATATAATGATTTTATTATTATATATATATAACAATTTTAATTGTTAAAGATTTATTGAAATCAAATATGAAAGAATTTTTTTTGATCTCTATTTTATTTTGTTAGAAATGAACAGTATTAATAGTAGTAAATTTCTATTATTTTTTTTATATTTTGTATACAAATATATTACATATATATATAATAATGTTTATTTTCACATTTAATTTTTTTAATATAAAAATTAATTTAATATAAAAAAATAGTTTATATTTTTTCAATAATTTTTATATTTTATAACTTTTACATAACCAATTTTTTCTCGCAATTTATTTTACAAATTATTTTAATTAATATTATATAGTTCAATATAAATTAAAATAAAATGTAAAATGTAAAATTGAAATTGAAAGATTGAATATTGTTAAATTAACATAGTTTATTTTTATTTTCAATTGAATAATATTATTAAGCGTGAGTTAATTTTTTTATTAAAATTCTTTGTGATCATAACAATTTAAATTCATAATTTTATTTGATGAATTATATTCAAAATTTTATTCAAATTTATTGAAAAGTAATGAAAAAAATTCATTTACGCTGATAAATTGAATGAAATATTTTAAACATCTTATAATTCTTATAAAATAAAATATAAAATTTCGATTATTATTAAATATTCTGGTTTATTTTTGTATATAAACTTTTTAAATCTATTGTTTACATTTTTAATTATAATAATATTATAATATTAAAATATTTTCTTAAGGTATAATATTTTATTCAATTTCACTTTTTTAAATATTTAATTATTTGATATAAATTAAATTTTGATTTATTAATCGAATTTAAAATATCAATAAATTTAATTATCTAAAAATATCCTTATATAATTTTTTGAAATTGAAATTTTTATATTAAAAAATTATTTTAATATAAATCGAAAAAACTATAAATTTTTTAAAAATATTATAATATTTTTAAAATTTATAAAAGTTAAATAATATATTTTCTATAATTTAAAATAATGAAACAATAATAGAAATTATTCATAAATCTTTCATTGTTATCATATTCTTCCTGAATTTTTTAATTGCTTTCGCAAATTCATAAAAACATATTTTTTATTTTTAATTTTAATCTATTCAAATTTTTTTAAATCTATTCAAAATATATATATATATATATATATATATATATATATATATACATTACGCAATATATAATATTGAATCTATTCAATAAAATTTGAATAGAATAAACCGATAAAACCATTTTAACCAATAAAATTTACATAAAATGTATTCTTACAGTTTTATCAAATCTTTTTTATAAAATATTGTCTATATATATATCATATTTCTATTGTTTTTATTTGCAAACAGCAAAATTTATGTATCATATTTTCGAGCTTAAATCAAATATATTAAAAAAAAACGAATATATATTTAAAAAATTATTTGAAATGTTGTAATAGAAAAAAATTGTATATTATTTTCAATTTATTAATTTATTAAAAATTAATAAAATATTCTTTGTAATTCTTTACTTTTTTTTTAAAGCAATAATTCATATTAATAATTCATTTCCTCACATAAATATTCCTTATTTAATAAAATAATAAACAATAATATAAAACAATAATAATTTTTAATGTTATATGAAACTATACATAATAGAATTAACATAATAGATTAAAACTTAAATAAAAACATTCTTGTATAGATAAGTTTATATTTCATACTTTTTTAATTTTAATTAAAATATTATAAAATTTTAAATAAAATCAAAACAAATAATAAAATTAAAAATGAAAATAGAATGATATTTAATTATCATATCTTTTTTTATTTTTATTTTGGATTTTTTAACAACAATAATTATAAAGAGAATTGTATCTTGTATAAAACTTATACAAGATACAATTATAATAGACATAACCATTCGAAATATGATGAATTTATATTATTATTTACATCATATTCAATTTTCATATAATGTAACAATAATATTTCTGATAAAAATTTAAAAAAATGCAAATGTATTGAAAGAAAACATAAATTCATAGAAATACACAATATAATCTCGAAGTGAAGTGTATCATAATACAAAAATTATAGTATATTAAAGAAATATATTGAACATTTTTATAGAATGTTTTGTTTAATTATATGCTAGAATATTTTACGAAAGATTGAAGTTTTAAAAAAAAATGTTTTAATAAAAATTTTTTTTAAAGAAAAATATCATATTGTACAATTAATTTTTTTTTCTACATTAAATAATAGAAAAAATTTCAAGATCAACTTCATTTTTTTTAAAATAAAACTATATAATTTTGAATATATTAATCGATTTATTCAGGTATTTTGTATAAAAAGATATTAACCTACTTATGCCAAAAAACTACTGATTTAGCAAATAAAAGATCCTATCATAAATTTGATAATAAAATATATAAATAAATAATAAAAGATATAGACAAGAAAGATTTAAAAAGATCACGTTCGTAATTTTAGAATATATATGTTAATTTATTGCACAAAAAGTTACCGATTTAGAAGAGTTTACCTACTATGCATTGTCAATTGTTCGAAAGTTAAAAGTAGAAGATCTGTGATTCAAATTTATGATCGAAAGATATTCGATCATTTATAATTATATTGATGTCATTATTTATATAAAACAATGGAATTTTATAAAATAATGGAATTTTATAATTATTTTTATAGTTACTTTTATAGTTATTTTCCCCTAAAAGTAAATTCAAGAACTTTTGTTTTATTTATTTATTTATTTATTTTTTACTACTAGAAATATACATTTTTTATTTTTTAATATATGTTTTTATTTATATATGTAATAATCTTACGTTATTAATTAATGAAAAGTATAAAGATTATGACTAATAAATCATAAACGGATTGAATAAAAAAGATAAATAGAATAAGTTTCTCTGAAGTTTGTTCTTATTATCAATTCTATATTCAAAAATATATTATTCATTTCTATAATTTTATATTTTTATTGAAAAATATAAAAAAATTATGTATTAGATCGATTTAAGAATTTTTGAAAAAATATTAAATTTACTTTTGTTATTCTCATATTTACATAACTAAAAAATTAAAACGACAAAAGTCAAGTATTGTGAAGATCGATTGAAAATTAAAAAGAAATATGAGGAAACAGATGTAGAATGGAATATATGCCGGAAATGGAAAAAATTGGCACGATGTGTGAAAAAAGAATTAAAATATAGAAAAATGGCGGCGATTCAAAGAATAAAGGAAGGAAGACACGAGTGCTTACGAAAAGATGGGTAGAAGAGTAAAGAGAATGAAGGCAGGAAGACTAATTACGTTATTTATAAGCAACGTAGGCGCAACCACGCGTGGTTACAAGCGGTCAAAAAATGTGAACGAGAAATGTTCGCACGACTAGCAAGCGAAGTAGCCGCGATCGTACGCAAAATGAAGCTTAAGCACGTATTGAATATATTGCTTAATAGAGGCGCTTCATGGATAATTCTCAAGACCAAGCTACAAGTTTCTTGTCCCGTACACCTAAATGACGGTGGATCAGATAATTGCGTTTATTAAAATGTTACGCGTTCTAGTTCTTGCGTGTGCCTCCGTGTGGAGAGCGTGGCCACTCTACCGTAAGACACCGTTAAGTCGCTATCAAAACTTGGATTTGGATAAAATAATCCTGATACTTTCAATAATAAATAATATATAATCCTATTTATTTTAATAAAGTATATTTTGCAAATAATATATTTTATTTGCAAAATATACTTTCAATAATAAATAGTATATAATCCTATTTATTTTAATAAAGTATATTTTGCAAATAATATATTTTATTTGATTAAGTTTTTGAAATAATACTTGAAAATAAAATTTTATTTAAAGAAATTATAATTAATTTATTATTAAATTATAATTAATTTCTTGTTATTAACTACAACATTAAATGTTTATATTATTATTTGACTAATAATTATTGTTACATGTTATTATTATTATTTATTATTTGATATGTATTTTGAAAATTATTTCAAAGTTTTATGTTAATTTTCTATTTTTTCAAATATTCAAATTCATCTCAAACTTCTTTAGTTGATCAAATAAATACATGATTTCAGTTTAGATGTTTTACTTATCAAATAATAAATAGTTTTATTAAAAATTATTATTTTTAAATTATTACTTATATAGAAGATAATTAAAATTAATGAAAGTCCTGAAAAAAAATGAAAAAAAATATTTATTTAGAACAATAAAACACGAACACTTTCTGCTTAGTTTCATTAATTATTAATTGTATTAATTAATATTTCCTATGATACTGAGAAAATGAACGGAAAATAGTTAAACTAACTCAAGTAAATCACTTTCAGATATGTTCAATAATTTAAAACAAATATATTAAAATAAATACATGTGCATATTACATAAATTACACTCTGACTTGTATGAATTGCAAAGATAAGTATAAATTTTTAAACGTGTCAACTAATTATAAATCTGGTATCACTGAAAAGAAAAATCGTTGAAAAAGATTTGAATCAAAGAAAGAATATGTATAATTTCAAATTACTGATCCTTGCGTTTTTTTTAATGAGATAATGAGATTTTTTTAATATTGTAATTTATTTTAAAATTAAAAAATTAATCTTTTAAAACCATTTATTCTATGTTTTCATTTAATTTAAATTTGTTCCAAAATGAAAAAAATATATTTTATTATTGTTTTTAATTATTAAAAACAATGTTTGTTTGCAAATATTTAATATTATTAATTAAAAATTAATATGGATTAATGAATTAATTGAAATTAATGTTAATAATATTAGTAATGTTATTTTAAAAATATGAAATAATTAAAAATGAAATATTTAAGAAAATATATAAATATATATATATATATATATATATATATATATATATATATAAATATTTAAGAAAATCGTAATTTGAAAATTACAAAACAATTTTTCAGTTAATATAAAAATGAGTAAATTAATATCTATTAATTTAAGTATATAGTACAGTAACTTTTAATATTTTTCGAAAATTGTGTTGTTTCTACTTTCTGTAAAAAAAATCAAGAATTTCTATTAAATTATCCGATAATCATTTTACAAATACATTAAAACAAATAATACAAATTGAAACATCATACAAAATTTTAAAAAATTTAATGTCATGTTTGAATAGTTTTTTTTCTACAATATAATTTTCATCTCAAAAGAATTAAAAAAAAAATTTAGTGACTTGTAAAAAACAAGGCAGATAAGACTAAAATTTTCAAATAACAAATATATATTTCAAATACAAAATATGTTATTTTCAGTTTTTCTTTTACCTAAACAATTGAGATTCAGATTTAGTATGTGAACTTTCCACAAGATGTAACTAAATAATATATATAAACAAGTATGAGATAATTGCTAGTGAAAAAATAAAAAAAAATATAGAATAAATTTTTTTCATTTTAGGCTTAATTTTTAAAATAATCGAGTTTAAAAATCCATTGTATAGATATACATATAATTATAGCTGTAATTACAATTAAAATATTCGAATAATATATGTCATCCTTGTGATTTATATATATATAGAGCTTTCATAAATTTCTTTATATATTTTAAATCTCTTATATATTTTGAATTTTTTTTATTGAAATTTGTTATATAATCAACTAATCATTTCTTTAATTTAAATAATTTGAATTAATTATCAGTTTCTTTTATTGGCAATTTTAATTTTAGATTTAATTTTTTATCTTAAATTTAATAATTAAAAATAAATTAAATAGCCTAATACTTATGGAATATAAATACATTATTTTCTTTTGTTTATCATTTTAGCATTTGGCGATTATTGATTAATACTTTATAAATAACTGTTTTATTATATATAATTAATTTTATTCGAAAAAAAAAAAGAATTCATCTCAAATTCAAATTATCCCTATAATCACATGGCTTCCTCTCTCATCGCATATTTAGTGTAATAGTCCGCGAAAAAGAAAAAAAGCCAAAATCTCACGAAGTAGAGATTTCCGATAAAAAGAGGTAGCTAAAACATTTCGAGTCCTCTCTTCGATAGGATTATTAAATATCGGATAATTGCACAGGATAATTGCAGTTATAGAAGTGGCAGGCTGCTTCAACGCGTTAGCACATCACCTTCTCACGACTCTAGTTCCTTTTAATTAAATCTCGCTCGACAGTCTCGATTTAATTAACATTAACTCGCGCGTGTCTTAAAGTCTCTTTCCAACCTTCCCAGTTCGATCTTCTATTCTATCCTTTCACTTCTCCTACGTCATTCCTACTCTTCATTTCCTTCCACCACTTCCTCCTTTTTCATCGTTTCCCCTTCCTACAACTCCTTTCAAGGACGAAGATAGCCTTGACGTTAATTAACGGCGTGCAAATTGAAAGCCACGAGACCTTTAAAGTGTCACTTGACATCGACATCGTCGTCCACAGCGGGAATTTACATTTGTATAGAGCGCCCTACTCAGGATCTCGAATCTCGTGGAACCGGTGAGATTTAGTCGTCGCTTTCGTCCAATTACAGGGCAAACAAAAATCGATACTCGAATAATAGAGAACATCGAGAGTCTTGGGGAAAATAGAAATTACAATCCGCAAAAAATGAAAGTATCTGACCGCATGCATACTCTCTTATTGTGAACTTATTTGTTTAATTAAGAAAATATTCATTTTAAAAATAAGAGTTTTTAAACAATTTTTTTTTTCAGAAAAGATTTTTATAATTTTTGTTTTTATACATTGATTTATTAATAATTGCTCTTCAATAGCTCTGTTATGAAAATATTCATAACATATTTTATAATTTCTTTGCTAGGAGAAGTAGATTTTGCATTATAATTCCATTATTAATAAATGCAAATGCATAAATGCAAAATAATAATTAACAATTAATTAAGATTATCAAAAATATATTTTTTTAATAATCTTAATTAATTGTTTATTATTTATTAATTATTATTTATTAAGTATCCTACAAAATAAAATTCCTAAAGAATAAATTAATTAATTATAAAATAGAAAAAAAGAATAAATAAAATAAAAAAAATAGTAATAGTTCAATATATTAAAATAATAATTGTTGAAATTATTGTGACTACAATTTTGTCAAAATATTATGAAATAATAACAAATATTGATTGAAATAGATCAATATGCAATATATTTGCAAATATATTTACAAAAATTCTGTTAATCAATTATCAAAATAAAATAAAATACCTTAGCATATTAAAATAAAATAATCGATATTTTTTATCTAATTCAGAAATTCATTAAAAAATTCCATATTTTTATATTTACTCTAATGTTTTTATAAATAGAATTCTAAATAAATTTCTATAAATGAAAGTCTATATTCATAATCAATTTTACTTTTATATTTAATTAATATATTATATATAAAGTAAATATTAAAGTAATAATTTTATTTTTTTCATACTTATACGTACATTATATAAGAGAAAAATGATAAAAATATATGACTAAAAATAAAAATATATATACTTTATATATACTTATCTATATACCAATATTATGATAAAATATAATTTATTAAAAAAAATAAAAATAAATAAAAAGAAAAGAAAAAGAAATTAATATTAGAAACATAATATATCCAAAAATTATACAAAACATCGTGGTTTATTACCTAGTATTCTACATTTAATTTTTAATTTTTTCGCAAAAAATTGCAACTAATTTTTCTTTTGTTTCTACATATTGAAAGTAATAATAAGAAATTAACGAAAATAGTTGAAAAATCTCTGATATTTATAAAAAGTGACTTATTTTGATAAATTAAGGATTAAAAATTTTTTAAAGAAGATAATCCACACCTAATAGAAAATAAAAAAAAAGAAATTGATTTTTAAAACTCAATTTTAGCAAATATTTTTTTAATAGCATATGATAAAACGAATGAAATGAAACGGAAAGAAATAAGAAAAACGAAGGAAATAGAAAAAGAAGGAGAGCATGTATTCTGGAGGGGAAATAAACTGACAACAAGGTTACGAATGGGACAGAAAGACGCAGTGTAATTGAAACCGTGATCGCAGTCGACCGTTTCGAAGTGATATTTGGAAGTTGTGTGAAGGAATGAAAGAGAAAAGAATATGAAGTAAAACATGCGGGAAAAAATGCGGAAAAAAATGCGGGAGGAAAAAGCCAAGAGAAAAGAGGTTTTATCAGTGACTATATTGTAGTCTTGTTGAGCATGCCGGCTAAGCGTGTCGCTATTTTTTATATTACGTGGTTACATTCGCATTATGCCGTTATGGTCCGTCATTCCGTAGATATATATATCCATATATTGTTGGAAAAAGAAACGCACGATGCTCTCTTCAAAGAATACCTAATATTCATATATATGAGCAGTATGTGAGTTTAGAAATAATCATTTTTATGGTCGCGTAACTTCATTTCTTTCTTCGACTGTAAATAGATTACTCTTATATACTCTTATATAGGATATCTTTGAAGAACCAAATCTATCAAAATAAATATAACAATTTGTTTTGATATAAAAATGTCGGTTGTAACTTATTTATGGAATTAAAAAATTTAACTTTGTATTAAACGAAGTGAGATTGAATATGTATCATGTTATCACATCACCTTTCTCTGTCATTTTATTTCATCTAATGAAAATTTAAAATGTTACAATAATTATTTAAATAAGTAAGATATTTTTTATATATCAACTTTGTATTTATTTTTTGGACTTTTTAAAAATATCTTAATGAATATATTAACATATTATAGATGAGTAATTTTATCATGGAATAGAATATTATATACATTTATAGATATATTCATTTAATGAAATTTTTTAATATTTCATATAGTTTATATTCTTTCATAAAAAATAAAATATTAAATTAAAATATAATTTTTAATAAATAAATACGGAATAAAAATAAAAATTAACGATGTGGTTGAGAGTTTGTATATATATTTGTTATATAAACAGATATTTATTTGAAATTGAATTGTCCAAAAATGGCAGCTTATAAGATGAGTTTGTCAACTAGTTTTCTTATTTATTTTATTGATCTTAAAGTATATTAGAAAAGGATATCATTTTAAACAATTTTTTTTTACACATTAGTGTAATTAGTGTAATTAGTATAATTAATGGTCAGTTTTAATTTTTATATTATTCGCATAAAATACTATTATATTCAATTATATATATATATATTTTTTTAACAGTTTGTAACAATAGCGAGGATCATTTCATAATTATTTATATATATATATATATATATATATATATAAAATAGTATAACAGATTATATCATTTTACAAATATTTTTACATAGTAATACAGTATAACAAATATTTAAACATTCTTTGTTTTTGGATTCACAAAATGCGAAAATAAAATCTTTAGATGAAATTACAATAATTTGAAGTTAGTTTCTCTATTGTATAAAATATATATATGTTACAAGAAAAATTAATATGATTTTCAAATTTATGAATGAAAAAAATAGATTTTTGATAAATTCATAGGTATTTATATATTAGTTGTTAATCATCTTTAAGTGACAATCCTACAATTGCATACATATCATATCATATATAGATGAAATTCAATCATATAATCAAAAGTTTTTTATGAATAATTTGAAAACTATAGCTAACTATCAATAAATTTATTTATAAAACTACATTGTAATTATGTAACTATATCGTTATTATAAAAAGAAAAACTTTATTCAAAATGAATCTTTACAATATATTTCAAAATCAGCGAGAAAAAAGCTAATTAGCATATTAACCAATTATAAAATAAAATGATGTATACGTGATTAATTAAATAACTATATAAAATTATATATTATTATATAAATATATTTATATATAAAATATTAAATTTATATATACTTTTATAAAAAACGTGTATAGATATTGCATAATTTAATATATTACATTCTTGCTTGTATTTATATATATTACATTCTTAATATCAATGTAGTTTTTCTAAAAATCTTTCATTGTTTATGTAAAACTTTCTATTATTATAAATATTCTATTATTATATTTATGACATAGTTTTGAATACTCTTTAACTATAAACACTTCCTTTTACACCTATCATGTTTTTAAAACTTTCATTATATGATACTCTAATTACATATCTATTCTTCGCATATTACTATTTTTTTTTTTTGTCTATCAAAATATTTATGAAGTATTTGAACTTTTCTAATTAAAATTTATTTATGTCAAATAATAAAATTATGTTTCAATGAATTTATTGAGAGAGAGAGAGAGAGAGAGAGAGAGAGAGAGAGAGAGAGAAAGAGAGAGAGAGAGAAAGAGAGAGAGAGAGAGAGAGAGAGAGAGACAGAGAGAGAGCAGATTAACTAAATGATTCATATAATAGAAATCCATTTAATTCTTACGAAAAATTATTTTTCATTCAGTTAATAGGCATCAATATTTATATAAATGAATGTAGAAATTTGAAATTTAATTTACGAATATAATCATTGTTTTTAATAAATTAATTTTTTAATTTTATAATAAAGAAATTGATATAATATATTAAAATTTAATAAATCATGTTTTTTAATTTTTACAATTGAATTTACTTTCTTTTATATTTAATTAAATATTTGTTATCTTATTACTTATGTCAAATTTTTCATTTTTTTTATCTAAAATGGAATGAAATAGAAAATTAACAGAAATGAATTAGCAAATTTTTCTTATTTTAATTTCTCTTGTAGTTTCCATATATATATTGCATTACAAAAATTGATATAATTAAAGAAATATTTGTTCAAATAAAAATTAAAAAATTATTCAAATAAAAAAAACTCCATCAAATTTTATTTATTTAATAATTAATAATTAAATAAACATTAATAAAATTTGATATAAATAATGTCTATATAAATTCTATTATGAAATCTATTAATCTCATGTTTAACTCTAAATATTCCCTCCACTCAAAAGAACACAGATTACATATGTCGCGTCTCTCTGGCGGCGACATGCGATCGAATTGTCTAATATTTGTACGCTCGGCTAACTAACTGTTCAGAGAATCACTATTTGCGGAGAAAACTTGACTAATTGCCCAGTCAATCTAACTATGTCGTGTCTATATACAAGAAACACTTAATTAATCATCTCAGTGTTTAATTTCGCAAAGGTTCACAAAACCGAATGTGCCATGACGTTTAAATGATCACGTTTTGTATGTACATGAACAAGGATATATATTGAAAGAAATGATGAATAGCAAAATTTATTTATGATTGGCAATGTCTTGGACAAAAAAATAAATTTGTTCAAATTTTAGATAAATTTATTTAGTATCAAATTGAAATGTTAAATTTCATTTTAATATTAGTTTTTATGTATAATATGTTTAACAATACATTTAATAGATAAGTAAAATATTTTTTTGAACAATAATAATTACATACTTATGTAATTTAATTACTTACATATAATGAAGTATTTTTTTTTACAATTATGATATTTTACTTTTATTTTAAATATTTAATGATTGTATATTAACTGACGTCTATGAATATTCTTTGACAATTATTATAAAATATTATAATTTATTTATAATATTCAATATTAATAATATTATTAATATTATTAATATTTATTGATATATTATTGAAAATAGAAAATAATAAATATACATATAATAATAATAAATAAAAAAAGTATAAATATAAGTTTAATATAATACAAATATATCGAATAGTTTAGAAATAAAATTACAAAAATGATTACAAAAATTTTTAGATCAAGTTTTAACGAATAATATATCTTATCGAATATATTTTTAACATTAATTAAAAATATAGTTTTTAATATAAATAAATTTAATATAAATCAATTAATCTTTTTTGCATAATTTAATGAATCATAGACATTTGTAAGATATTTAATGTGTACTTCGTTAAAAAAAATTATTTCAAAAATATAGAATTTTTGAACATAGAAATATAGAATACTTTAACAAGAAACTATTAATTATTAACAAAAAATCTTAGTATAATATAATTTATACAATATAATTTTTATTTATTTTGAAAATGATTTTTTATTTCAAAATAATTAATCTCATTCATAAATAAATATATATATATATATAAAGATTAAAATGTTTGATATTTTTACATTCTTTTAATATACATAGTTTATTATTTCTAATAAAATATATGAATATTTATTTTTAATTTTTTCTTCTTATTAGAAAAGTTATTAATTATTTTAAAATGCTTTTTAATTCAAATACTTCTTGCTATTATAAAATTCTCAATTTTATAAATGTTTATTTTTCAAACATTAACAATTTAATTCTTATAAACATTTATAAAATATTAAATTTACCTATTAAATATATCTATTAAAATAAGAATTTAAAACAAAAAAAAAAAATATTTCATTTCAAATCCATTCAAATATTTTATTTTATTCTTTCAATTTATTATACATTTGTTTAATTATTAAAATTATATAAATTGTATTTTATGTCGAATAATTAATTATTAAATTTTTTTTTTACATATATATAAATAATCATCACATATATACATTATCTTTACATATATACAAACTAACTATATTACTTATTATTACATATATATAAATAATTAATATAATTAATAAAATGTTTCATTTTACGTAATATATTTATATTTAGAATAAGATTATAATTATTAGAAAATATGTATATTTATATTTAGAATAAGATTATAATTATTAGAAAATATGTATCAACGTATTAATAAGTTTATTTAATATTGATAGATCAAAATAGTTTCGATTTAGATTTTTTCATTCTATGGATTAGTTTATGAAGAATAGATAATAACAAACTTATTATTAAATTGATAAATAATAAATAAATTTAATAAATAAATTCTGCATTAGAATTTAAATAAAATTAATAATAATATTTAAGTAAAATTTGATTTTTTGCATTTTCTTATTAATTATAAGAATTTTTTTTTCTTTTGTCGTTTTTTTTCTATTTTTATCAGATAAGAATATGATAAAAATTACAAAAGTTTTCTTTTTTTAATTATTTTTATTATGTCCAATGTTTATTATGTCCAATGTTTTGAATATTGTTTTTATATATATTTATATTTATATTTATCAATATTTATTTTAAAAAAAAATTGTGTATATATTGTTAAAACATTAATTGAAAAATCTAATCTTTTTTTCAAAAAGAAAAAAAGTAGGTTAAAAATTACGTTTTACGTTTTTTAATATAGAATCTTTTAGATATGTAATACTTTAACAGAATATAATAACATAAAAAAAGGTAATAAGATATTAAACTCATATCACGTTACTATAAATGATTTAATTGATTTAATTATTTTTCTTCATTGATTATTAAAATTATCTTTCTGTTTTGCTACTTACGCAAGAATGTTATATCATAAATAAGATAATTTCCTTTTAAGTAAGTTGTTTAGTGAAAACGTCAGCTTAATTTGAGTAATTTTGACGTTATTTTACGTTGTTGCACACGATCCTGTCCTTCGCTTTCACATAATTTCCAAGCGGCTTTGAAGTTCACCATTTAATTACATTCAGCGTCAGAAAGTTAATTCTGTGATCCTATGTAGCTTGGTAATATTTTATATAGCAGTACATTGCTTTATGTCATTGCAACTCGCTTGAAATGTTTTAATGCTTTATTGTTGAAAAGCATTTTCTATAATTTAGATAATTAACATTAATATTTTATATCTAACAATATAATAAATATATTAATATTGATTATTTAGATCAATATCAAGATATGAACATAGTTAAGAATAAAACTATCAATTGTTGTTTTTGAATAAATAAACATTATTCTCACGTGAGAAATATGTTCGAAATCGATTTCTTTAAAGTTTTGCTTTTAAATGTATTATTTTAATATTATATTAGACACAATAATATTAATCATAATAAAAATTACTTGAATATCAATTGTTCAAATTCAAATTTCGATTATCCATTATTCAGACAGATGAAGATTTAATTCTCAAGACAAAATTGAATTTGAAAAATCTATACAATTATGTATATCATAAAATCTATTTTTTTAATAAAATTAATCTATTTTTTTAATAAAAAAAATATATTTTTAAATATTAATTATTTCCTACATGAAAATTAATAGAATAATAATTAATTTAAAGAGAAAGATATAAAAATTAAAGAGAAAGAGATAAAGCCTGTCAAATTTGATTAGTGCATTAATGTAATTTTAATTCATATGTATTCTGTAAAATTAAATTAATACATCCAAAAATGTTTATATTCTGAGAAAAACATTTTGGAATAATAATCTAAAGATGATTAATTTATTTTTTATAATGCATTTTTTTTGTAAATGTATTTCTTTTTATAAAATATCCATGTTTGGAAATTATTTAATTTTTAATTATTTGTGTTTACAAATTTAATTCTTTTTAATCGATTATCTAAAAAATCACTTATCCGAAGAAATTTATCTCCTAATTAGTTCGGATAATCGATATTCTAATGTATCTAAATTACTAATATTATTTTCATTCGATTTTGCAATTTCGAATAATTCAGTAATTTGATAAATGACTCTTTAATTCTGTCAATTTTATAGCTATACGAATTTTATTAATTTTCCAAAAAAACAAATCGAAATAAAAAATGATATTTAGAAAATAGCTGAATCTCATACAAATCACAAATTTGTTTGCACAATTCAAATTTTTCGTTAAAAAAAATATTTTTGTACGCCATCTCAATTGTCTCATTTTTTTTCTCTTTTCTCATTTCCAACTTACATAATTCCTTCTTAATCATTCAACTTCAGTTTCCTCGTAGAAGTTACGCTTTTTTTCTAAGTATAATGGACAACGCGTAAAAAGAATTTACAAAAAAATAGAAAAACAGGTTCAGATAAAAAATTTTACACAATGGAAAAAGAGATGGGCGAATGAAGATAGGAGAAATTAGACTACGTATCTCAGCGAAATTCGTAGCTATTATTTTGACTGAAATCCTGTGTACATTCACCAGAAATGAATATGCAAGAACTTACTGGAGAATATTTAGTGCGCGCCTAGATACTTACAAGGAATTTCAAAAGATGAAGCCGACCAGAACCGTGATACGTTCTGCTCCGCTCCGCTCCGTAGATTTTAAGCGACCTCAAATTCCGTTGCGTCGATTCATGGAAGATCAACGAACGATTCGCGTCTGTAAAAAGAGTGTCCATGATTCACGAAAGTATATGAGTAATTAAAATGAAAAATTATTTTGTAAAGTAATTGTAAATAATTTTGTTTTTTATTTTTATTTTTTAAGGAGATGAACTCGATACAGATAAGCAATTTTTTGATACACGATATTTCTGAATGAATGTTGTTTTTCCAGTTGAAAATAATGAAGGCAAGTCAATGGCATGACAAAAAGTCACTTGATTTTATTGTTGAGCTTAGATTGTTATTTTGTTTGACTGATAAGCAAAAATTAGAAATATATGTGTTATATATGTATTACAAATGAGTAAGTTATGAAAAGTGGATTATTTATATTGAAGTTTATGAAAATTAGAACATGAATCCATTTGTTCTTTTGAATTCTATTTTTTTGCTAATGAACAATGGATTGAAAGTAACTAATCGAAAATAATTATCATTTTCAATGCAATATGCATTAGTGAAAAATATCTTTCGAAAATATATCTCACAAAAGTTTTTATTCTTAAATGGAGTTTATATTTTTATAGTTATATTTTGAATAATTATTAAAATAAATTTTAGCAAGTACAAATTTAGTAATTGAAGTTTTGCGTTAAATTGCGTTAGAAACAAGGCGAAAATAATGAGACAATTTTATCTTATTACATTGTCACTCCATTTCCGTTTTGCTTTATGCAAATTTCAATTGTTTATAACTTAATAAATAAACTTTAATCGAGATTTTTAATAAATTCAAAATATTTCTAGTAAATTATATTTTTATATATCAATTTTTATGTTTGTTTTGATCTATCGAATCTATTCTCGAAAAATGTCTTATGAGTGAATATTACACTTAACACACTATGTATATATTATTCATATCAGAAATATCTAATTCTTTCAATATAACTCTTTCGAAATAAATCCTTCAATATAATTCTTTCAAAATAATTTATAAATAATTAGAAAACGAAAAATTATTTTGTTATCATTATCAGCAAACATTATCTTCGTTATATTTTTAATTACATTTAATTTATTTTCTTTATTTTTTTAAAAATATCTTCTTTGCAATTATTTCACTATTCTTTTAAATCAAGAATTATATATATTTCTTAAATGATATATATCCTAAAATTTTAAGGATCTATGAAATGTATTTATAATTAGGAGAACGAATAATAATAATTGATTCCAATTAAATAATTAAGAAGAGAAATGTGGAACAATAAATAAAATCTTTATTTGAAAACTTGCATATTCTTGCATTATTTATAAGCATTTAACATTAAAGTTTCTTGATGTATAAATACCATTTTATTTAATTAATACATAGAATATATATGTACAATAAATATGCTTTGTATTATATTTAATTTTGATTAAAATTTAATTTTAATTAATCACTATTGTTTAACAAAGTTTAGTTATTGTTAATAATATTAAAAATTTTTCTAAACGTAAATTTTAAAATATCTTATTATTCATTCTAATTTCTTTTTAAATTTATTCATATTAATGCTCAAAACGATAACTTTATTATTATATTATTTTAACGTAGACAATAGTAAAATAATTGTTGCAAAATATTAAAATAATTTTAATATTAATACGTTATAGTAATTAATATTTAAAAATATAATATTAAAAATATTTTTTAAATATACACTTATTAAAAATTATATCACATGTAATGTAATCACATTATAATAATTTAAAATATTAATCATAAATAGACAATAATGTAAAATATATTATTTATTTATTTAGAATATATCAATATTTGATAAGAAATAATATTGTGATATACAGTAAAATATATTTATTTATTTATTTTCATTTTCTGAAAAATAAAAATTAGATAATTTTAATTCTATTAATTTTAAAGTCTAAAAATAATTAAAACAATAAACTTTTCAATTTTAATTAAATTAGTTAGTAAATATAAGAAAACAAAATTATTTAAAAAAAAATAATTGTTAATATATCATATTTTTTAATTTATTTATTTTTTTCTTATTTGCTATATATACAATCTATCTAAGATTATAACAAACATTATTGTATACTTTTGATTTATTTTTCATAAATAATTATCTCTTCTATTATATCTCTTATTTTATCTCTTATTTTCTATTTATATCATTAGCTTTATTGTATTTCTTACTTTATTTTTTCGAGATAAATAAGAGAGTAAGACTTTTATATAACTTTTTAAGACTTAAAGTAAGATTTAAAGTAACTTTTACATAAATTTCTACACGAAGTTGCAATTCTTATGATATTACTGATATGAAATTAAAACATAATATTCTATTAAAATAAAATTATTAATCTCATTTTGAAAATTAGATTTATAATTAATATTTTATAACATATTTTTAATTAATATATTATATTTCATGCTATTGTATATAATATATATAATATTGTATTTATTCGAAAGAAAAATAAAGAAAGAAAAATTCATCTCAAAAGAATTAAAATATCTATAGTATTTAATTAATTATAATATCAATAATATTTACATATTTAAATTTCATATACATATTCTAAAAAATTATTATAATATAAGATTATGTTATATGATTATTATCATATTATTAAATCATATTGATTATATTGATTATTGTAAAACTATATTACATTTTCATAATAAATTAATAAACAATTAAATTAAATATTTAAAAAATTAAAAATATTAAGAAAAAACACTGAAGAAAGTAATTAAAACGATATTTTTTTCAAATATTTCAAAATATTAATTACGATAATTAATAAAGCTAAGAAAAAATATACACCAATCAAGAAGATGTAATAGACATAAAAAAGGGAAAATATTATATATCTTCTTTAACTTAATGACGAATGGAGATTCGTAAACGAGAATAATAAGGAATGGCTAATTAGCAAGTAGTTAAAGTAGCAGCCGGATAAAGCTAAAGTTACCAGTTGCTTATTAACCGTGTATTTTGTTCCAACGCGAAACCACTCACCGGAAGAATAGAAATGAACTGTGTGCGACCGTATTTCTCTCGTTTTTTTCTTGGCCAACCAGAATCCGGTGGGTTTTCTTGGAACAGTGATGTCTGATCCATTTTAACGTGTTTCCCCAACGGGGAATCCGTTCGAGGAAAAGGGCCGACCATAATCGCGGTGAAACGCCTAATACCGTCTTTATTCGCAAAATCCCTGTTCACCATTTAAACTTAGTTTTCTCTTTTTGTTTTGGTACCGGAATATACGATCATCGGTAATGCGCGAGTTAATATATTTTTCCTTTTCCGAAGCGTAATCGGATCAGCTTTCATGTATTGATACAATGAAACTCAAAACAAAATTCGTTTAAAACTATAAGATATTGTCTTTGGGATCGATTTATAATGAATTATATTTTTAAACTTTTGAAATTTATAGAGATGTAATGTTTCTTAATCAATAAAATTTTTTATATATAAAAAAATAGAGCTTACAAAAATAGATTAATTAATTGTTATTAAAACAACATTTTATGTAAAATCAAATTCTTGTGATTAAAGAAATGTGGGTTAAATGGAAATTTCATTCTTCAAATATTATAATGTATATTTTATGTCATGTGTTTCCATTTTATATATTTTAATTTTGTATAAATATCCGTAAAATATCTGTTAATAAATTGTATGTTACACTATGGAAATGTATAATAGAAAATAAATAGAGATTTTTATTATATCAATTATTTTTTCTGATATTGTGCATTATTAGAGAATTATTAGCGTTTATTGAAAAATTAACTATGGAAATATTTCTTTTTAAAGATTATATTTTTACACTTTATATAGTTATACTAATATAAATAAATGTTTTAAAATTAGATTATTTATTATAACATTTTTTATTGTAACAATTTTTTTGTAATTAATTTAAAATCACAAAGAACATTGAAATTAAATGAACGTTTACAGCTGATTGATTAATAACGTTTGGAATTGGTTGATTTATAAATTTCTATATTTTTTTACAAATCTAACTATATTACTATCTAAATTGACCTATAATAATAATAGAAATAAATGTTAAATGAAATAACAATAATAACAATTTTATTAATCAAAAACTTGAATTGGTAATATTTCTAGTCCAATTAAAACATTGCATTGAGTTAATTACAAAAATCAAAATATTTGTTGAATCAAATTATTACATTACATATTATACATTATACATTATATATATAGTAAATATATATATATATATATATATATATATAGTAAAACAAAATATATTATATATATAGAATAATGTACAATTTAAAAGTTCACATAAAATAACATAATTGAAAAATTGAAATGAAAATTCTTATTTTATTTTCAAACAATTTTTCTAAATTAATCTATTTTATATGTATATCATTCTCATATAATTTAAATAACAAAAATAAATTAATAAATTTTTAATAAATATTTAAGGATTTCATTCTCTGTTTCAATATGTTTGCCTATTTAATTAAAACAGATAACATTTCTCGAAATGTTTTTTCATTAACAAATGAACAAACTTTTTACTTGATCTAATATTTATTAAAACTCAAATATTCATTGATTCCCAGAATAATAAATAATAAAATAATGCGATAAAAAGATAAAGTAGTAACAACAACTAAGATAAAAGCTTGTAAAGTTATAAACAACTCAATAATAATCATTTAGAATTGGATAGTCCATAGTTGTTTTAATTTCTCACATACTGAACCGTGCATTGTTATAAAGCTTCACTTTCTGTTTATAATCTTCTGCTGAATAAACTTATAAATTTATGTAATTATGTATGTATTATGTGAATTGTAAACCTTGTGAAAGTATTTTCACCAAAATAGAAAAATAAATTTAGTAAAAAATAAATAAATTAAATAGTAAATTTTTTTTTTATTTTTTATATATGAGTCACTTAAGCCAAATTAATTAACTCTTACTCTTTTTGAAACTTTTAGATTTAAAATAAAAAATTCGAGCATGAAAGTTACTTGTAAAGCATGAAAGAATTGTAAATAATGTTAAAATAAACCGGGTTAGTGTATGATTATTGACAATTATTTTATTGATAGTATTTTTCGATACTATTTGATCGATTACTTCATCACCATTTTTTATTTATCGATATTGATTTTGTATTTATTTACATTATTATATATAATTAGGCATTTATATTTATGTTACATTTATATATTAAATATGTATCATTATCAATGATGATTTTTTATCAGTATATAAATTTCTTATGATATTAAGAATAATAATAAAAAATACAAATGTAAAATCATTATTGATAAAACGATAAAAACGTAATTTCAAGTATCGAACAAACAATATGGATATAATTTTATTAATTATATATATATCATATATACACATATAATATATGTCAATAATAATCAAATAATATTGATAAAAGTATCATCGATAAAATAATTTTCGATGAAATAATTGTCAGTGATCATGAAATTCTAAAATAACTCTCATATAATTTGTCCAAGATTTTTCAATGAATTCATTCAGTTCTCTTTATATCACTACTCAAGTTTTTGCTTGATTTTGCTGAATCGAACAATTAAATAAAGTGTAATAATAATAAGATATTATCGATTGATATTCATCTCGAATATAAATCAATTCAATAAATGTATTTTGTTTACTTTTAACTTTCATTTTTACATTAATCTTAACAATCTCTTATACTAATAATAATAAAATCTGTTCTAAATACTAATACATACATTCTAAATATATCATATGTAAGAAATGATAATATAAAAACAACATAATTCCTACAATCGAACAAAATTAAAAATTTAAAAACAAAATTTATTAAAATATATCAAAAGAGAATAATCAAGCATACAAATTCCAATTGTCAGAAATAAATATATAGATCAAGACTCAAGAGAAGACGTTTTATCGATCTATTTATCTATTGATTTTTATTATCGCATATACAATTATAATGTAAATAGCCTTTTTCAATGATTATCGATAATTATCGAAATCTACACATTGTATAATTATTAATGGACAAAATAAATATAATATTTGTAGCAACCAATAGAAATATTTATTAAATATTTATTAAATAAAAAAAAATAAAAGAGAACATTTCTCTATATAATTATAACATGATTTCCTTTACTTATAGTTTTTAGATAAATATTCGTTTAGATATTAAGAAAAATTTATTTTGTTATTATTAATAAACTTTTTATAAGAGATGACGAGTTTCGAAGTAAAGAAAACAAGAAAATCTGTCTATCTCGAAAAAGCCTCTATTTAAAAATAGTGTCTCGCGTTATGTATGGACTAAGACTGGTTTCAATATCTAATGAAAAAGAATACGAAGAAGCTTGGGGGAAAGTTGCAACTGCCGACCAGAAATACACTTATTTCTGTTCCTTATGAAACTTCTAGCCCGCATAAAAATAGAAAAAATAGAAAAAAAATAGAAAAAAAAAATAATTTAGAGCAAAGTACGATTCTATGATTGAAAGAAAATATATTTTTTAAATATACACATAGTCTATGTAGTTTATTCTTAAATCAACATTATTTTTTAATCTTTTTTTTTAGTTAAATTAATTAAAAGAATTGCATTTAAACAAAAATAAATGAAGAAAAAATATATATAGATATATATAGATATTATGATGATTAGATTGCGAATTTTTATGCAAATACATATTTTTTATATTACTTATATTTTATGTTTATTTTATATTTTCATATATATTTTATATGTAATATATAATATTTTATATATAATAAGTAATAATATTATAATATACATATATTTTTAATATATAATGTTATAATATATATAATATATATTTTTCTCTTGATAGTAGTAATTTATATAATATCTAATATTATAAATAAATATTATAAATCTAATTATATTTTAAATCAAACTTCTGTTTACAATGTAATTTTGTTGAAAGAATTCTGAATAATTTATTTAGGTAAAAGAAGCAAATTATATATTAAAATAATAGTTATAGAAATGTATCTTAAAAATGTATTTTATAGAATAATTCATAAGTTTATAAAAAAATTAAGAAAAAACTTATATTTTTAAACTTTATAATATTATAATACGAATCGTATATAAATTTACATAATAAAATTACTGAAATTTTATAAATAATAATTTTATAATATATATTTTGAATAATATATTTTCTACATATTAATTGAATATTTGAATTTGTTTTAATTGTATGAAAATCCACTAATAATGATTTTTGAATATTTTTAAAATAATTTTTAAAAATTTTTATAGATATACTCTTAGAAATTGTATAAAAGTAATTAAAATACTAAAATATCATTTCGAGATATTTAGTTTTAAATTTAAATTTTTAAATCTAAATACAATTACCTTTTTTTTATTTAATAAAATATTTTACAAAATATATTTTTAATATTTTTATATAATGTAATATAATTTTAGTCAGTTTAATTTAATTCAATTCAATTTAAAATTTAAAATGATTTAATAAAAATGCTTATAATATAAAATATCTTTTTATCATTTTAAAAATATTTTTCTATCTTCACTTGTTTCATACGAATTCTTTCAATATTAAGCAAATTGATAATTTTTTTTCCATCACTGTTACGCGAATAGAAGTTTTTTATATCACTCACATGTCTAATAGCATCAACAATATACAGATAGTAGGATATGATTAGAAGTATCCATTAACAAGAGAAGACATCACATTTCTGCAGGCATTATATTCGCATAGCTTGTAACAATGCACATCGAGCGAACTATTCTCAGTACTTTTCTATAAAAAGTAACCAATGACAGGTGCAGCATGTTGCAGGGAATCGGTTTGGTTCGTATTTTTTTAGTATGACAGACATTCCCAAGTGATAGCGATAAGTACATAATTAACAAAAAAAGTTATAAATGTCTATTCGAATGAGCTATAATTTATTCACACATTTAAACTCAATGATTTTCAATAACTTTAATAAATTTTGCTTATTATAATGTTAAAATTACACCAATTTTGTTCTATCTATATTTTAAAATTAGTGAATCAAGAAAAATAAATTTATGTAGTTTTAAATAATTAGTAAGTTAATTAAGTATTAAAAATAATTACTGCAAAAACCTTAACGATTTTAATATGACACATGACTTCTTTGAACATTTTTCATTTAACAAAATTAAATTCATTATTAAACATATATCTTTTATATAATATAGTAATACTTCGTTAACAAATTTATAAATAACATTCACACTATCGAGACAAATAGATATTTCAGGAATTTCTAATCCTTATTTTATTTATTTCTTAAACACTATTTTTCTTAAATGTTTGAAATCTAAGATTTTCTACGAAATAAATTTTTTTTCAAAAATTTTTTTTATATTATTTGTAACTATATCGAATTTAATAGAGTATCTAATAAAATATCAAAACTACATTGAACCAGGATCGTCATTGTATAATGTATGATATGCAGAATTTTAATATCAGATATGGGATGATGATTGTGAATATGTACAATCAAAATCAAATCTTAGGATCTTAAAACGAATCTCAAAGAATTGCAAAATATGTATAAGATATAAATTAATGAAGTAGGTTAAAATTCTGTATAAAATTACATTCTAAGGTTTAAGATTCCCCGAGTTGTATATGTATACACATATTACAATAAAACTTCAAACCGATTCATGTTTTGTCAAATTAAAACGAATTGAAAAATTCAAATAATAGAAGAAAACAAAATTTTTTACATAAATTTAAAGTATAGACTTTTTTATCTAGTTTTCTTTTCATACGATATGAATTTATAAGTTATGTTTTTATATTTTTAGATAATCAGTTATATTCATTTAATAAATATTTAAATTTAATAAATAAATAAATTATTTATTTAATAAATAATTATAATAAATTTTATAAATAATTAAATTTAATAAATATCTACTATTTAAATTGTAAACTTTGGCAATAAAAACATGTTTTTATAATTCTAATTTATTATTTTTCATTTGTAATTTATTTATTAAAATAAATAAATATCCTTTGATTAATTTTCTTATTTTGTCTGATTTTTTCTATTATATTTTTATTCCATTAATAATCAGAATTCACATTGTTCAAACAATATATGAATATATTTCGAATTATATCTATCAAACAATTGTGTTTTTGTCTAAAGAAAAATAAATACATGTCCATTTGAGAGTAGAATTATTATTTTCAAAAATATTTGTTGCAAATAAACATTGCATAGAGAATAATTGTCCAAGTAATTGTTTGCTATCTGAAAATTAATATTTTTTTAAATCGATTTCAAATGAATATGTAATTCTGAGAATAATTACCGTGAGAGTTGGTTGATAAACGAGGAAAAACAAAAATAACATAGTTTGAAATAACAATGAAATAATAGTGAAAGAAATAGCAAAAAGTAGACATAAACTATTCCAGTGAATACAGTTTTGAGAATTTTATTACATAGTAAACTCTCAGCAAATTTCTTTTATTTATCTGAAAATAAAAATTTCAAAAGTTGACAAACAAAAATATTCTTAAAATAATTTCGGAAGAAATTAAAGATACAAATATATTTAAGAATAAAGCTCTCGAAAATTGTTTACCAGAGTTTTTCACAAATGGAAATTTTCTCAACGAAAAATAATTCTCGAGAAAAACTTTCAAGAGTTATAAAAAAAATTACATTAAAATTATATTAAATTAACAAAGATTTTTAAGTATTTATTCGATATATGTATTTCAAAGTAGTTCTTCGTAAGCCAAGGAATTAAGCGATTCGGGGTGCGATGAAAATTTTTCTTCGATGATGCGAGAGACGCTTTCTCGCGACAATAGCATCTCGCGCGTGAATATAAACAGCGCGTATAGAACGTTGAAATACTTTTCCACTTGGCGAAGTGGCGTCACGTCATAATTTCAATAGCACTTCCGCTCGAAAACTCTTACGAACGAGAGGGACACCTACCTACAGTTAGGTATCTCATTAATTGCAAGCGCTATTACGCGAGATACTCCGAGTAAAGAGCTCCGCTGTCGCTCATCGTGAATTTTTACGCAGCTTTTAACTCGTTTCGCCTCGTGATAAAACACGCCGAGATAGAACGATATTTCATCTCCTCTGTGTACAGACGAAAAAGAAACGCGCTTTTAGTTAGGTGGAATTTTACGCATACATCGGATTGCCTTCTTTGGTATGGAATGGTATAGATGTACCATTCCTATCTGTATGTGTATTTGTTATATTAACACCGTGTGTATTCTTTGTCAGATGCGCATATCCGTGCATCGTGTTTGATAAATGCAAACCGATCGCATTTGAACTATCAATTCCGCTTGTCTCCCTTTCGTTTTCTTTATATGCTTGCTGAAATTTTGGGAAAATTATATAGGTACATGTTGAATCGAAAAAGATCGTTAAGAAAATAATGTGTTTTGTATATAAAAGATTTATTGTATTTCATACGGTTCTGAGATACTGTCCTGAGATTGCTGGAATTATACAGAATATTTTTTAACAAATGAAAAATATATTATATATGAAACTTCATATATAAAATATTTACAATAAATAATAAGAAATGTTTATTCTTTAAAATTAAATTATTCGTTTCTAACTCTTTCAATTATTTATTACATCCGTTGTTTTACAAATATTCATATATCAATTTATACATATCTGGTAATCATACTTATACAAACAATTTATACAAATATAATTATAAATACAATAAATATAATTATAAAATTATAAATACATATTAAGAATAAATCGAAATAAAATGGTATTAAGTGAAAATAAATATAATTTTTTTATTTTTTACAAAAAAAATATTTTACGTATATAAAATTCGTATAAAAAAAAAGTTTATATAACTAATGTCGTATATAATTACATATATAGAAATTTATGAATATCATCGTCTTAGTTGATTATTGGATAAGATGATTATATTTATTTAATAAATACAATTTTAACATATGAATAATCCAGCTCTTCAATATTTAATACAAGATTCATGCCATCATTTTAAATGTATTCCATGTATTCTATAAGTGTAAGGAAAATGTATATTCTAGGAAATTTTATGAAATTTTAATCAAATACCGAAGTAAGATTACCTTTCCTTCATATCATAAATAATATAGATAATATAGTATATAATAAAGATTATGACCAATTTTGTCCATTTGATATTTTAATTTTTTTATTATATATAAATATAAATAAATATAATAAAATTATATATAATATAATATAATAATTTAATATAATAAATTATATATAATAAAATTTTATATGATTATTTATATATGATATTTTATATGATTATATATATATAATAATTTTATCATATTGTAATCGATAACTCTAATAATACATTAATTATAGAGCAAATAAATTATTTTAAAAAGTTCATTATCTTAGTTCATTATCTTATATAGGTTAAGTAAATAAATAATAATAAAAATTATAATGAAAATTATTTTAAATCATTTTCTATTTTTATTCAATTTTCTATTTTTATAAACGCCAAAATTTATTTTCCATTCAATATTTATTTTTGTTTAAGTTTATTAAATAAAAGTATTTAATAATTTATAATGCTAAATGCTAAATGCTAAAATATTATAAGCTATACACATGATTTCGTTTTAATTTATTATTAATATAATTCATAATTTATACCAATATAATTTAATATACACTTTATACTTTATACTTGTGCTATTACAACGTTATTCGACTCATGAGTAGAGATGGCGTAACAAATCGGCATATATTAGCAAAAAAAAAAAAATATTCTCCATCTTACTTAACCTATCATTTTACCTCGATCTTTCTTATATTAATAAATTTAATTATATTTATTCCTACACATTTGCACTGTTTTTTAAAGTCATTTATCAAAAATCTTTATAAATCTTCACATATTCAAATATATTAATCAAACAAAATAATAAACTTAATATTCTTTTCTTACTACTTTTCTATAAATTTTTCAATGATTAATTAATTAATTATTAACATTAATTATTATTATATTAAATAATCAAATATAATATATTAAAATTAACTTAACGTTATAATAATATTATATTATAATATACTATTACATTATTAAATTATATTTATATTATATATTATATAATTATATTATATATATTATATAATTATATATTATAAATTAAATTATATTATTAAGTATAAATATAAATTATATAAAATATAATGATTTATGAATAAAATTTCTTTATAAAGTAATTTAATTAAAAATAACATGTAATAGAAAATAAGTTTTTTAAAAAATATATATATGCTTTTATAAAAAAATATTTGTTAATTGTTTAACCTTGCGTTCGTGTGCGTTATAAACTGTAAACAAAAGTATTAAAATCTCGTCTACAATAAGTTTTGATTAATACAATACAATAATCTCTAGATAAATCGATCTCTTAAAATTATTTTCCATTGAATATCAGCGAATATTTAATGAAACAACTTTGAAACAATACACCATGTCATATGCATCGATTTTCATATTTGTTACAGAACAATAGAAGATTGGATAAACTTGGGTTTCATTGATGAAAAGCGTTATCCGTTGCCAGCTAGCGTTTTCGTACCAAGATATCGACCCGAAGACGAAATATTACATCTCGATGACGAGTTCTTGAACAAGCTGTTCGTTTGGACTAAAGCCGCTGTTTTTGATTACAATTATAATAAAAAATTGTGGAGTATACTCACACTTGACGGCACAAAACGGGAATTCGAGATACCGAGAATTTATATTCGATTCTTTGCTGAAGATCCCAGAATTATCAAAGAAGATTCTAAGCTTTACGCGAAAAGAGTGATGACGGCTGTCGAACAAAGAAAAATCGCTGAAGCTTCTGTAAAGTAATTTTTGTTTACGATTAGAGATTTATTTATTTATTTATTTATTATAGAAATAAAAATTAAAGGTATCGTTAAATATTAATCTCGATGAATATGATGAATTTTTAAATC